>NW_020951112.1:3354928-3385921 GCF_900497805.2 Vombatus ursinus | reverse complement strand
GGGATCTCTGAAGTCATTAAGTCCAACTTATTTTTATAAGTGAGGAAACTGAGGCCCTTGGAGGTTAGATGATTTCCTCAAGGTCACATGGGTTGTATGTACTGGAAGAAGGATTTGAACTCAGATTCTGTGGCTCTAGAGCCAGATCTCTTTCTCGCTGTTTGATTCAGGCAAGGCGAAACATTTTTTAGACAAAACAATTTTTTATCCCTCGATATTACTTCCATAGTCTTGAAGGCACCTGCCAACTACAAATGTTTGCCTTTGATGATGTGGATATAGCCTTTTTATCTGTCACATGGAGAATGAAAATCTTGCTGGTGTCTGGAAACCACCCTTGGATCTTTTTGTTTTAGGTAGAGGGAACTCTCAATTGTTGGTTTTGGTTTTTTTGTTTTGTTTTGTTTTTTGGGAGGGATGGTCTGTATCTGTGTTTTTGCTGGTGTAGGGAACTTCCAGATGAGGCTTCTCAGTCCACCTATGCAAAAATGCAATTAATAGTCTTAATGAGTTGCTTAGGGCACTAAGAGTGACTTGCCCAGGGTCATATAATCAGATTGTGTCAAAGGTAGGACTGAATCTGGTTCTTTCCACTCAGAGGTTAGCTTTCTACCTGTTACTCCTACGTGCCTCTTTTTTTAAGTTATTGACTTGTTAAAAAATATAATATGTGAGCATAATTTTTTTCTCTTCCCTAGGAGTTTTTAAGTCCTTGCTTTTAAATAATGTGACTTTTACTCCAAAGAGAACATTGCAGAAATGCATTTGTGGTGTAAAATAAAGAACTCTAGATGTAGTCAGGAAACAAGTTTCAGTTTGAGCTCTGACACATCTTAGCTATGGGAACCCAAACAAATCATTTAACCTGTCTGAGCCTCAGTTGCATCATTTGTAAAAAGGAGACCCTAATGCTGCGCACCTACCTTGGCACATTTAAAGAAAGTGCTTTGAAGGCCTATGAAAACAGGAGCTGGAACAGAGGCCATCAAGTTCAGACCCCCCCCCCCTTGATTTACAGATGAGGAAAGGAGCCTAGGGAGCTTAAAAAACTAGCCCAAAGTCACACAGAAAGTGGCAAGGTAGGGAATCGAATCCAGGTTCTCTAATGCCGAGTTAATTCTCTTCCCTGTGGACCACAAAATCCTTTCCCCACTAGTTGCCGGGTGGATGGAAGGAAGTATCCTAGGAGACATTCTTGGAATTGCTGTATTTTGTTAATTCCTGTTGCATTCCTGGGAAAAAAAGGCAGCCTTCTAAACAGACCACTTTGCTTATGGTTCCTGCTGTCCAAAGGTCCCTGTCGCAACCGCATTTGGCCACCCTTGTGTAAAAAGTTGCTACAGTAGTAAGCAAGTGAGTGACAAAGGTTTTGTTTATTCCAGGGGCTTATCTGTTGACTTCTAAAGGGCTCAGGAACTGTAAGAGTCAGATCAGAAAACCCTGAGTCAATAATTAAGCAACATCTTGCGAGGGAGAGGAGCCTGGCTCAGTATGGTTGGGGGTGAGGGGAGGAGAAGCATTCTCACCAGTTCTATTGACAATGAACTAGGCTGACCTCGAGGCGGAAACAGCCCGAGAAAGGACGCCAGGAGAGCATTTCTCTCGTCGCTGACCTAAGCATCCTCTCCCCTTATACACTGCTTTTGTTATCGTTCAACTGGTTCATTCGTGTCCAACTCTTCATGACCCCACATGGGGTTTTCTTGGCAAAGATACTGGAGTGTTTTTTGCCATTTCCTTCTCCAGCTCATTTGACAGTTGAGGAAACTGAGGCAAACATGGGTAAGTGGCTTGCCCAGGGTCACACAGTTAGTATGTATCTGAGATCTGGTCTTCCTGACCTAGGTCTAGACCTGGAACTCTCTTTCTCTCAGGGAAATCCTTCCATGATGAGTTAACCAGAAAGTAAAAGAAGCCCTCAGTGATTGCAGACTCCTCAGGACTTTAATTGGTGTGGCAGAGGCAGTGTGGAATTTCAGGCCTGGACTACCCGGGGTTCAAATCCTACCCTCTGTGTCCTTGGGTGAGTCACTTAATCTAAAGGCAGTTAGGTGGATCATCGGACCTGGAGTTAGGAAGAGGTGAGTTCAAATCCAGCCTCAGACACTTACTAGCTGTGTGACCCTGAGCAAATCACTTTACCCTGTTTGCCTCAGTTTCCTTATCTGTCAAATGAACTGGAGAAGGAAATGGCAAACCACTCCACTACTTTTGCCAAGAAAGCCCCAAATGGGGTCACAAAGAGTCTGAAACAATTGAACAACAACAAAAAAAACTTTAGAGTCAGAGAACTGGGATTCAAATGATGCCTCTGAAGTTACTACCTGTGAGACCCTGGGCATGGTCACTTCACTCCCCTTGGCCTTAATTTTCTTTCCTGTCAAATAAGGAAACTGGTCTAGATGTCCCTTCCTACTCTGAGTATATGATTTTTTTGGTCCTATCATCTTCCTGAGCCTCACTTTCCTCACCTGTAAAAAATCTGATTTCTGAGATCGCTTCCAGCTCTCAAGCTACGTGACCTTGCTGCGTGCACTGGGCTGTGGATGGTTTGGAGGAGAGTGGCATCGTCTCTGCCAACAAGGAGTTTAGTTATAGCTTTAGTCTTCATCTTTTGTAAACTGGCTATACGTATCTACTCTCTTTACTTCCTAGGGATTGGTGAGTCTCAACGGAGGTGATTAACTTCTAGGCAGCTGGGAGACACAGTGGATAGAATGCTGGAATTGGAGTCTGGGAGATTTGAGTTCAAATCCTGACTCATTCACTTACTAATTGTAAAACCCTGGCCAAGTCACAATGGCCTCCACCTCACAGGGTTTTTGTGAGGGCCAAAGGAGAGAATGGATGTGAAACACTTTGCGTGCAAACCCTTAAGTGCTATGTAATTGCTAGGGAGATTGTGCTTTGAGCAGAGTTAGAAACATTACGCCAATGCAAGGCATGGTCTTCTTATTAATGAGCAGTAGGAATTATCTAGAAAGGACCTCTTTGGAGGATGGCAGGTGGATGATTGCTTGCTGTGGCCTGGAGACCCCACCTGTCATTGCTCCGTGGTTGGCCATGGTCTTGGGTAGCCCTCTGGGGGTCCCAACCTCCTGTGTGCCTTCCTACCCATTTGAAACAAGCCAGCTGCACCTGGTGTAATTATGTAAGAATGGGGCTGTTGAACATCTCCTTTTTAATTAAGGAGATGTGAATTTTTATCAGTCTCATTAGACAGTTTTCTCCTTGGGCAAGTCTGAGCTCTAGTGACTTTGACAGGTAAAATGAAGACGAGAAGAGAAGAAAAAGCCAGGAATTCTAACACCTACCTCGGTTTCTGTTCCTAAAAATGGCAGCGACCATCAGCCAATTTTTAAAAAATCGAACTCTTTTCAATTAACGAGCATTTACTTTTCCTCCCTCCTACCTCCCCCATGAGACAAGCAAAGCAAAGTATTTATAACAAACATTCAACTGATTTTATATTGACTGGTGAAAGGCAGCCTGATACCACAGATGCAGACCTGGCCGTAAAGTCAAGATGATCTGGATTCAGGTCCTACCCTGATAAATGCAGCTGTTTGACCTTAGGAAAGTCACTTACCTTCTCAATGTCCCTAGAAGCTCCCTAAGCCTGAAATGGATAATTGTTGAGTTCATCAGTACAGATTTTAGGGAAGGGTTCTTCCATCCTAGCAGTTCCCTATACTGATGAAATCATTCCCCAGCCCCTAGGAAGGGTAAGAATCTTGCTGGAGGTTGGTGTTTTGGGCATATCACTTCCCTTTCAGGGCCGCTGTTTCCTCCTTCATAAAAATGAGGATTTTGGACCAGATGACTTCTGAGTTTCTCTTCCAGTTCTAAATCTGCCATCTTCTCGTACGAGGAGGTGAAGAACCCACATTCACATGCGTGTCCCCCCCCCCCCCCAGAGTGTAAGCTCCTTGAAGTCAGGGCCTATTTCAGTTTTGCCTCTGAATCCCAAGGGCCTGGCACAATGCTAGGCACATATGAGAAACTTAATAAAAGTGCACTGATTAATTGATCTGGCCTTTTCAAGGCTTAATGCATCTGACTTTAATATTAGCCTTCCATGCAAATAACTTGTAGTTGGTTGATGGCTCCCTGCTCAGAGGGATGAAGGCGGGCATATGGATACCTGACATCCAATCTTAACCAACAAGCATTTATTTAGTACCTACTATAGGCTAGCCACTGTATGACATGCTGGAGATACAAAGGCAAAAATAAGTCAGCTCCTGCCCTCAAGGAGATTACATTCTTCTCCTGCTGACCAACTAGAAAATGTGAGACCTTCAGGATCTTATGACCAGAAGGTGCCAGAGAGTCTGGTTAGACTTGTCCAAGCTTCCTACTGCTTCCTACTTCTGCTGACCTACATGGGAAGCAGATGTATCTGTAGCAACTGCCTTTGCTGTCTGGTAATAACACAAACTTATCTTTCTATAGCTTTTCAAGGCTGACAGAGCACTTTCTGCATGATAACTTTATGAAGAAATTAGTGTGTGTTATTATCCACATTTTCAGGTAGGAAAACTGAGGCACAGATAGGTTAAAAAACTTAACCTTGCATGCACAGCTAATAACTGTCAAAGGTAGAATTTGAACTCAGATCTCTTCTGTCTCTGGGTCTAGCAACCTTTGAGCTCTGTCACATTGCTTCGTAGTCAGAATGGGAATAATAACAGTAAGTCACTTTTACGTAGCGTCCTTAAATGATTAACCCATCCTTGTTACGACCCAAAGTGACCCCTTCAAAAAACACTGTATTGCCCCATCATGAAATAACAACAACAATAATCACTAGTATTTATAAGTCCTTTACCTATTTGAGTTTTATTGACAAAGGATACATGAAGAAAACCAAACCTATTTATTGACAAATTAAATGGCCGTTTCTGAGACCTCCTTTTCCTAGGCTTCTCTGAAGCCTTTGGCTCTGCTAACTACTTCCCTCTTTCTTGAAAGGCCTCCTCTTCTTTCTACATATCGTTGCCAGATTTGTCTCTACGCACACAGTATTCTTTACATCAATTACTTCATTACTGAAAACAATTGGTGGCTCACCATTGTCTACAGGACAGAAGTACCAACTCCTTAACTTGGCATTCCTAATCTGGACCTAACCTCCTTCCTAGTTGATGCTCAACCTTTTTGAGAATGGTTTAATACAGTGACTGACTGGCCAGCTTAGAATGCATGGAATTGTGATATTGTCTAGCCTACGTAAGAGATTTTTCTAATTCTTTGCTAAAATGTAGGACAGTTATACGTGCAAGCTTTCTCTCATCTACTGTTTTAGTCATCTCATGTCAAAAAAGGAAATGAATTAGTCTGACGCCATTTTGTCTCGATGAAAACGAAAGTTGCCACTTTATCTGGTTTGAACTCTGCAGCACAAGATACCCCCACATACGATGAATGAATTAAAAAAAAAGACATTGTGACCTCTCTCAATATGCCTGCAATTTGCCCCTGAATCTTTTTGCCGTATCACTCTTACTCCTAGCTAGATATTGAAGGACTGTTTATGGTATTTGCCCCCAGCAAGGGCTGGCCATCCCTCCAGGAACCAGATATTCATAAACTGAAATACTCTCAAGGATAGTTTTGAGAGCAGGTCCTTTCCCACAGATCACGTATTTTTTGGCAAACTGCCTACTTTGTTAGAAGGGACTGCTAAAAGCAGGTAGCCCCGACATCATCTTTGGAGTCTCCCCCAAGGTTGGAGGCTGAAAACGGGACTCCTCAGCCCGTATGATCCAGATGGAGATGGTTCTCCCGTTATTGTTACCTATTGGGACTTACCAACTCTAACTCTATTCTACTTACTAACCTTAATCCTATTTTACTATCTTAATAATAAATACTTTTACTATATACTTATATAAAAATCAAACTTGAGACTCTGTGTCATTTCTAAGCCAATCTGAACCAAACCCAATTTAAGCTGCAGTAAATAAGGCTGCTTAGCAATACACCACACCAGGAACCCCTTGGTGTGCCACCCCTCCCCCCTTTCCTGCCTCCTTTTGTGAGCTGTCACCCTTTATTGTAAGCTTCTTGAGGGCAAGGATTGTCTTTCCACTGTATTTCCAGTGGCTGGCATGTCATAGGTGCTTAAGAAATGTTTATTGGATTGGATGAAGCCATGAAAGCTCTTGGTGTAAACCAAGCTTCCTTTTCTAGTTGTTTTTGATAGATTATGATTAATTAGATTAATTCAGATTAGATTGTGACTTCCTTGAGAGTAGGGACTGTCTTTTACATCTTTTTGTTTCCTCAGTGCTTAGCATAGTGTCTGGCACATAGTAGGTGCTTAATAAATGCTTGTTGACTGACTGAGAACCAATTTGGTCCCACCAAACCAAGCTGCTCTGCATGCAAGTCTATGAAGTCTGGAGGCCCTGGGTTTGAATTCTGACATGTTAACTAGGTGATTTTGGATAAATCATTTTTCTGAGCATGTTTTCCCATCAAAGAAATAGGAATAATGATGCTTATACTGTCTCATGTAATTTTTTTGGAAGAAAATGCTAAAGGAACATGGGTTGTTGTAAACAGTAGGGTCTCTATGAATACGCGCTGATGGAGAGTTATTTCTTGGCTCTATGCATGAGTTACATGACGGAAGATTAGTGGTGAGGCCTCCAACAGGGAATCATTTACTTACGTGCTCAAGTACTCTCTCTCCAGGCTTTTAAAACATGTACTTTTCCAACACGTACTTTTCCTACTTTGATTAAACTGAAAAGGTTAACTCTAATTAATCTCTGTTAATGAACCTGAAAAATAATTGCAAGTCACTGGACAGCTGGTCTTTACAAATTGCCTCACTCAATCCAGCTTCAGTGCTCTGAGAAGGGGTTCCATTCCCAAATAGCTTTTCATAGTCCCTTTCCTCTTCTCTCTCCTCTGTCAGGGAAGGTCTGGAGGCCAAGTATCAGTAAGTGAGAACCAAATCTTTTCATGGAAGTTGCCCTGATTTAGCTTCTACACATGCATTTTTGTGCCAGCATTAAGTTGCCTCAGGATTGTTATTTTAAAACAACAACAACACAACAGTTGAAGAGAGGGAAAGGTTGGTGTTGGAGGGGCTGTGGAAAGATAGGCATGTTACTAGTGTTCTGTTAGTAGAACTGTGAACTGGTCCCTTCTTTCTGGAAACCAGCTCAGAATTGTGTGAGCAAAGTCACTAAGCTATTCAATGACAGTGAATAGTGATCTCTCCAACAGGCATATCTTCCAAGGAGGTGAATGCCAGAAAGAAATGTATTTTATATACCGAAATATTTGTTGCATCAAGGTGGCCCAGTGGATAGAGTGTTGAAGATAGAGGCTTGAAGTCAGGAAGACTCTTCAGTCACTTTCTAGCTGTGTGACCCTGGCCAAGTCACTTAACCCTGTTTGCCTCAGTTTCCTCATCTGTAAAATGAGCTGGAGAAGGAAATGGCAAACTACTCAAGTATCTCTGCTAAGAAAATCCCAAATGGTGTCATGTAGAGTCAGATGTGACTGAAATGACTGAACAACAACAAATTTGTAGCAATACTTTTTGTGGTAGCAAAACACTGGATGCCAAGTGTGTTCCTGTCGATTTGGGAATTCATGATACATAAATGGAAGGGGATGCTTTAAGGAATGATGGAATCCAGAGAAACATAGGAAGACTTACATGAACTGATGTAGATGGAGCAGAACAAGAAGGACAGTATTCCAAATGACCTTAATTATGTAAATGAACACTGAAAAACACTGAAAGACATCACAATCCTTATCAATGCCATTTACAGCCCAGAAGACTCATGTTGAAACACAGAGAGATGGTGGACTACAGGCACACCATGGTGCATGTTCAGCAGGAGGTGGTCAATATGTCAATGTTTCTTAATTGCACTACTTTGATGCAGGGGAGGGTTCTATGGGGGACAGGGAGGGGAGAGTTGTTGAGAAATGACATCATTATAAAATAAATACATAATTAAATGGAATTAAATCTTACAAAAGGAAATAACTGAAAGCCATCAAAATGATGGAAACAAAGGTAAAGCCAGGGAAGTATGGTGTAATGGAAAGGGCCCTAGATTTAAAATTAAATGCTTTGTGCTCCAATCCCATGTCTGCTACTTACTAGAGTAGGTGCTAAGGGGTGCCATAGTGCAGTCTCCAGAAGACATGAGTCCAAATTTGGTCTCAGATATTTAATAGCTGTAGTACCTTGGGCTAGTCACTTAACTTCTGTCTGCCTCAGTTTCCTCAACTGGAAAATAGAGCTAGGAAAAGCACTTATCTCACAGGGTTGTTGTGAGGATCAAATGAGATAATAGCTGTAAAGCACTTAGTACGTGGCACATAGTAGGCACTTAATGTTTTTGTTCTCTTCTTCCTTCCTTTCCCCTTACTACTTGTAAGTAGTAAGTCATTTACCTTCTTTGGATTCCTCTCTTCATCTGCAAAGTGAAGGATATGGCCAAGATGACATCTGAGATCTCTTCTAGTTCTTAGTCCTAATAATCCTAGGGTGTACCTTCTAGACTTGTGATCCTCAAACTTTTTTGTCTCAGGTCCCCCTTATAATCTTAAAAATTATTGATTGCTCTCCTCCCCCAAGAGCTTCTGTTTATATGGGTTGTCTCTATTGATATTTATCACATTAGGAATAAAAACACCTTAATAATATTAGGAAAATAGTTTTGACTTTGCAAACTTCCTGAAAGAGTCTCCAGGACCTATATAACACGTTGAAAATCACAGTTCTATATCAATATCCTCACCTTTCCTTGGGGGCTAATTCCTATAGCTTTTTTTTTCTTTGCCTTGGGACTAACCCATATTGATTAAAGAATGAGAGAGTACACCCTCACCCAACTCATTAATCTAGTTGACCCCAGATTAAATTTCCAGTCCAATCAAACCGTTCACCCTAGCTAGCCCTTGGCATCTTATCATCCACCCTTCTGTCACATGCGTACTCCCCACCCTCACCCCTGCTTTCTGCCTCTTTCTCTAGTGTCCCTAATTCAATCAATACTGCCATTGACTTTGGAATGAGTGTCTACTAACTGTTTAATCCACCATTTCAGTGACTCCTTAAGCCAAAATGTACTTCCTTGGCCATCATTTCCCTATGTATTCTGGGCCCCCCCATCACAACGTAAGTTCTCTGAGGAAAAGAACTATCTCATTTTTGTATGCGTATCCTCAGAATCTAGCATGAACAGGTATTTAATATTTCTTCCTATTCATTCATACGTGGGCAATGAAAAAACACTAGGACAGACACATTCCTATGTTGTAAGGGTAGCTAAGCCAAAGACATGCTACCTTGCTCAAAGTAAGTACTTCATAAGCATTTGATAACTTGAATTGTTAATTCAATTAATTGTCAGTTAATTAATTGTCAATGAATTGTTCTTTAATAAAGCAATCCATAAAAATTAATTCTGATAGTTTATGCAATGTTCCACACCCATAATTCCCTACTTCTGCAAAGAAGTTATATTTTCTCCTCTCTCCTTTGAAGCCATGCTTGATAATTATAACCACACAATGTCTAGTTTGTTTATTTTTAGGTCTGTTACATTGGTGGATTCATTGGCGTATGTGTGCAAATGCATGTATATACATGTAGATACACATATGTGTGTACATATACATACGTGTATACCTACGTGTGTGTTTATTACCTTGTTCTGCTTTCCTCACTTTGCATCAGTCCATATAAGCTTTCCCATACTTCTCTATATTCTTCATATGTATCATTCTTCACAGTGTAGTAATATTATTATATTTATGCACAATAATTTGTTTAGCTATTTCCAAATAGATAGATATCTAATTTGTTTCCCTTTTTTTCACTTTAAAAAGTATTGTATAATACATTTTTTTAAAAGTTGATATAAATGAGATCTTTCTTTCTGTCTTTCACTTCCTCTTGTATATGCCTAGCCCTGGGATCTCTGGGTCACAGGGTACTGGCATTTTAGTCACTTCCTTAGGGTAAGTCCAAATTGTTTTTCAGAGTGCTTGCCTCAATTCACAGCTCCACCAACAATGTATTAGTGTGCTAGTCTTTCCCACATTGTTCATGCTAAAAGGCAGTTTCTATGTTGACATATATTTGGTGCCTCAAAATAATTTTCAATACCTAGAAGAATGTCTTATTCCCAAAGACTGAAGGACCAGGGAGTTTTTAAAAACCAGTCAGAAATAATGCTATCTATCTTCTCCCCAATAATAGACTTTTGACACTTAGCCTACGTAGAGGTCTATCTTCTATGTGTAAGAATTGTCTTGTTCTTTGACCATTTATGTCAAAGTCTTCCTAGAGAATTGTACTGTCACTCGGGAGCTGCGTTTACAACACACACTTTAAATTTCCTCTCAAACAGATGGAAAAATTTCAGCATCTAAATGCTGTTCTTGGCTGCCCAATGGACCACTGTGATGCAGCAAATCCTAAGTTTGCAGCTGGCCAATGAGCCAGTCTTGGACTTCAAGGTTATAGACCTTGACTCTAGCAGTGGATACCAATGGCCTTTGCCCTCCCTCTCCCCAACTCAGTTGGTGTTATTGATTGACGGTTTGGCCCAGATGGTGCTAACTGAAGCCAAGGATTTGAAACCTATCTAGCCAGGGAGTCAACAAACATTTATTAAGTGTTTACTGTGTGCCAGGTATTGTGTTAAGGCTGGGAGTACAAAAAGAGTCCCTACCCTCAAAGAGCTCACTTTATAATGGAGGGGGCCACAAGAAAATAACTAGATTCACATTATAAATATTTAAAATATTAGGTTGTATATACATATTTGTATACACATAGAGTCAATAGTAGGCCTTCTCAGGGGGGAAGATACCAAAAAGTGGTGTAACCAAGAAAGCCTCCTAAAGAAGGTAGGATTTGAGCTGAATATTGAAGGAAGCCAGGGAAAACTGGAGGCAGAAGTGAGGAGGGAGGGCATTCCAGACATAGGAAACAGCCAATGCAAAGACCCAGAGGTGGTAGATGGAGTGTTATGTGAGAAAAACAGCAAGGAGGCCAATGTTGCTGGATCTTAGAGTACCTGGAGGGGAGTGAAGTGTAATAAAAACTAGAAAGATAGGAAGGGCCCATGCTCTAAAAAGCTTTAAATAGCAAACAAGACTTCATGTTTGGTCTTTGAGGTAACAGGGAGATGCTAGAGTTATCGTACATGCATTGCATCTTCCGAGCAGAATGTAAGCTCCCTGAGGGCAGGGATCGCTCCATTTTTTTTTTCCTTTGTATCCTCAGTGCCCAGCACAGTGCTTGACACATAAGCACATAAATGCTTAGTGAACTCAATAATGATCTTTATTATTTAAGAATATTTATTTTTTATTGAATGCTGTTGGTGTTACTTTAGGAATACAATGTTCTAGCTTCTTGTTGAAGATGACCCTAAAACCAATGCCTTCTTAGTTCAGATTTGATGTTGAGATGAAATGAGGCACTTGAAAATCATTGAACAGTTAACGAATGGACTTTCCTATTTCCTGACACAGTGGCAATTACCTCCTTCTGCTGATTCTCCTGTCCTTACCTATCTATCCATCCATCCATCTATTTATCTATCTGTCTGTCTGTCTGTCTATCTATCCATCTACTCTCTTTATCTCCTTTATCTCTCTATCCATGACACCCCTCTCTCTACCCATCTGTCTGTCTGTCTGTCTGGCTATCTGTCTATCCACATATAGGGAAATGTTTCTAGTTATTCGTGCAGGATATGATGAAAGACATAGTGAATGGTTAGGTCTTCAGAAATCCACCAAGTCAGAGGGACCCCAACTGCACTCCAAATCTAGTACACCATCAAATCAAGTCAATAAGCACTTATTAAATACCTACTATGTGTCAGACAGTGTGTCAGACAGTGTGCTGGAGACACAAAAAAAAGGCAAGAGATAGTTTCTGACCTTGAGGTGATCATAGTCCAATGGGAGAGACAATATGCAAACAGCTGTCTGCAGATAAGCTATATACAGGATAAAGTTAAAATAATCACCAGAGGCAAGACAGGGCTTTAGTTTAGATTCATAGGAAGCTAGAGAATCCAGGAGGTGGAGATGAGGAGGAAGAGCATTCCAGGCATAGGAGATCACCAGCAAAACATCAAGAATTGGGAAATAGATTGTCCTGCCCAAGGAATAGTAAGGAGAACAGTACCACTGCATCTCAGAGTATGTGCAGGGGAATAAGGTATAAGAAGATTGGAAAGTTAGGAGAGCTCCAAGTTATGAAGTACTTTAAAAGCCAATCAGATGATTTTATATTTAATCCTGGTGGTTCTAGGTAGCCATTGGAGTTTATTGAATGGGGGCTGGGCTAGGTAGAATGGACATGTTCAGACCTGTGCTTTAGAATGATTATGTTCCCTCTTTCTTTTTTTTCCCATGGTTCTTCACTTTATTTAGTACTTTATTTTTCCCCAGTTACATGTAAAAATAATTTTTAACATTCCTTTTTAAACCTTTGAGTTCCAAATTCTCTCCCTTCCTCCCCACCCCTCTTCATTGAGAAGGTAAGCAATTAGATTTAGGTTATACATGTGTAGTCATGCAAAACTTAGCCATAATAGTCATGTTGCAGAAGAAAGCGTAGACAAGAAAAAAACTAAAGAAAAACAAAGAAAGTAAAAAAAGTGTTCTTCAGTCTGTATTCAGAGACCATCAGTTCTTTCTCTGGGGATGGATAGCATTTTTCATCATAAGTCCTTCAGAACTGTCTTGTATCGTTGTATCGTCGAGAATAGCTAAGTCATTCACAGCTGATCATCTAACAATATTGCTGTCACTTTGTACACAGTACATTTCACTTTGCATCAGCCAATGGAAGTCTTTCCAGGTTTTTCTGAGAGCATCCTGCTCATCATTTCTCGTAGTATAATGGTATTCCATCATAATCATATGCCACTACTTGTTCAGCCATTCCCCAATTGATGGGCATGTCCTCAACTTCTAATTCTTTATCCCCAGAAAATAACTACTATAAATATTTTTGTACATATAGGACATTTTCCTCTTTGTTTTTATCTCTTTTAGGATACAGACCTAGCAGTGGTATTGCTAGGTCAAAAGATGTATGGTTTTATAGCCCTTTGGGCATAGTTCCCAATTGCTCTACAGAATAGTTAAATCAGTTCACAACTCCACCAACAGTGCATTAAAGTCTCATTTTTCCCACATCCCCTCCAACAATTGTCATTTCTCTTTTCTGTCCTATTAGCCAATCTAATAGTTATGACTAGTAGTACCTCAGAATTGTTTTAATTTGCATTTCTCCAATCAGTAGTGAGAGTATTTTTTCATATGGCTATAGATAGCTTTGATTACTTCATCTGATAACTGATCATATCTTTTGATCATTTATCAACTGGGAAATGACTCTTATTTTTATAAATTTGACTCAATTCTCTATATGTTTGAGAAATGAGGCCTTTATCAGAGAAACTTGTTTCAAAAATTTTTTCACAATTACTATTGCTAACTGTATTTATGTGTCCTCTTTCTTGAAGATGTAGAAATCCATTGTTTTTGGTCAGAATTCTATTTCTAAAAACTATCATTCATGTTCTATGCAGAATTCACTGACTGTGTCTAACATGAGATGTTCCAGCAGTATGAACTAAATCCTTTAACTCTACACAGAAAAAAAATGAAAAGGTTGAATGAATTTTTGGGAGGATAGGTGATACAGTCCAGATAGTTCTACAAATATATACCTAAAAAGTGATGGATAATCTTTAACCAGAACCATTTATTCAAAAGTGGTTGGCCTGGAGTGTCTAGACCTTCAATTTTTCATTGGAAACTTGGAGGAGAGAAATTAGATTTGAAACAGGCCAGCTTTTTATACTTCGCTTTTAACAGTACCATTCATCAACTGAGTTGGATACTTAGAACAATTATTTCTCCAGGGCCTTGTTAAGTCCATGACCAAAGTATGACCCAGCGTGAAATCTGAAGACTTTCACTCTAATCCAGAACAAAGGAAGGGAAGCTCTAAAACTGGGGTTCTTTTTTTTTCTTCAAAATTTTATTTATTTATTTTTAATTTTCAACATTCACTTCCATAAAATTTTGAGTTCCAAATTTGCTCCCCATCTCCCTTCCCCCCACTTCAAAATGACATGTAAATTTATATAGGCTTTACATATACATTCATATTAAACCTATTTATAGAATAGGGATTCTTAACCTTAGTTGGGTCATGGACCCCTTTGACAGTCTGGTGAAACCCAGGAACCTCTTCTCAGAACCATGTCTTTAAATGCACAAAATAAAATACATAATATCACAAAGGAAACCAATCATATTGTCTGTAGACAGAAAGACTTCAGTCACATGCAATCTAGGGGCAGGTCTAGTAACCACAGTAATTTGAAAGTTGTGATCAGTGGAAACAATACTTAGAGAGATATGTACCAACTGTAACGTGATATGAAAATACCTGCAATTTCTATTGTTAACAAAGTCACAGGGACTTTGAATGTGACTTGTTGCCTGCATTCATAATAGAAGGAAATGCTAAATTTCAGTTAGAGGGTTGTAAAAATAAAGGTGTAATTTTCTTTCTCATCCAAGTTGACAGATCCCTTGAAATCTCTCTATGGATAGGACACGGACCCTGGGTTAAGAACCCTTATTGTAGGGCCTTCCCTCTTAGACTGCCTACCACTCACAGTGTATTTGTGTTGTACGTGTGGGTAGTTGTTCACATGTCATCTCTCGTGTTAGAATGGTAACTTGTAGAGGCCAGGGGCCATTTTGCATTTCTTTGTATTGCCAGCCCTTAGCCAATGTTTGGCCCAGTGTATGCACTAATATGGGCTTATTGACTGATAACTCTTGGTTCTAGTAAAGGGTTGGAAAGAAGTGATAGAGCACGGATAAAAATCATGCGGATTCTCGGAAATGGAGGAGACCTCAGAGACCATGTAGTCAAACCCCTGTGTGTTCAATAGCCCCCTCTACAATGCCCAACAAATCTTTCTTTAAGACCATGATTTTGGTGAGAGGGACCCACTACCTTTCAAAAACAGCCCGTTCTTCTTTGTGGAAGTTGTGATGTTGAGGTCCTCCCTACGTCTAATTTAAAGCTCTGTCTTGACCACCATTATCCATTTTTCCTAGTTCTGACTTTTGGGGCCAAGTAGAACAATTATAATCCTTTTTTGCCCTCTTTTGGATAGCAAAGTGGCATAGTGGATAGAGCACTTGGCCTGCACTCGTCTTCCTGAGTTCAAATCTGGCCTCAGACACTTACTAGCTGTGTGGCCCTAGGCAAGTCTCTTAACCCTGTTTGCCTCAGTTTCCTCATCTATAAAATGATCTGGAGAAGGAAATGGCGAACCATTCTAGTATCTCTTCCAAGAAAACCCCAAATGGGCTCATGAGTAGTCAGACACAACTGAAAACCACTGAACAACAACAAATATCCTTACTGAATTCCATCCTGAGAGGCACTGAGGGATAGTGGATAGAGAAGTGGCCTCAGAATCAGGAAGACCTAGATTCAGGTCCTACCTCTGATACATATCGACTGTGTGACCCTGGGCAAGTCACTTAACCTCTTAGTACTCTAGACAATTCTTCAAGACAACAAGTTGCAGAAAAGGCACCAATTTATTTTGGCGGATGGAGTTTCTTAGTTGGGAATTAATTACATCAAATGAAATCGCAGGTCCACTGGTCCGGTCCTATCCCATTCTAAATTCCATCTTTTTAGATCTAGTGCAAATAACATGGGATTGAAAATCACATCCTCTGCTTTTGAATGTTGGTTCTCTTTACTCCCTGGTGAGGTTCTAGGGAAGGAATTTCATCTCTTTAGGCCTAGTTTCATTATCTATAAAACGAGAGGGTTGGTTTAAATCAGGTGTTCTTAATCTTTTTTGGGTCCTGAACCTCTCTTGCAGTTTGGTGAAGGCTATGGACCCCTTTTCAGAATAATGAAATGCATAGAATACAATACACAGGATTACAAAGGAAATGCATTATATTGAAATAGTTATTAAAATATTTTAAAAATACAAGTTCTTGGACCCTCAGTTAAGAATCCCTGGATTAGGTGATATCTAATGCCCAGATCATAAAATCCTGAGTTTTGTTATTTAATTTAATGAATCCAGGCTATATTGTTATTTATTAATCCAAGCTGTAATGGTTCAGGAAGGCAAGGACCATGGACATGCAAACCAAGGATCCAGGTTCAGATTCCACCTCTGCTCATTGGTTTTCCCAACTTGGGTGACCTCAGGCAAGTCTTTCAACCTCCTTAGGGCTCAGTTTCATCATCTCTAAAATGAGAATGTTGTACTAGGGGGCCTTTAGGGTCCCTTCCAACTCTATAACTATGATCCTATGTATCTGTATCACACCAATACTCCTAGGAGTCCATTTTGGTAAATAATCATCACCTCCACCATCTGGTCCACTTGACTGGTTTTCCAGAGTCGGTTATACAAGCCTTAGATTGTAGTGACATTCAATGCTGTATAATTGTGACAGAGCCCTAACTCCTTACTTTTCTTTTTGACAAATAGTAGTGGGGCTCCATGTAGGAGGAAGAAGCCTAGATTTTCTTCTTTAGAAGACCCTATAGAACTGCAAGTTCTGTTCTGGTCAATGTGGAGGTCTGCCTGCTTTGAATTGGTGGTTTGAGAGGTGAAGCAATTTGTCCAATCATTTGATTGGACAGTAAGACATCCAAAAAGTTAGTTAAACTATCCTTGGTTCTCTCAGAGATGTAACAATAATGCATTATTTGAACATTCTTCAAAAAACATCCACCTCTTGATTCAATATCTCCACGTAGGATGTGCTGGAAATGTCTGTTTTTATTCCCAGTTCTTTCTGGACCTGGCTGTGTGTTTCTGGGAAAACTTTTTGATAGCAAAAACATGATCTTCAGAGGCTGAATAATTTGTATTTCTTTTCAGTGGAGTAGCTTGAGTCCTGGAGAGCCCTTCCAGATTTTAGGGCATCTGTGTTTCCGCTGTTTTGTTTACAGGAGAAAGCCTGAGAACTTTTTTTTTCACAGAACAAGCCAGAATTTAGTTTACAATTAGGCAAGAGAGATTGACAGTGAACAAGGATGGAATGCCTCTGGGAATCTTGGGCAATTGGAAAAGAAACAAGAACTTAATTTAAGCTAATTTGGCTTTTTAAAATTAAAATGTGTTATCAAAATATGTGCTGCCAGGACAAGGAAAACACCATACACAGTAACAGCAACACTGTGCAATGACCATCTTTGATAGACTTAGCTCTTCTCAGCAATACAATGATCTAAGACAATTACAAAAGACTCATGATGGGAAATGCTATCCACATCCAAAGAAAGAACTATGGAGTCTGAACGCACACCAAAGCATGCTATTTTTCCTTTTTTTCTTTCTTGTGGTTTTCCCCTTTGGTTCTAATTCTTCTTTACAACATGACTAATGTGGAAATATGTTTAATATGATTATGTATGTATGTTCTATATCAGATTGCATTCTGTCTTGGGGAGGAGGGAGGGCAAAGAGGGGGAGAAAATTTAAAACTCAAAATCTTGTAAAAAGAATGTTGAAAACTAAAAATAAATAAATAAAATATTTTTTAAAAATCTAATTTTCTACTGGAAAAAAATATATGCTGCTAAGAGTTATGGTGGGTGATGTTGAGAAAAATGTAGCCAGCTTTGGAGACAGTGAGACCTGGGTTTGTGTTCCCCCACTGACACATATTGCCTCGTGTGACCTTAGGCTCAGTGGTCCAGGCAACTCTCAAAAGAGTTCTTAACCTAGGTCTGTTACCTTGTTGTTAAAAACTTTTTGACAGCTATATTTCAATATAACTGGTTTCCTTTGTTATCCTGTGTATTTTCATGCATTCAAAAACATTTATTCAGAGAAGGAGTTCAGAGACTTCAGCTGATTGCCAAAAGGGTCACTGACACAAAATGTTAGGGAGCCCTTCTCTAAGATTATGATTCTCCGTCTTCTTACTGCCTGTGTGACTTTGTGCAGATCACTTTACATCTCTAGGCCTTATTTCTTCATCGGTGTACCTTTCATCTCCAAATCTACGATACTGCATTTCTATTATAGACAAGTTACTAACCTCAGTGGAGGCAGCTTCCATACTGGGAGTTCATCACAAGAAGAAAATCATAGGTCTAGATTTTTTTGATGGCCACCAAGTGCTTTTATGGAAACCATTTATGGCAAATGAAACTTTGCTTAATTGATTTAGGTCTACTGATAGACGCTTATCTAGAGGGATTACTTGGCTATCTTGCTCTGATAAAATTTATTATAACTTGCTGACAATTTTGGCTATCTTTCAAAAGCTTTTCCTCTTCTATTATTCTATTGGTTCTATTCTATTCTACTGGTTAGAAACTTTCCTGTGAAGTCACTTCAGTGAATTAATGTCACTATGAATAATAAAGAAATCAAAGTCATTAAGAAGTTTCCACAGGAGCTATGATGGTTGGCTAAACAAAGGATCAGTGATTACTCTTGCATACAGGGTGGTCTCCTTGCTTTGGCCCCAATTTCCCAAGAAGGTCTCATTTAAAACTGCTATACCTGAGTTCATGCCATTGATGGCAGTCATTCCTCAACAGGTCAGGTTGTTTTGACCATTCCAATGGAACCAGAGAATGTTAGCTTTGGAAGGCACCATTTGTGATCACCCTGCCCCCATTTTACTGAAGGGGGAACTGAGGCCCAGAGAAGGGATGTGATTTACTTAAGGCCACACAACTCATTAGCAGCAGAGCAAGGCTAGGGTTCTAGTCCCCATACTCTTTTTATAGCATCATGGTACTTGGGAATCAGTTCCGATGTTTTTAGCAGATGGCATGAAATTCAACTCATGTTTGCCTTTGGGCCATAACCCTCTCAGCTCTGGAAATCCCTTCCTAAAGCCTACAGTGTTCTAACTGATGAGTCTATAAAATGGTTCATTATATTTAGCTGACCCCGGCTATGCTTCATACCCCCAACCCCAACTCCCACTTATCTTCTTGCCATCTGCCTTGCCCCTTCTCCTCCATATCTGGAATCAAAATCAAATTATTGATACTGGAGAGGATGTGTCAATCAAGTTATGCTTATCATTTCTGTGACTTCCTCAACCCTTTTCTCTATATCTGACCTGGCAATGTCCCATCCTTCTGTGGTTCTAATCATCAGAAGGCTCCCAAATCTACATCTCCAATCTTGACCTCTAGACCTAGCTGCCTGTAGGACATCTCCACCTGGCTACCCATTGACATCTCAAACTCAACTGTTCCCAACTCAACTTAACTATTTATGGTGTCACCATTAATGTTTACCTTTATCTGAGAAACTGTCTATAAAAATTTCCCCCAATTTTCTGCTTTCCTTCTAATCTTTTCTGCATTGGTTTTATTTGTACAAAACCCTTTTAATTTACTGTAATCAAAATAATCAATTTTACATCTCACAATGCTCTCTATCTCTTATTTATTCATAAATTGTTCTCCTATCCATAAATCTGATAGGTAATATGTTCCATGTCCTTCTAATATATTATATCTCTCTTCATGTCTATATCATGTATCCACTTTGACCTTATCTTGGTAAATGGAGTTGATGGGGTATGCACCCATCATTCAGTTTCAGAAGCCGAGACCTTTGCCCCTTTTCACCAAAAGGAATTTGGCTCCCATTTGTTTATAGACCCCAGAAAACCCTTAAACTTTTAGATTCCTTATAGACTCCCCTTATCTCTCTTCGAAAGCCTTAGCTTGACCTTTTGATCTTATTCAGATGCACCTTTGCCCCTAGCCCTAAAAAGAATCTGGATCCCGTTTGTCTACGGGTCCCAGAAAACCCTTAAACTTTTAGGTTCCTTATCTACTCCCCTTATCTCTCTCACCCTACCTTCTGATGCTTTCAAACTTCCACCTTCCAGTTCCCTTCATTATCTATTCCCATTGTCTATTCAATCTCTCAGACCTTCCAATCAGAATTCTCATCTAGACCCTTTTCCCAGCCCCCTCCTCTGGCCACCCAAAGTTACTTTAGTGTATAAAAGATCCACCCTGGCCCCCATTCAAATGCTGAGATTTTCTCATGCCCAAAAGGCTGAGATTGTCTCATGCCTGCTCCTCCCTACAGGCGTTACTACTTTCAGATTCCTTAAGAGAGTGGCTTATGTGATTTATCTCTAATAAACTTTTCTCTGGCTAGGAGAAGATTTGAGTTGAATTCTTTCAGGCAGGATCTGGCGCCATGATCTTGGGGTCCATTCAAGTACCCCAAAACCTCTAGACCTCTTCATAGTAAAATATTGGTTTATACCTACTTTCTGCCAGGCTGTTTTCCAGTTTTCCCAATAATTTTTTTTTTTTTCCAAATAGTGAATTCTTATCCCAAAAGCTTAGATCTTTATATTTGTCAAATACAAGATTATTAGAATCATTTACTACTGAGTATTGCATATCTACTCTATTCCACCAATCCACCTTTCTATTTCTTAGCCAGTACTAGATAGTTTTGATAATTACAACCTTATAATACAGTTCAAGATCTGGTACTGTTAGGCCTCCTTCCTATACATTTTTTCATTAATTCCTTTCATATTCTTAACCTTTTGTTCTTTCAAATAAATTTTAATACTTTTTATACCTTAATAAAATATTTTTTTGGCAATTTAATTGGATTGGCATTAAATAAGTAGATTCATTTAAGTAGAATTGTCATTTTTATTATATTGGCTTGGCCCACCCATGAAGAATTAATGTTTTTCCAATTATTTAAAGCTGACTTCATTTATACAAAAAACATTTTATAATTATGTTCACATAGTTCCTGGGTTTGTCTTGGCAGGTATACTTGCAGGTGGTTTATATTGTCTATTTTAAATGAGATGTATCTTCCTATCTCTTCTTGCAGGGCCTTGTTGGTGATAAATAGAAATGCTGATGATTTATGTGGGTTTATTTTATATTCCTGCTACTTTGCTAAAATTATTAATTGTTTCAATTTTTTTAGTTGAATCTCTAAGATTTCCAAATATACCATCTTATCATCTGTGAAAAGAGATGGTTTTATTACCTCATTGATCATTCAGATTCCTTCAATTTCTTTTTCTTCTCTTACTGCTATTGCTAGCATTTCTAGTACAATATTGAATAATATTCATAATAATGGGCATCCTTGTTTCATTTCTGATCTTATTGGGAAGACTTCTAACTGTGGTTTTAGGTAGATGCTTGTTATCATTTTAAGGAAAAATCCATTTATAGCTATGCTTTTCAAGTGTTTTTTAATAGGAATGAATATTGTATTTTGTCAAAAGATTTTTATGCATCTATTGATATAATCATGTGATTTTGTTAATAATATTACTGATGTAATGAAATATTTTAATAGTTTTCCTTAATTGAACTATCTTTGCATTCCTGGTATAAATCCAACTTGGTCACAATGTATAATCTTCGTAATATATTGTTATAGTCTCCTAGCTAGTATTTAAGATTTTTGCACCAGTATTCCTTAGGGAAATTGGTCTATAATTTTTTAGTCTATTTTTGAACCTCCTGGCTTAGGTAACAGCACCATATTTGGTAGATAAAAGGAGTTTGGTAGGACTCCTTCTTTGCCTATTATTCCAAATAATTCATTTAATATTAGAATTAGTTGATCTTTAAATGTTTGGTAGAATTCACTTGTACATCCAACTGGTCCTGATGCTTTTTTTCTTACAAAACTCATTTATGGCCTATTCAGTTTCTTCTTATTTAGACATTCTATTTCATCCTCTGTTAATCTGGGAAATGTATATTTTTCTAAGTATTCTTCCATTTCATTTACATCATTAAATTTATTGGCATATAATTGGGCAAAAGAAGTTCTAATAATCAATTTAATTTAATCTTCATTAATGGTATATTTAGTCTTCTAATTTTTCACACTAGTGATTTGGTGTTCTCTCTTTTTAAAAATCACGTTAAGCAGTGGTTTATCTGTTTTATTTTTCTCATAAAGCTTATAGTTTTATTAATCAACTCAATGGTTTTCTCACATTCAATTTTATTAATCTCACTTTGTAATTTTTAGGAGTTCCAATTTGGTGTTTAATTGGAGGTTTTTAATTTGTTCTTTTAGAAAAAGATTGTTTTTAAAATTGCACACCCAATTATTTGCTTTTTCTTTATTTTGTTGATGTGAGCAGTTAAATAGATACATAAATTTTCCTCTAATTACAGCTTTTGCTACATTCTGTAAGTTTTGGTATGTTGTCTCATTATTATCCTTCTTTTTAATAAAATTATTTATTGTTTCTATGACTTGTTCTTTAACTCTTTTATTCTTTAAGATTAGGTTATATAGTCTCCAATTAATTTTTAATCTGTTTCCATGGTCCTTTATTAAATGTAATTTTTATATTGCATTATTATCTAAAAAGGATTTAATATTTCTCTTTTTAATTTAATATTTAAATTTATTTAATATTTAATATTTCTCTTTAATATTTATTTAACATTTAATATTTCTCTTTTTCTGCATTTAAGTATAAAGTTTGTATGGCCTAATATATTGTCAATTTTTGCAGAGGTGCCATGTACTGTGAAGAAAAAGGTGTATACCCTTTCTATTGCCCTTCAATTCACTCCTGATGTTTATCATATCTATTCTTTCAGATTCTATCAATCTCTTGACTCTTTTCTTATTTAATTTTTGATTAGATGTATCTAGTTATGAGAGAGGAAGGTTGAAGTCCCTCACTATTGTAGTTTTGCTATTTATTTCTACTTGTCATTAATTTACCTTTTCCTTTAAAAATATGGATTAGTATTGATACTATTTCATTATTTATGGTTCCTTTTAACATAATGTAGTTTCCTTGTTTATCTCTTTTAATTAAATCTATTTTAGCTTTAACTTTGTCTGAGATCATGATTGCTACCCCTGCTTTTTTATATCAGTTGAAGCATAATAAATTCTACTCTACCTCTTTATTTTTATTCTATGAGTATTTCTCATTTTAAAATTTGTTTCTTACAAGCAAAATGTTGTTGGGTTCCAGTTTTTGATCCATTCTGCTATATATTTCTGTTTTATGGGTGAGTTCATCCCATTCACGTTCAAAGTTATAATTATTAGTTGCATATTTCCCACTATCCTATTTTTCCTCACTGTTTATCCTTCTCTCTCTCTCTTCTTACCCTATCCCTCCTTCAAAGTCTAGGTTACTTCTGACCACTCCCTCCCTAATCTACACACCCTTCTAAAAGCCCTTCTTTTTTCTCATCCCCTTACCCTCTTATTTCTTTGTAAGTTAAGAAAACTTTTATACCACACTAGAAATATAGGTTATTCCCTTTTTAACCTAGTTCTGATTAGAATAAGGTTCTCACACTATCAGCCCTCTACTCTCTCCTCCCCTCCACTGTAATAATTCTTTCATTCATGTCTCTTTTGTACGAGACAATTTGCTCCATTTTACCTCTCCCTACCTAATTTTATTTTTTTTAGAATAATCCCATCCTAGTCAACTCAATCCCAAGCCTTCTATCTATGTATACGCTTTCAAACTACCCTAGTAGTGATAATATTCTTAAAAGTTACATTTTCCCACATAAGAAGTAAAAAGTTAACCTTATTAAATCCTTTATAATTAGCCTTTTGTGTTTACCTTTTTATGCTTCTCCTGATTCTTATAAGTCAATTTTTCTGTTAAGTTTTGGTCTTTTCTTCAAGAATACCTTAAAATCCTTTAACCCATGAAATATCATTTTTCCCCTTGTAGGATTATACTCAGCTTTGCTGGATAGACTATTCTTGGTTGCAAATCCAGCTCCTTTGCTCTATGGAATATTATATTCCATGCCCTTCAGTCTTTTAATGTAGAAGCTGCTAAATCTTGTATTATCCTGACTAGCTCCACAATATTTAAATTGCATCTTTGTAGTTGCTTGTCATATTTTCTCGTTGACCTGGGAGCTTTGAAACTTAGCTATAATTCCTGTGAGTTTTCATTTTAGGATCCTTTTCCAAGGCAGTGATCAGTGAGTTTTTTCAATTTCTATTTTTCCATCTAGTTTTAAAACTTCAGGGCAGTTTTCCTTAATAATATCTTGTAGTATAGTGTGTAGCCTCTTTTTTTTTATTGTAACTTTCAGGTAGTGCACCAATTCTTATATTATCTCTCCTCAAACTGTTTTCCAGGTCAGTTGTTTTTCTAATGAGACATTTCTCATTCTCTTTTATTTTTTCATTCTTTTGATTTTGTTTTTATTATTTCTTGATATCTTATTAAATCATTAGCTTCCTCTTGCCCTATTCTAATTTTTAAGGACATATTTTCTTCTGTGAGTTTTTGGACATTTTTCCAATTGATTGGCTTTCTATTTATAATTTTCTTAGGGGGGCAGCTAGGTGGCACCAGCCCTGGAGTCAGGAGGACCTGAGTTCAAATCTGGTCTCAGACCAGACACTTGACACTTACTAGCTATGTGACCCTGGGCAAGTCACTTAACCCCAATTGCCTTGCCAAAATAATAATAATAATAATAATTTTCTTGTTGTTTTTTTGCATTACTCTGATTTTTCTCCTATTTTTCTTCAACCTCTTTTATTTGATTTTTAAAGTCCTTTTTAAGCTCTTCTAATAACTCTTTTTGGGCTTGTGACCATTTTACATTTTCCTTTAAGGCTTTACAAGTAGTTGAGTGGACTTCACTGTCTTCTTCTGAGTTTGTACCCTGATCTTTTCTATCACTTACTCTCTATCCATGGTTGGGTTCTTTGTTGTTTTTTTAATTTTTTAAATGGTCCATTTCTTAGCTGTTAACTTTATATTAGGGTCAGGCTCTGCTCCCATACCCATTTTAGTTCTTTCAGAGTTCTATAATCCAAGGCCAGGTGTGGTCACTCCTCCTCCAGCTCACCCTTTGGTCTACGGGTACCCTCAGGTGCTCCTCTCTGCCTCTGAGCCACAACCAGGGCCCCCTGTACTGCGGCCAAATACTCTTGCTCCCAGCATTCCCTGCACCCACAAGCATCAGCTCACGCAAGCATCCTGCCCCAGAACAGAAACCAGGGGCTCCGCTGTGCTGTGAGTGACCCCAACCAGTGGGGCCCCACCCCCTGCCACCACACTCATATGTGTGTTTGCTCCTCCTCCCCCAC
This sequence comes from Vombatus ursinus, assembly GCF_900497805.2. NCBI lineage: Eukaryota > Metazoa > Chordata > Mammalia > Diprotodontia > Vombatidae > Vombatus > Vombatus ursinus. The sequence continues at coordinate 3,360,740 of NW_020951112.1, read as the reverse complement.
AGCCACGGCCTGGGCCCACTCTGGTCAGCACCTGGGCCTCCTGTCCAGCACCAGTAGAGGGGCCCTCTTCTCCTGATCACACAGTCCATGGGATGAAAGGTCCTGAAGCTGAGGCTGCCCCAACGGCCTCCTGGAGGTCAGATCTTTCCTAACATCCTCCCAAATCAGCTTAGGCTAGATGACCGCATAACCCTGACTTTAAATTACTTCTGCTGCTCTAAAATTCACTTTGATACATTATTTTAATGTCAAATATAAGGGAAAGAGCCAAGGGTAGAGATGAGAAGTTAAGGTAAATAAAGAGAAATAAATTGTTAAATAAAGTATGCAGGGCTTGGATTTGTTTTAAAAAAAAAAAAACACCCAGAGATTGAGTCCGAGGAAGGAGAAATTCAGGAGAATTTGAAGATAACCCACACAAGCAAGCACTTGAATTGAAAAGGGGAGGGGAGGGGGCTCCATCTGAAGGAAAACAAGCACTAAGGAATAAGGAAAGGAGAGGAGGACCGGAGGGGAAGGAAAAGAGGAGGCTTAGCATGACAAGGTCACTAAAAGAAGGTCACTCTCAAGAGAAAAGGAGTCGGGGTGTGGCTCTCACGCACTATAGGCGATCAAGGAACAGGAAGGTTCAACGCAGTGGTTCTGAGGACCCCTGGAATCCCCAAGACCCTTTCACGGGTGTCTATAAGGTCAAAATTATTTTTATAATTATCCTAAGATGTTTTCCCAAAATGCTAAACATATATCTATATACAATATGGATATATATCTATATGTAATCTATCTATATATAATATGTATCTTATATACTAATATAAGACAGATATAATCTATATAAACAATAGGTCTGGGGAGGGGGGCTCTCAATCATTTTTAAGAGTGTAAAAAGACCCTGAGATGAATATTTTTGAGAACTGCCAATCTAAAGGAGAGATGTCAAACATGACCCAGCACTTCCTAGTATGTAATTGGGAAATATTTAGCAAAATAAAAATGTGATAGAACATAGGTAATGATCATATGTCTGACATATACTGGCTATGGGACCTGGAACAAATTACTTAAGCCTTCCAGTAGGGTAGGATATTGTCTAGGATAATAAACTGCAAAGAGAGTGGTGATTTATGTTGATAGATGGAGTTTCCTCACCTGGGAGTTCCCTATACCAATGAAGCCTTTGGTCTAGTCCCTATCACCAAGATGGAGAAAATGGTTATGCTAATTACTTACCATAGTAACTCTGAGTTCAAGACTTTATGAATCTTTTTTCCCTTAAAAGTATTTTTTCCAGTTACATGTAAAGATAGTTTTCAATATTAACTTTTGCAAAATTTTTAATTTAAAATTTTTCTCCTTCTCTCCCCTCTTCCCCCAAGATGGCAAGCAATCTGATATAGGTTATACATGTATAATCAAGTGAAACATATTTCCACATTAAAGACTTAATAAATCTTACAGAGCATTCTATAGAACATAACATTAGCTAGTGCTTTCAAGTTTCCACAAATCTTTATATATGTTATCTTACTTGATCCTCTCAATAACCCTGTGGAGTAAGTGCTTCTCTTATCCTCATTTTACAGGTGAGGAAACTGAGTCACAGAGAAGATAAGTGACTTACCATGGGTCACACAGCTAGTAAGTGTCTGCAGCAGGTTTGTACTTGGTTTTTCCTGATCCCAAATCCTGTATTCTCTCCACTCCGCTACCTACTTGTTATTAATAACATTAATTATTAAAATTAATATGAAGTTTATAACAATAGGTAATATGATAATAATTCTTATTATCGTTGTCTGGACTTAAGATCATCAGTGTATGGAATTCTTTCAATTAAGGTGGAATTGGATGCTGCCTAGGGTCACAGAGCCAGTATGTGCCAGAGGCAGACTGTTGCTGAAAGATGCTACATGCCTCCTCACAGAGAGATGATGGATAGAGAATGAAGAATGAGAAATAAATTTTTGGACATGGCCAATGTGAGAATTTGTTTTGACTGACTGTATATATATGTTACAAGAATTTATTTTTTTTTTAAATTTGAGGACGAGGCAAAGAAGGTGGGAAAGAAAAGAAATACTTCTTAATTTTTTTAAGTTAAAGCTAACAAAAAAATACTGAGGGGAATTGTGTTCACATGTCCCACTTCTTAGGAAAGTAATCGTTTCTCCACACTATCAGACTCCCATTTTCCATCAGGCAAGGAATCTGTCCTGGGACATCAGTACTGCTTGATTCTGAGGCCATCTCTAACCACTACCCAGCCCTGCCACTCATTGTTATTACCAAGGCACCACATTTGAGACCCTGATGTTGTCAATAGACTTCCCTTCTTGCCCAGTGGCTGATGAGGACACAGAAGTTTAGGGAGGCTCCTGCCTTGGGTTGGATGTAGTCCATGAAACCAAGAAACCAAGGGAAACATTTTGATATGAGAGACAAACAAGCATATGAGGGAGGCATGTGGTCCAGGGACAAAAAAGGCATAATGGATGGAGCACAAGAACTGGAGTTGGGATGGACTTGAGTTCAAATCTTGCCTCAGGTATTTACTATCTGTGTGAGTCACGTAACTTGTCTCTGTGCCTCAGTTTTCATCTACAAAATTAGGATACGTAATAATACCTATCTCACTAAATTGTTATGAGGATCAAACAAAATTATATATATACATATATATATATTTGCAAACTTTAAAGAGCTATAAATATCATTTGATATCACCTTTAGAGAGCAGATATTAAAGGACTGAATATGCTCTTACATTTGAACTACATCTTATTCTGTTCGTGTTAACAAGTTTAGCTTTGAGCATTAGGTGTGAAATTCCTTGTATACTTGGTAGGTATTTGAAGAACAGCTTGAATGAGAGTTGTTGAGACTCCTTCCATTTCCCCTTAGCATTTACCCTTTTCCCATCTTTCTTTTCATTTGTTTTTGCTTGATTAGGAGGCAATGGGGGTTAAGTGATTTGCACAGGGTCATGCCGCTAGTAATTGTCTGAGGCTAGATTTGAACTCGGGTTCCCCTGACTCCAGGGCTGGTGCTGTATCCACTGTGCCACCTACCTGACCCTTCTTTCTTTGGCTGTAGCTGAGAAAAAAGGAAATAGTCCTGCCTTCTCATGTCCTTTCAAGGGCTGTCTTATGGAAGAAGGATTAGACTTTTTCCGAAGGGTGATCTAAGGGCAGAACCAAGAGCCATGGGGGGAAGTTGCCGTGTTTGATATCAGCTCAAACTTCCTAATGATGGGAGCTGTCCAAGAGTGCAATGGACTCCTTTGGGAGGTGGTGCCTTTCCCTTCATTGGAGGTCTTCCCACTGGAACTGGACAATCATTTTTCATGTTTTGTAGTGATTTTTTTCTGTAGTGATTCTAAGTTGGATTAAATGGCCTTTGAGGTTTCTTCCAACTTGAAATTTCTAGGATCCTGCACTATCTGGCTTGCTCAAAGAGGGACTCTTGTCCCTTGTCATGCTCATGTGGGTAGTTAATAAATGCCATTTGCCGATAATGCAAAGCAGATAAAATGGGCAGATGTCCCTATTTTCTCACCTGGGAGGCAACACGTGGGTGCAGAAGGAGCACTGGCCTTTGAGTCAGGAAACCTTGTTCTAAGTCCTACCTATGACACTTCCTACCTATAACTGATGATGTAACGTTTCTAAATCTCCGTTTCCTCATCAGTAAAATGAGGACAATCCTATTGGTGAAGAGGACTAGACTCGTGATTTAATTGGAAGAAACTCCCTCTCCGAATTCAAGTCAACACCTCTGAGATAATAAGAGAGTTGTCTGGGTCCCTAGGAAGTTAAATGATTTGCTAAAGGTCACAAAACCAGTAAGTATCAGTGGTGAGACTTGAACCCAGGTCTTCCTGGCTTCCAATCTGCCTCTGAATCCTGCTGGTATAATTTAAGCAATTTATAAAACATTTATTAAACCTCTACCACCTGCCAGGCACTGTGAGAGACAAACTTAAAAATGAAACAATCCCTGACTTGAAGAACTTCTATTCCATTAAAAACAACAACATAAACATGAGTAAGATGCATAGAATTTATCAAGAGATGAAGCTAGAAGTTGGAGGGTACAGGAAAGCTCTCCTGTAGCTACTGTAAAGTCTGAACTGAACTTCGTAGGAGATTCTAAGGTAATCTAACTCTTAGGTATTCTAAGAGTTCGAAGTGAGGAGGGAAGGCATTTCAGGCATGCGGTTCAGCTAGTGCAAAGTCACAGTGGTAGGAAATGGAATGTCATTACAGAGAACAGCAAGGAGGCCAGATTGGCTGGTCTAATGAGGAATAATGTGTTAATCAGCCTGGATAGGGAGACTGGAGGCAGAGAGTGAAGGGCTTTAAATGCTGGAAAGAGGAGAACATTTGCTTAATTTGTAAGGTTGTTGTGAGGAAGCCTTTTGTAAACCCTAAATTGCTATTGACATGTGAATTATTTGTTGAGACAAGAGTGTTTTAATCATGGGGAGTTTGAGGTTTTTGTGTCTGGCATGAGAGTATGGTAGCTAGAGTGATGAGCAAAGAGTGAAAAAGTTCTGAGTTTTAATTCTACCTCTGACGGTAGTTGTGTGACCCTGGGTTAATCACTTAACTTCTCTGAATCTCAGGTCCCCCACCTATGGAAATGACGGTAATAGTACCTTTAGTACCAACCTCACAGGATGATTATAAAACTCAAATGAGCTTTGTGAAGTGTTTTGCAATCTTTAATGTAATATATGTGTCAGAATATTTTGCACAATAAATGTTTGTTGATTTTTTTATAGTTCAATTCTACTATTCAGGTATGTTTCTGTAAGACATTTCTGTTGGATTTTAAAAATTGTAATATAGTGTTACTACATGAATGCCTCTTTCTTTTTTGAAACAGACTGGGAAGTTTCTCTCTCTCTCTCTCTCTCTCTCTCTCTCTCTCTCTCTCTCTCTCTCTCCCTTTCCACAAAAGTACTTTCTCCGGTTATCTAAACCTGTGTTTGATTTTCCCAATCCCCCCCTCTAGCTTATCTCCATTAGTGCTTCTAGAGTAGCTCAAAAGAAGATAGATGAGCCTTTGGTTTGGTTTGTAACTGATGACTTTACTGTTGGTTGCTATGGGCAACATTTTGTTGTTTTCTTTGCAAAGAGAATGATTGGGTTTTCTCTCATTAGCTTTCTTTTTCACTGATTCCCAGGGAAAGTCAGATTTGCTGACCGATTATTTATTATATGTGATAAGAACAGCATACTAAATAAATTAAATTAAATAAATAAAATTAAAAGCTTTTGTGAAATAGGGTCATTTGTTAGTCATTACTGAGAATTAGCAATAGATTTGATGAAAAGGTTTTTTTTTTTAAATAATAGCTATCATTTATATAGTGCTTTCACTGCTGAGCCGTTCTTGCCAGGCTGGCTGGGGTGGGGGGCACCAGAACCCTCCTGTGTCCTCAAAATTCCCCTCAATATTATGTATGGTGTATTTTTACCCTGGCCAGCCTTTCCGGCTTTGCCAGCATTTAATAAAAATGTTAATTCCCTTCTTCCTATTATGCATAAATAGAAACATTTTAGTCTAGGAGTAGGGCTGTTTTTTTGTCTCCAATCCCTCCCACACCTTGGAAATGTGTGCTGTATTATAAAGAAAATATTTTGCAGGAAATTTGTGTAAAATGTTTTCTGTATCAGTGATGACACTGTCATTTAAAAATTTTTTATTGTTTTTTATTTTTATTTTATTTTATCTTATTTATTGTTTATTTTTCTTCTCTTTTCTTCTTCTTCTTCTTCTTCTTCTTCTTCTTCTTCTTCTTCTTCTT
>NW_020951112.1:3300921-3354918 GCF_900497805.2 Vombatus ursinus | reverse complement strand
TTCTTCTTCTTCTTCTTCTTCTTCTTCTTCTTCTTCTTCTTCTTCTTCTTCTTCTTCTTCTTCTTCTTTCTTCTTAGTTCTGTATCTTTTTTTCTGTTTCTGTCTGGTCCCTCTTGGTTAGACAGACCTGGCTTTCTCCCTCTTCCCTTTCCCAGTGGGCACTGGGGTGGGGATGGAGAGGGGCAGGTCACAGCTGCCCTCTGCTTTCCTTTGGAAGTCTCATGCTTTGCTGTAAAGTATATCAGCCCCCTCACTGTCCCTGGTCTCTAGCAGTTAACTTGATGTGTCCCTGAAGGCAGAATAGAGGCCGGTAATTCACCCCATGAGAGGTTGGGGCAGAAGGCTAGATTATGTCTTACGTGTATTTGTTGTTGTTGTTGTTATTTGTCTGGGAGGTTTTATTCTAATGTCACATCATGTTTGGTTTCAGTACCAATACAATTGAAACACTGCCCCCCCACCCCAAATGATATAGTACTTTAAGGTTTGCAAAGCTCTGTACATATTATTTTAAAGAGCAATGTGAAAAAGTTTTTTTCAAGAATTACCTACGAATTGCATGTAAATAATCTTTCATTTGTATGCAATGAATTAATTATCTAAGAATTGAAAGTTTAAGAACTTCCTCATCTTTTATTCTGAAAAAGAATAACAAATTCAATTATATTTATTTTAATTTGAGATTTTTCTTTTAAAAAGATGACATCTTCAGTGAAGTCCTTCTCTGATGCATACTCGTACTAGTAAGGTGACTGGTTTCTTAAAGGCCCTGGTAGCTCCTACTCAGTGTAGTGGAAAGGGCATTGGGCTACGAAGCAAGAGACCTGATTTAGCTAGCTGGATGATCATGGGCAAGCTACTTGACTGCTATCAGCCTCAGTTTCCCCATCTGTAAAAAGGGACTAATAATAGCACCTTCCTCCTTCGAGGGTTGTGAAAATAAATTAAGATATTTCTAAAGCACTTTGCAAAATTTTATGTGCTATGATAAATGCTATTCCAAGCTGTGTGACCATGGACATGTCATTTTATTTCTCAGAGACTCTGTTTTCCTCATTCAAAAAATGGGGATGATGACTCTTGGTACCTACTCCATAGGATTGTCAGGAGGAAAGTGCTTCCAAAACCATAAAACTATAGAAATTTGTTGTTGCTGTTGCTGATTTTTGCTGTTCTCACTCCTGCTTCTGTTGTTATCATCATCAGGGTAGAATGGTAGAGTTTACTAGACTTGGACGTCATGAACCCAGGAAGACCTGGGGTCAGAAATGTGCCTTTATCACTTAATAAGAATAATAGCTACCATTTATGTAACACTTTAAGATTTGCAAAATGATTATCTAAGTTATTTCATTTGGTTCTCATAATAAAACTGAGGTAGATGCTATGTATTATCCCCATTTTACATATAAGGACACTGAGGCTCACAAAGATTAAGGCACTTGGGAGCAGCTAGGTGGTGCAGTGGATAGAGCACTGGCCCTGAAGTCAGGAGGACCTGAGTTCAAATCCAGCCTTAGACCAAACACGACACTTAATAGCTGTGTGACCCTGGGCAAGTCACTTAACCCCAATTGCCCAAAGATTAAAAAAAAAAAAATAAAAAAATAAAGATTAAGGCACTTGCCCAGAGACACCAGGCTATTAAGCAGCTGAGGCAGGATTCAAACTCAGATCTTTCTGACTTTTGAGTCCAGGTCTCTATCCACCATGCCAATGAATTACTTCCTGTGTGACCTGTGTCTCTTAACCTTCCTATCTCAGTTTCCTTATCTGTAAAGCAAGGTGATTGTACTAAATGGTCTCTAAAGTCCCTTCCTCCTCTAAACCTGTGATCCTTTTCTGTACCACAGTTTCCTCATCTGTAAAATGAAGGGATAGTCCTAATGGTCTCTGAGGTCTCTCCCAACTCTAAACCTATAATCCTACAGATTTAAGTACAAGCCCAGCGATAGCCTCTCTCTCTTTGTATGCATATGTGTATATGTGTGTGTGTGTGTGTGTGTGTGTGTGTATGTATCATCCAAGGACCAGCTACACTAAGTCTTGGGAAGCCTGATACTGAGTTGGCCATGGAGAGCCAAAGTGTGTAGCCACGTCAACTCTTGGAGACCATCAGCTGAGTGAGAGATATTTTGAACTCTGAGAATAGAGAATAGCCCGTGCCAAACAATTCAGTGGGAGGACACCTTGTGCCAGTCAAGCCACAGACCTTTGAATTATTGATGAGATATAAAAGAGATGCAAGGAGTTCTGTGAAAATTAAAACTCATCATTAAGCACTGTTAGTGTTACTCTAGCTTTAAGAAAGGGCAGTAGGGGGTGAAATGAATAGAGCACTCCTAAGTTCGAATCTGGCCTCAGATACTCACTAGCTGTGTGACCCTGGGCAAGTCACTTAACCCTATTGGCCTCAGTTTCCTCATCTGTAAAATGAGCTAGAGAAGGAAATGGCAAAACACTCCATTATCTTTATCAATAAAATCCCACGCGAGGTCGTAAAGAGTTAGACATGATTAAAAAATGACTCAACAACAACAAAAGCTTTAAGAAATTATGTCATATCTGGTTATGATAGAGCTGATGTTTTATAGCTTTTTAAGTTTCACAATGTATTTTACATACTTTGGCTCAACTAACCCTCTTAACAAGTAGAGAGTCTTGTTAAGACTGTTTTTGTTAAGACTCTCTAAGTCTTAACTTAGAGTCTTTCGGTCTGGTGATGAAAATTGTGATCTCACCAGTGGAGGGAGTCCCTCTGCCCCCATAGACGGGCATCTCCTCTACAACTCAGAATCTTAGAGTGTTTCCCAGGAGCTCCAAGAATTTAAGCAACTCACCCAGAGTCACACGACTAGTAGGAGTCACAGGGAGGACTTGAACCCTGGATTTCTGTCGTCTAAGTCCTAATAAAGATTCTTTGTGTTACGTGTTTGAGCAGGTCAGCATGACACTCGGAAAGTCCACTTGCATAAAAATTATAGAGCACTCACCATTTTCAGCTTTATTCATCAAGCCACCGTTTTATGATTCAATAATCATTTATTAAAGCACCTACTATGTGATGAGCTCTGAGAAGTAATCCCTGGCCATGACAGAGAAAACTCATCTTTGCCTTTGCCAAGAGACAGGAAAAGAGGCAGCTTGGTTGAGGGAGGTTTTATGTTGGAAATAATTAATTGATGACAATGACTTATATCCCTGAAAGTGTCACCTTGTCTTACATCTCCCCAAAATATAACGGATGACTGTAATGCACTGGATTAAGAAAAGGGGCCCATTTTTAATCCTGAAAGCCCAAAGACAAGCATGAAAAATGAACAGTTCTCACTTGCTTCTCTACCCACCATGTTTCAACCGCTACTAACACCATATTCTTTTGTAAAGTTGTAAAGTGATTTGCCAAAATACCTTTCAGAGTAACTGAAATTGACCCACTCATGTGTCTGAAATTCTTTTCCTTCTAAAATGTTTTCAAATAGACATATTTCTTAAGTGTTTTCTATACTCTCCCACCTTCTGAAACAGAGAACAGTTATTTCAATATTTCTTTGGTGGAGGCCTATCAGCACAGATTGCAATTCCTCCACATCTTGGAAGATACTCTAAAAGGTCACAAAATTCATCCCCATAGCCAACTTGATGACAGGAAGTTAGCCTGATTTTCCTGTGTCCCTTCCTAGGTTGGTATGTAGATTCTTTCCGCTTGGTAGGACCTGCCAGTGTTGAATCTCTATTGGCAAAGCCTTCTCTAGGTCATATCTCCTCTGAACCAGTAAGTCAGTCAGTCAATAAACATGTATTAAGCACCTACTATGTACCAGACATTGGAAAGGAAGGAATTAGGTGAGGACTTTACTGGGTAAATAGAAGACAGAAACAGAAACTGCCTCTGTGACTTCATTAGTATAGAGACCTGTAGGATGAATGGCAATGCAGAACAGCACCTTCTCTGAAACTTAGAGACTTAGAGATTTGTTTGGGGCACCTGAAGGTTAAGTGACTTGCCCAGGGTCATACAGCCTGTATGCAAGAGGCAAGACTTGAACGCAGGACTTCCTGTGGAAGTCACCAAGCCCAGCTCTCCAGGCACTGCACTATGACCTCCCCTCAAACAGAAGGCACCGAGCAGATTTCAACCCTTCAACCCTTTCTTGATGATTCAGGGTCATTGTCATTATGTATATTCATTCTTATATTGGGCTGTGATATGCAGAAAGTTTTAGTTTGCTTTTGAATTTTTTCTCTCTCTCTTTCCTTGTGGTCACATTGTCACTTGTCCCTTCTTGCTGCCAGCAGCCAGCCTCCCCGACCCCCTAGAATGTAGAGATTTTAATCTGCCATGGCCTTGGAAATCCCATGCACATTTGTTAAGTCTTTTATACTAAATAGGAGACAATAAATGTTTGAATGAGAGCCCAGGGGCCTGGCTTTAGTGGAAAGAGAGCCACTGGAGAGGTTCAGAGACCATCTGCAGCTAGGTGGTGCAGTGCTGGGCTTGGAGTCAGGAAGACTTGCGTTCAAATCCAGCCTCAGACACTTACTAACTGGGTGACTTAGAGCAGGTCTCTTAACCTCTGTTTCTTCATCTTTATAATAGGGATGATAATAATAGTGCTGACCTCAGGGATATTGTGGAGACCAAGTGAGATTTTATATGTGTGTGTATGTTGTTTTAAAAATTTTGAAGTGCAGATAAATATTAACTATTATTATTGCTTATTACTTCTGAGGTGTTTTGGGTGGGGGGAATGGAATAGAGTTTCGCAGAACTTTGATTACCTTGCATCCACTCAGAATGGATTTTGTGTGTACATGGTTGTTTGCTCTCTTATCTCTCTCATTGAAGTCAGGGGCTATTTTTGTGAGTCAGGAAGACCTGAGGTCAAATCTGGCCCCAGATACTTACCAGCTGTGTGACCCTGGGCAGGCCATTTAACTGCACCTTGCCTCGGTTTCTTTAATTGTAAAATAAAGATAATAACACCATCTGCCTTGTAGGGTTGTTCCATGAGATAATATTTGTGAAGCACTTAGCACAGTCCTTGGCACATAGTAGGTGCTTACTAAACGCTTCCTTCTTTCCTTCTTTCCCTTTCTCTCGTCCTCAGCAAAGTGCTTAGCCTATAGCAATAACAGGAAATATTTCTCTCCTTCCCTCCTTCTTTCTTTCCCTCCCTCTCCCTTTACTCAGACAGTAACTGGTCTATAGCAATAACTTAATAAATCATTCCCTTCTTCCTTCTCTCCATCCCTCTCTTCCTTTCTTAGCATGGTGGCTGGCCCATATTAATAGCTTAAATACTTGTTGACTGACCAACTAGATAGAGGGACTTAATGGCCCTCCTTTTCTAGCAGGTTAGCTTCTTCTTCAATCCAGACCCTCCTGCCACAGTCAGTCAGTAAGCATGTGTTAAGTGCCTACTATGTGCTAGATAATGTGCTAAGCATTGCAGATATCAACGGGGCCATCTCTACTCATCCTGATCTGTATCTTGCCACTGGACTCAGATGGCTCCAGAGGAGAAAGTGAGGCTGGTGACTTTGCACAGCCCTCCCTCACTTATATCCAATTCACTTGCAAGTCATGGTATCACCTCCCTGATGTCATGGTCCTATTCAGGAATGAAGGACAGACAACAACAACAGATGAATGGTAGAATATTGCTTTCACTAGATGAAAAGGAATTAAGTACCCTGTGAACCTCCCACTCTTGATGAGATATCTCTTTTGAATTTGCTACTGACATCATTGGAAGAGGTCTCAAGAGATGCTTAAGTTCAAGGATGTTGCTGACTCATTGGGTCATTTGAGGGTCTTTCCCCATTTGGGGACACCTAGATCCTAGCTGGAAGTCCCTCCTTCAATCTCCCCATTTTTTTAGAACATGACGAGGGAGACACTAGGCACCAGTCAGAGGATTCTATCCAGTGTTTGGCTCTTACTGAGTTTGAGGGCCCCAGGAACTTTTGTGTGGAATTAGTAGTAGAAAAAGGGGGAAATGATTGTTTTCATTGTCCAGAATGTTTTCTCCCATTGTTATTGGTTGACTGAGCTCTCACTTATATACCATCAGGCTGACAACCATTCAGTTAAAAAATCCACTAAGGGCAAAGGGAGCAACAACATGGGTTAGTGCATAGAGGGATGGCCATGGAGGCAGGAAAGTTCACATCTGGCCTCTGATACCTGCTAGCTGGGTGACCCTGGGCAAGTCACTTAGAGTGTCATTGACCACAGACTACAAATCTCAGTCTACAGATTGTGGACAAGTTGCTGGTCTATGTTAGCGTAGGAAGCTTCCAAATCAGTAGTTCTTCATACTGATAAAGTCATCAGTACAATCCCCAAAAACATAAAGTGTGGTTTTGTGTGTGTGTGTGTGTGTGTGTATGTGTGTGTGTGTAAACCGTGCTTACACTTGTGCAACTTTTATTTGCCTCTAGTGAACTTTGTCCCATTTGTGCTTAATGCTTTTTTTTCCCCACCTGCCAAGGTCACTTTGAATACTTAGTCTGAATTGCTGCCTTGCTCCATTGAGTTGAGTCCAACTGGAAGAGCCCAAGGTCATGGTTTCCCTCCCAGTTAGCTTTAGTTTTCTTCCATGGTCCCAGATGCACTCCTAACCCCGGTCAGCAGACTCACAAATGCTTTTAGTGCATCTCAAAGGGGATCATGAGAAAAAGAATGTAGGCAGATACATCATCACTACTGGAAGGGCAATTCAAAGTCCATTCTCTACCGATAAGGATGCATCATCAAGGGATCAGCCAAATTTCCCAATAGAAGATGGAAAATCCCCCATTAAATGGCTTCAGTAGGCAGTTGTTTTCCTTCTGTGATTTTTTTGTTTGAGTTTTCCATAATCTACCTTTTAGTTTTCAATGTGGGTCAGCATGTTCAGAATAAAGCACCTCTTCTTTTATTGCCCAACATCATGTTATTTATTGGGAAGCTATCACAGAAGGTTTCACGGCCAATGAGCCTCTACTGCCCATGGAAATATATGGGTCACTTTCCTTTGAGGCCTTTGCATGAGACAAATGCGCTCAGACAAAGATACTTGAACTGGGGCTGGAGAGGATTGAACACGAACCCCTGTGGCAAAGCAGAGGTTCTAAATCAGGGATGGGGAACCTGTGGCCCTCTAGGTCCTCAAGTGTGGCCCTTTGACTGAATCCAAACTTCACAGAACAAATCCCCTTCATAAAAGGATTTATTCTATAAAACTTGGACTCAGTCAAAAGGCCACACCTAAGAAACTAGAAGATTTCCTTATGTGATAGTTTTAGGACCTGCTAAGTTCCATAACAGTAATAATAATAATAATAATAATGATAATAATAATTGTAAGTATAGCAGCATTTATGTAGCATGGTAGGTTTGCAGAATACTTTACAAATATCCCATTTTATCTTCACAATTTCTGAAATCGTTTATGTCTTATTCAGTTTTGTAGTTCATATTTTGCTATCATTTTTTTTTACATTAGTGTGCGTGTGTGTGTGTGTGTGTGTGTGTAAGTGGGTGTGTATTTGCAAGTACTTGAGCACTCCTACACTTTTCCATTGGTTTCTTTTATAACAGGAATTTCCCGGGGGAATGATTTACTTTCTACTGTCAACATGGATTGCTCATTGAAAGTACCAACTGTTTAGTTAATAATGGTAGGAGAGAGATACAGATAGGGACTGGAATTGTAATTTCACTGGGGTTAAAGAAGTACTTATTAGGGTCTCCCTCTACTAATGCAAGTCAGAATTTGCCCTGTCATTTAGTCTTAGAGAGGTGTCCAGATTATTAAGAAGTTAAGTGACATGTATAGGGTCACACAGACAGTAAGTATCAGAGGTGGGATTTAAATCTGTATAGTTCCAAATGGTTTTAATTGTTTTTAGAACTTGAGATAGAGTTATCAAAATATATTTTAAAAACCAAGTTCATGGATCCTAGGTTAACAATCCCTGCTTTTAGTCAGTTTAACTGAGCCTTAGCTCTTTCATCTGTATAATGAGAATATTGGAGCACCATCTCAGAGCTTTGTTGTGATGCTCAAATGAGACAATGTATATTGCAAATTTAAAAAGAACTATATAAATATGGCCTGGTATTAATTATTGATAGTTGGGATTGAAATTGGTTAGAAATAGTCTTTTCCCAGGAACCATGTTATCTGTATACCTTGATTACTTAGATAATGTCCAACCACACACTCACTGAAAAACCCTAGGTATATAGCACCAAAAGTATACTCCACCAGGAATCAGAAAGAAGTAGAAATTTGTTTCTGTACTACACAGCCAAGTAAGGGAGACATAAATACATATGTTGAGGAGGAGGAGTAGCAGTAGTAGCACTAGTTAGCAGTAGCAAGTAGTGGTGCTAGTGATGATGCTAGTATTAGTCATAGTAGTGGCAGGAGTAGTAGTAGTAGTAGTAGTTAGTAGCATTAGTAGTAGTTAGTAGTAGTAAGTAGTGGTGGTGGTGTTGGTAGTAGTAGTAGATGTAATAGTAGCAGTTGTAGCAGTCATGGTAGGTAATAGTAGTAGGGGGGTGGTGGTAGTAATAAAAGTAGTACTAAGGGTGGTGGTGGTAGTAGTACTAGTACTAGTCATAGTAGTGGCAGGAGTAGTAGTAGTAGTAATAGTAGTAGTAGTCATAGTTGGGGGGTGGGAGGGTGGATGGTAATAGTAATAGTCATAGTAATGGTGGTGGTAGCAATAGTAGCAGCATCAGTAGTAAGGGAGTAGTGGGTGGTAGTGGTAGTAATAGTAATAAAAGTATCAGTAGTAGTAGGAGGAGGAGGAGGAGATGGGAGCATGGGCGGGTGGTAATAATAATGGTAGTTATGGTGGCGGTGGTAATAATAGTGGGTGGGATGTGAGTGATAGCAGTAATGGTGGTGGTGGGAGTAGTAGTAAGAGTAATAATAGCAGTGGTAACAGTAGCAGCAGTAGTAGCAGAGGCAGGGTTGATAATGAGAGTAGGAATAGTAATAGTAATAGTAGTAGTAGTAGTAGTAATTAATAATAATAGCAATAATAATAATAATAACTGCCATGTTTAGCCTTAAGATTTAGTAGGGAAGAGAGAAGGGGAGAGAGCGAGTGTCTATCAAATGCCTTCTGCTCTGTAATTGACAACAAGGTCTACAAGTCTCACCCTACACCATTGTAAAATCACCATCATCATCATTATCATCATTATCACCATTATTATAACAACAATAATAATAAATGTTAACATTTCTATAGCTCGTATTATGTGCCTAGTTTACTGAGCCTGGAGTCAGGAAGACTGCTCTTAATGAATTCAAATCTGGCCCCAGACATTTACTAGCTGTGTGACCCTGGGCAAGTCACTTCACCCTGTTTGCCTCAGTTTCCTCCTTTGTAAAATGTCAAGAAAACCCCAAATGGGGTCACATAGACTTGGACACAACTGAAAAACAGCTAACTATCTGACAATGTGTCTGGCACTGTGCTAAGCATTTTTAAACTATTATCTTATTTGATCCTTACTCCAACTCTTAGAAATAGGTCTTACCTACCAAAGTCATCATGGAGTTGAAGAAAAACACTGGAATTATTAAGCCCTGCATGCCTGTCCTCCCTTAAAAGGAGGCTCAAGATCTCGGTGTACCATCAGCCAAACTTCAAACCACATAGATGAGACAGGGGTGGGGTGGGGGGTAGAAGGAAAACATACAGGGAAGAACATGAAAACTCTCTGATTACCAGCTGAAAAACATGCAATATGGTGCCTTGTTGACAGAACTGAGATTGTTCAGGGCATGAGGATTTAGAACTAGGGCTTTTTAGAGCTGGACAGACCCTTGGAAGTCATCCAATCTCAGACCTTCACCTGACAGATGAGGAAGTCACATTTCATGTTTGTCAGCTATTCAGTTGTTTTTCAGTTGTGTCTGACTCTCCATAACCCCATTTGGAGTTTTCTTGGTAAAGATACTGGAGAGGTTTGCCATTTCCTTCTCCAGCTCATTTGACAGATGAGGAAACTGAGGTAAACAGAGGTAAGTGACTTGCCTAGGGTCATACAGCTAGTAAATGTCTGGGACCGGATTTGAGCTCAGGAAGATGAGTCTTCCTGACTCCAGGCCCAGTGTACTAGGCACATAATATGTGCTATAGAAATGTTAGTACTTATTATTATTGTTGTTATAATAATAAATAATAATAATAATAATAATAATAGCATTGGTGTAAGGTGTAGCTCATGATTTGAACTCATCGTGTCCCTCATGGAAGAAACTCCCATTACTAGTGCAGATGAACACCAGCTTTATACCCTTCAGTCTCAGAGTTGCTTGAGCCCCTGAGAGGTACAACAATAGGGTCACATGTAACCCAGGCTGGGACCTGAACCTAGGAATTCTGCCCTCTGAGGCCAGCTTTCTATCCACTGGACCATGTTATCTCACCCACCTCATGACTAACAGAAAAAGAAATTTAATATTCTCAAACAGATCACAAGATTATAGAATCTTGGATTTAGACCTAGAAGGAATTTTTGAGGCCATCTGATTCAACCCCCTTGTTTGAGGAAAATGAGACCCAAGTCAACAAATAAAGGCAACAAGTATTTATTAAGTCTCTGAGGAACCTGAGGCCTTGAGGCCACGTGTGGCACTCTAGGTCCTCAAGTGCAGCCCTTTGACTGAATTCAGACACATGTAGCCTCGAGACCGCAGTTCCCCACCCTTGTACTAGACAATGAGCTAAGTGCCAGAATTCAGAGATAGGAAGCTGGAAGGAACCTTTCAGACCACCTCATCCCATCCTCTCATTTTACAGATTAGGAAACTGAGGTCCAGAGAGGTTAAGTGATTTGCTGAAAATCCCATAAGTTGTAAGAAACAGAGACAGGATTGGAACCCAGGTCCTCTGCCTCCAAATCCATTGGTTTTGGATTTTTCTCCCCATTACTCAAGTGCTGATGTCAAGGAAATGGTGTTGACTAAATTAAACTGATATGTATAGTATCAAGAATGCATTTGAAAGTAAGGATTTGATAAGACCTGTTCTTCCTCATCTCTCCTTTCCCTCCACTAACACATACACATACAATTTCCTTTTTCTCCCTCCTCTTCCTCTCTCTCTCTCTCTTTCTCTCTCTTTCTCCTCCTTTCCTTCCCTCCCTCCCCCACTCTCTTCCTGTCTCTTTTTCGTTCTTCTTTCCTTCCCTTCCTCTCTTTTTCCCCCTCTCTCTTTTTCTCCCCTTCTCCCCCCTCTTTCTCTTCTTTTTCCTCTTCTCTTTCCTCTGTGTCTCTCTCTCTCCCTTCCTCCTTCTTCCCTACACCTTCTCCTTCCTCCTCCCCCTCAAGAAACTCTGAATAGACCTCTAATTCTTCTCCTGGTACAAGCTATCACCCCTTCCTATTTTGTTATCGAAAGCATACTTTTTTTTTTTTAAAAAAGGCATCTTATATCTTCTGCGAGGTTTACTCCAAGGTGTGCTAGGGTGAGGATCTTGTCCAGTTAGGGTCCCAGGGAATATCCCAGGGCTATACTTTGACCATCTTTCCTCTGTTTACTAAGGCTCCAAGCCTTCAAATTTCTGTTTAGATAACGTAGCCAGGGAAGACTTGTTAATGACTAATCTGTGTCCATTGAGGCAGCAAGCCAAAGAAGAAACAAGGCTGGGCCAGAAGGCAACATGTTATCATTCAAACTTTCACTTAAAAAAATCTCCCACCGCATACAAGAAAACATCACACATCTCATGGGCTTGTAGGAAATCACTGGGATTTAGCTAGAAGGCTTGAACACAGCTGTCCTCTGTGTACCTTGAATGACAGGACTCTGGCCAAAGACTACAAGTAAGTAATTTACCCAAGCTGGGGGAGAGGGAGGATGTTATTTCCGGATAATGGAGAAGAAAGTTGCGGATGGTTTTTTCTTGCTTATGAGGTGGTTGGTTCAACGATGTCAAAAAACAACAACAACAGCAACTTTAAATCACAATTTCTAAACCTTTTGTATGTGTCAGTGTGTCATGGGTCCCTTTGGCACCCTGGTGAAGCTTCTAGATCCCTTCTCAGCATAATGTTTTTAAATGCATAAAATAAAATATAGATGATTGCAAAGAAAATCCATCATGTTGAAAAAGAATTCTTAAAGTATATTTTTTAAAGTTCCCAAACTCCAGATTAAGAATCCCTGCTTTAAATGGCCATAAGTCCTAAGGGAACTGAGAAGTCCCCAAATATAACCAACCACAGCTTACTTGGAGGAAAAATGATTTTTGAGTCTATTTTAATCATATGATATCTCTCTTGATGGGACATGGTCAAGGAAGCAAGTTTGGGGAATGATGCTATGCCTTCAACTGACTTTGTTCACTGCCCTTGAAGTCTATATGAGTTCTTTTTAATTATACATTTGAAATGATGTTAAAATAGTGTCCACACAAAATTATAAATATATTAAATAAAGCAAAATGGTTAAGTAAATAGCATTTATTTGTGTAATGGAACACTGTAACAAACAAAGTGGATGAGTTTGAGGAACATGAAGACATTTGGAGAGACCCTTATTTATTTCTCTTAATAGTATTTTATTTTTTCCAATTACATGTAAAAATAGTTTTCCACGTTCACTTTCATAAGATTTTGAGTTCCAACTTTTTTTCTCCCTCCCTCCCTTCAATCTCACCTCCCCAAGATGGCAAGCCATCTGATATAGGCTATACATGTACAATCAAATTAAACATATTTCCACATTAGTCATGTTGTGAAAGAAGAATTAGAATGGACAGCTCCTTATGAAAGGAAGGGTGGTATTGTGGGAAGGGTACTAATAATAGTCAGAGAATATAGGTAAAAATCCTGGTCCTGTAGCTCACTACTCATCTGATCACCTTCTATTTGGGTAATTCACTTTAGAATTCTCTGGTCTTCATAGGATCATGGATTTAGAGATGGAAGGGACCCTGGTGGAGATCATCTTGGCCAACTCCCTACAGAAACTGTAGCCTGGGGAAGCTAAACAATTTGCCAGGTTACATAGGCAGGATTTGAACTCACATCCTTTGACTCCTTAGTCAGTTTCCTCATCTGTAAAATGAAAAGGTTCGACTTGATAATCAATCAGCCAATAAACATTTGTTAAGTGGCTACCATGTACCCAAGACTGTGCTAAGCCCTGGACATACAAAGAAAGGCAAAATACTGTCCCTGATCTTAAGGAGTTCATAGTCTAATGACAGAGACATGTACAAAATGAATATCTAGTCAATAGGCAAAAAGCATTTATTAAATGCCCACTATGTGCCAGGCACTATCCTAAGCCTTGAGGATACAAAAAAAGGTAAAAGTTCATCCCTGACCTCAAGGAGCCCAGAATTTAACCGAGGAGACCACATGTAAATAACTATGTATAGACAAGTTATCTACAGGATAAATTGGATATAATCAATAGAGGGAAGGTACTAGAATTAAGGGAGATAGGCATAACCTCAAGTTTTAAAGTGGTAATCCTGTGAGCTACGTAATACAAAATGGAAAAGAAAATAATTAGCCAGAACTAGACGAGATCTTTCAGTGTCTAGGACCACAAGGGAAGAAAACCGAGTAGAAATGAATGGATGAAGAGAGAACATTAATGGAGAATTACAAGGAGTGTCTGAAGGTTGTTATGACATTTTAGGCATTCAATTTCATTTGTTTAAATGTAAATAATTGCAAAGTTTAATTGATTGCATCCATATGATATTGGTACTTTTGATGTGGCATTGCTGCCCTAGAAATGTCAAGGGACAAGAAAAGCCTGGCAGTATACCTTTGGAAAGATATGGACAAGAATTGTACAGGATGGACAGACAGGCATCAAAGGAAGGGAGTCTGTGCAAGTCTGTGAGGTCACACATTCATTCAAAGGTATTTGAAAGATATGCTTAATATTATGTTCATAGTAAATAATTTTTAAAAAATTTTGGGGGGTAAGAAAATGAGCTCATTTTTGTTTGTTTTCATTGTAATCTCCATAGCTTTGCATTTCTGGAATGTGAGATGGAGCCCTTAAAAGAAATAGTTTGTGGTTTTATTTTTGGAACCTAGAAATGTGGGCTTTAATCTGCCCTCAGACTAGCTGTATGACCTCAGGCAAATCACTTAGGTTTCCTATTCTGTAAATGGAGACAATAATGCATATGCCACCAAATGCCCAAGCTTGTAATTTTGTAAACCTTAGAGTGCTATAGAGATATGAGCTTTTACTGTCAGTCAGTCGGGCAATAAATATTTATTAAGCACCTTCTATATATTGGACACTGTAAACCACAATTGCCCGCTTGTCTAAACTGCTTAAAGTTATAGATCATAAGCCTATGGGAGCCTAGGCTTAGAGCTGGAAGGCATTTCATTGGTCATTGAATATAACCCCCTCATTTTACGGAGAAGGAAACTGAGGTCCAGAATAGATATACGGTTTGCCCAGGGTCACACAGTTAGTAAATGTCCAAGATGGGGTTGGAAAACAGGTCTTTCTGATTTCAAATCTAGTGCTCCATCCCCTGGGAAATATTCAGCACTTTCCTCATAACAACCCTATAAGGTAGGGAGTATATGTAGGTGCAACTCACGCTCAGTGGACATATCAGGCACTGTTTTATTATTAAAATTATCCACCACTAGAAACCAAAGCCATTCCCAGAGGAGGCATGGCAAGGCTGCTCAATGTTCTGCCCCGAGTAATGTGGAGATCATGAGAATGACTAGGATGACTTTTTCTTGGTGGAGTTTTTATTAAGGAGTGGGAGTGAGGAGTGGTGACTGCCCATTGATTGGCTCATTTGTGCTTCCGTGAGATGTGTGGCTAACTTTTGGAATGGTCTCATGGATGCATTTCTAGATACGATACTCCACAGGCAAGGACACTTCCATCTGTTCTTGGGTTGGTTTCTCCTGTCCTTATTGCCCTGCCTTCACACCGACCTACATGAGCCACATTTACTGTTGGAGCAAGCTGGGTGACTGTCAGTGTTGCAACAGGTCTGATGCAACCCAGCAGTCAACTGATGAAACACAGAATCTCAGAATCTTGGGGCTAGAAAGGACTCCTGGGGGTGGAGCCCATGCTATCTGGTTCACTGCAAATATAAACAGGAATTTCCTCTATAACATTCTAGTCAAGGGTCATCCTGCCTCATTAGAAGGCACCATGGATGGAAAACTCACTCTCTGCTGAGGCAGCCCTTCCCACCTTGGACTGCTCAAATCGTTAGGAAGTTTATCATCAGCTCATAGATCTAAGACCTGGAAGGTTCTTAGGTAGAGGTCATCAAATCCAACCCCATCATTTTACAGATGAAGAATCAGGTCCAGGGACGGACTTACCCAAGTTCACACAGCTAGGAAGTGAGACAACTGAGGTTTGAACTTGGGTACCCTGGCTCCAAATGCAGCAAGGACCTCAGAGTTCAACCTCCTAATTTTCCAGATGAGAAAACTGAGAGACCTCAGATAAGACAGGTAGTAAGTATCAGAACTGAGATTCAAACCAGGTTCCTGACTCCAAATGTAGCACGGACCTTAAAAGTCATTTAACCCAACTCCTTTATTTTGCAGATAAGAGAATGGAGGATCAAAAGTAGTTAATCCTTCTAATGAAGGCTGGGGAAGAGGGGGAAGAATCAATCAGAAATGGATGTGATATAATTAGCAAAAATCTTTTAAACTTCTAAAAATCATTACAATGCAATAAATTGCATAAATTGCATAAAAATGCAATTCTTCTAGAACATGGAGGTAGCTCTTCTAGAGAAAGGTGAGAGAAGAAATGAGCTAGTCACGCCTTAAAATACTGTGATTACTTCTGAGGACCAAGTTATTAAGCCAAAGACTAGAGGAAATGGATTCAGTAAATGGTTACTGATGGAAGAAACAAAGGATCCAATGACTTTCAGGACACACATTTTGTTAAAGTGGATAATAACAACAGCAGCAATAACTGGAATTCTCATAACGTTTTCCTGCAGTGAGGGCTGGTGGTACATGTATTATATGCCCATTTCACAGATGGGAGAGGTAAGGTGACTTAGCCAGAATCATATGACTAGCCCAAGGCAGAGTCAACATTATGAGCACAGGACTTTTGATTTCATCCCTCTCCATTCATCTTCCACACAGCTACCAACGTAATCTACCTAAGGCACAGATCAGCTCACTCCTCTCCTTAAAAAATCTAGAGTGCTCATTAGCCCTTGAATCAAATAATTAATTAAATAAATAAAATGCATGTACAAACAAATATAAAAATAAATTAAAATGAATAAATAAATAATGGAATACAAAAGCCTCAGCCCGACATTTCAGGTCCTCTGCAACCTGTTCCCAAAGTGCCTTCCTGGATTTATTTCACACCACCCCCCTCTTGTGTTGTGTGTTCCCCCAAACTGGCCTACTAACCATTCCTACAGAAGAGATCATGTGATGCATGGAATTTACTCCATCCCCCTCTCCAATGAGAAACAGAGTCATAGATTTAGAATCAAAGAATTGCTACTGATGACCCGAGTAACCTTGGGCAAACCACTTCAACTCTTCTGGCCTGGGTTAACTAATTTGTAAAATGGAGTGGTGGAATAAATGCTCCCTAAAATCCTTACCTTAGAGGAGGCTAGGTGGCACAGTGGATAGAATTATGGGCCTGGAATCAGGAAAGACCTGAGTTCAAATCGAGCTCAGAAAACTAGGAGCTGTCTGACCCTTCGTAAGTCACTTAAATACTGTCTCATTTTCTTCAACTGTTAAATAGAGATGATACAAGCCATTATCTCCCATGATTAGTGTGAGGATTGAATGAGCTAATATTTGTAAGGCGCTTAGCTCAGTGCCTTGCACACAGTAGGTATCTAATAAATGCTTGCTCCCTTCCAGCTCTATTTCTGTGATCTGATGATCATTTCCACCTTTCAAAATCATTCAAGGCCCAGCTCAAGTTTCACCTTCCTTGGTGCAGCCTTCTTCCCTGATATCCCCGGTGAGAAGTAGATTTTCCTCCCTCAGATTTTCCTATAAAAAACAGGTTTGATCTCCATTTGTTGTAATCAAACACTACAGAGATGTATCTGATTATAGGTTGTATCTGTCAATCAAATTTAAAGAAAGCATTTTGCAATTAAAGTAATAAATGATGATGATGATGATGATAGCATTTATATAGCATTTGAAGGTTTGCAAAGTGCTTTACAAATATTATCTCATTTTATCCTCATAACAGCCCTGGGAGGAAAGTGCTAATATTTTCCCTGTTTTATAGATGAAGAAACTGAGGCAGGCACAGGTTAAGTTACCTGCTCAGGGTAACAACTAATAAGTGTCTAAGGCTAGATTTGCACTCAGGTCTTCTTGATTCTGGGTCTAGCATTCTATCCATTGTGCCACCAAGGTACCAAAATGATTTATGTCACTTAAATTGATGATTTATATAAAATTTAAATATATACTTATGTGTATAATACATCTTCCCATTCCTCTCTGCTTTCTGGTTTCCCTGGATTCTTTTTTTTTTCTTAAGGGAGTAGGAATGAGATCCCTTGTAGAGAACCTCCCCAAAATAAGCATGGCAGCACTAGTCGGAAGCCTAGGAGTCTTTTCCTTGTCTTGCCCGCTGCTAATACTTTCACTTTGAGATTCCTTTCCATTTATACTATGTATCTTGGATATCTGTATTCACTGTATAACAGTGAAATCACAGTCTTGGAACACCACAGCATGGGATTTGGGGCTTGAAGGAATCCTAGGAATTATTTCATCCAATCTCTTCATTTTACAAATGAAAAAATGGAGACAGAAAAGTGAAATGATTTACACAAGTTATATAGGTAGCAAGAGCTAAAGACAGGATCTCAGGGCCTCTGAGAGGCAGAGTGGCAAAGAATTGCAATCAAAAAGACCTGAGTTCAAATCCCAGCTGTGTGTGTGGATGGGTTACTTCTCCCTGGGTCTTAGTTTTCTCTTTGTAAAATAAGGAATCTAGGCACTAGATAATGCCTAAGGTCCCTTCCAGCCCCTAATTCTACGACCCTGCAAAAAGTATTAGACTTGAAATCAGCAGATCTAGATAAAAGTGTCAGATTCCCTCACTTAGTAGCTGTGGGACATTGGACAAATGGTATAACTCCTGGGATCCTTAGAATGATGTAATGGAAAGAACTCTGCATTTGGGGTCAAGTTGAATCCCAGTTTTTCTATTGACCTTGGATAAATCATTTGACCTCTGGGGGGGGGGTCTCAGTTTCCTCATCTATAAAATGGTAGAGTTGGACTGAATGACCTTCAGTGTCCATACAGGGTCCAAATCCAGCACATCCCATACAGCCTGTGAAAAGGTAAGAGATAGAGGGTCATTTATGAGAAATAGTGCACAGCCCAGTATCGCTTGAACTCAGAATATATAAAAGGCATTGATAGGAAACAAGACTGAAAAGGTAGATGGGGGGTCAGATTGTGGAGGGCTTTAAATGCCAGTCTAAGAAATTTGTTTCTCACCATGGAATCACGGAAGATTTTTGAATGGGGTGTGGCTTGCGAGATATGGTCAGATCTGTTTCAGGAATACCTGCTTGGCCTCTCTGTGGATCATGGATTGGAGAAAAGATTGGGGGGCAGCCAAAACACTTCTTAGGCTATTGTCTAGACCAGAAGTGGAGAATCTCCACATCAAAAATGGTCCCTAGATCCTGGATGTTTTCCTCTGTGTTTATAACAGTTTGTGGTTGTTAGTACATTCTATCTGGGGTCCCTTGTTCTTGGTATATGACTGGCTTACCTCCATTCCCATTGATTGTTTTCTGTATGATAACTTAATGCTGGGATTATAGATTTAGAGCTGGGAGGGACCTCATAGGACACTGAGTCCAATATCCTCATTTTATAAATAAGGAAACTGAGGCCCAGGGGATGAAATAACTCCCAAAGATCAAACAGGTAGTAAATATCAGAGGTGGGATTTGAACCCAAATTCTTGACTAGTGATAGTCAAGTGCCAGCTGCTGCCCTGTCCTCTGTATCGTATTAATAGAGAGGTGAGTTGAATGACTCTGGGAAAATCTCATAAATGAGAAAAAAAAGGTTATTTGTTTGTAGTCAGATAATAGACCTGGTTCCTGGAAGTTTGGACTTCAATTTCCTGGCCATTGCTTCTTCTATATTTGTACACTGCATGTTCCAAGAACTTTTGGGTCATTTGAAGGTCCGTGTATCCCCTAGCGGGATAGTCTGGTTTGAGAAATAGACAGTGCATCTTAGAGGTTAGGCAATGTGGCACCATGGACAGAAGCCTGGGCTTGGAGCTGAGGAAGTCCTGACCTCTGGCACTGACTAGCTGTGTGCACTTATTGAGTCACTTAACCCCTTTGGGAGTTGGGCTACTCCCTAGGACTGACCTATGGAGTAAAATAATGGATGGTAAACAAATTCTAAAGCCACTGGACTTGGGTTCAAATCTTTGCTATAACTTCACTGGGTTTCTGTTTCCTCATCTGTAAAGGGAGGGAATTGGACCAGGTTAACGCTATGGGCCTCAGTTTCCTCATCTGTCTCATTTAGATGGTCTTGGAGGTCTAAATGCCAGCTATTTTTCCTATTATTAGGATCATAGGGACACACATAGAGAGCAAAGAGGGACAAAACCCTTCACTATGAAGAAACTGAGTGCTCAAGGTCCCAAAGTAGTTAGGGGCAGAATGAAGATTTGAGCTCAGGTCCTCTGATGACAAATGCAGAACTCTGCTCTGTCTCTCTAAAGCCTAGGCTAGCCTATAAAGGGAACGGGATGAAACTTGCAATTTCATTGGTGTAGGGAACTCCCGAAAGAGGACACCCCCTCTACTAATGCAGGTTGCCACCTTCCCAGCAGCCTACAGTTTTAGAGAGTTGCTCCAAACCCCAAGAGAAGAGGTGAATTGCCCAGAGCTCCATAGCTAGTACTCCTCAAAAGCAAGACCTCAACTCTTGGGTTGAAGTGATGAATGCTCTTGATGTAAGCTCTTGGGGGCAAGGACCCCCTCACTTTGATCTTTCTATTGCAGGTGTCTAGCACAGAACCTGGCACACCGGAGGTGCTTAATAAATGCTTGTCGAATTGGAGTGAATTGAATTGAATTATTTCCCCACTGCCTCCTTGAATATGAGGAAGATCTCAAAATGGGATCGAAGTATGGGAAATTTGGATGAAACAAGCAATATTTCCTTTATGCGCCAAGTAGGCTGTGGATTTTAAGTTACAGTGAAGGAATTTGGGGGAGATAATCAGAAACCATTTCCTGGCTCTTTGGATTCTCAGACCCTATAATACATTATCAAGGGAAGCGGTGGAATTTCCTTTCTCAGAGATAGATGGGAAACTCTTGAAAAAGAACTGCCCAAAGTTTTAGGATCTCCCTCTCTGTCCAGCCTTTTAGCCTTGCGCTCTTGTGTATTTCGAAAAAGGGAAAGGATCTCATGGGCCAATTAGACAGGATATCATCAGGGACAGAGTGATCTCCTCTTGAGCTAATAATGTTGATTTAATTTCCACCTCAGAAAACATGCCAAGTTATTTCAACATATCTTCTGTCATGGAAATGTTAATGCCAAGTGCTCTCGGATACTTGGAACAGTTGAGAAACCACTGAACATTTTAACTTGAAGTCAGCCATCACATAATGGCTAGGGAACCCAGCTTCAGGCAGGAAGATCTGAATGCAAGCATTGCCTCAGATGCCTGGTCAAGTCTCTTCACTTTTCTTTGCCCCAGGAATCTCTCCAAGATGAGATTGCAGGATAGGAGCTGTTCTGCCTTGGGAAAGAAAGTTTCTTAGTTGGTGGTTCCCTAAATCAATTAAATCACAAGTGCTGTATTCTGCTTCCTTACCTTTCTCTAGTAGCACGTATATTTGACTGCCTTTTTCTCTGTATCCTCAGCACCTACAGAAGTGTCCAGTACCTAGTAGGTACTTCATAAATGTCCATAGAATTAAGATAACATACAAGCATTTTCCTGGAAATAATTGACCCCATTTTG
This sequence comes from Vombatus ursinus, assembly GCF_900497805.2. Taxonomy (NCBI): domain Eukaryota; kingdom Metazoa; phylum Chordata; class Mammalia; order Diprotodontia; family Vombatidae; genus Vombatus; species Vombatus ursinus. The sequence continues at coordinate 3,333,891 of NW_020951112.1, read as the reverse complement.
CTCTCCTGGGTCATGTGATTAATACTTATTTACTCATATTCATTTTTCTATTCTACCATCAAAGTATTTTAAAATAGATATCTTTTGTTCTTACGTCACCTTCATTTCCCAATATACCCCTCTTTGTCCCACTTTTAGGGAGTCATCTCTTATAACAAAGAATAAAATATAGAGAGAAAAACCGTTGAACCAAACTAATCAATGCATTAATAAGTCAAGTCAGTAAGCATTTATTAAGTACCTGCTATGTTCCAGGCACTGCACTGTCAGTCAGTTAACAAACATCTATTAAGCGCCTACAATGTACTAGGGCACTGTGATAAGCAATGAAAATATAAAGAATGGCAAAAAATAGGGGAAAACTCTGTTGTCAAGAAGCTTACTGTCTAATGGGGAGGGGGAAACATGCAAGCAACTTGGTAGAAGCAAGAGCTATCCAGGATAAATTGGAGACAATCTCCGAGGGAAGAAGTGAAGATAGTCAGTGTCCCACACCCATGATCCCTGCCTTCTACAAAGGATGGGAAGGAGATTTGCCTCCCTATATCTTTTGAGACCAGGCTTAGTCGTTATACTTAGTAGCCAATTTCATTTGTCTGTTGATGCTCTTTTCACTTACTCTCTGTAGTCATTGTGTATATTTTTTCCTGGTTCTGTTTACTTCTTTACCTCAGTTCATATGTCACCCATGATGGAAGAAAGCATTTAAAATAATAATAAGGGTACTTCATACTTCATGATCCGTGATCCCCTTGGTGGAGGTCTTATCCCCACTGATATAGATGGTAACTCCTTCATCATTTATGACATGGTTTTCAAGAATTATTTCCTTTTGTCAGCACTTCAGAGCTATGTACTTTTGTTGGGACAGGCATGCCTTCCATCAATGCTACTCTTGAACCATTGTATGATCATTGACAATTGTGGCTGATAACTTCATTCCACCCTGGGGTCATTTGAGGTACTCTGAGGGTCCAAGAGGCTGTCTGGCCCAGAACTTGGAGCATAGCCCAATGAGAAAGGAACGTTTCTTCCTGAAGCCAAAATGAACTTCTCTGAATGTTGCCAGGTTGGTCCTTGGTTAACGGAGAGCCAGTGTGATTCCAGAACCAATAAAAACTCAATGAAGAGACACCTAGCTTGTTAGAAGAGGATAATTGCTACACAAGAAGCCTTTCCTGACATCCCCCCACCCCACTTAATGCCAATACTGTACCGTATCGAGTATCTCCTATTTATTCTACATGTCTAATTTATACATAATTGTTTGCATATCTATTACACTGTGAGCCCCTTGAGGAAAAGGAATGTTTTTTTTAAACTTTCTTTATATCCTTTTGTACTCTTTTTTGTGTTTCTTTGTAGCACTTAGCACAATGTCTGGCGCTTAATAAAGGTCCTTAATAAATGCTTGTTGACTGACTAACTTATATATGCATATTCATATAACTTTATAGTTTACAAAGCACTATACAATATCACTGCTATTATTTTTGAAATATTTTAAAAGATGCATACAAAACTGTGACGTACAAGTAGACTTGAACTTTAGGCCTATTTTAATAAAATGAAACTAAATAGGGATTAGTATCAAGTCCTACATTTGGGTTTAAAAAATTGAGTTTTCAAGAACCAAATGAGAGAGACATGGTTGAATAGCAGTTCATCTGAAAATAGATCTGAAGGCTTCAAAGGACCACAAGAGTAGTATGAGTCAGCAATGTGGCACATAACTAGGAAGCCTTGTATGATTGCAGGTTGTCTCCCCAATGACAGCGTTTGCTCTGTCAGTTCATATGAGGGAGCTGGAGATGATGACCTCTGAGATTCCTTCTAACCCTGAATCCTATGATAAGTTGTAGAGAGCTTTGAGGAGACCCACCAGGATCACTCTGTACAAGGACCAGTTGAATAAATTGGAGCAGGTCTGGCCTAGAAAAGGGAAGGCTTGGGGCAACATGCCATATATTTGAAGGGTTACCACGTGGAAGACAGATCACACTTGTTCTGTTTGACAGAAGAGAGAAGAGCTATGAACATCAGGTAGAAGTTAGAGTGAGGCAGATTTAGGCTTCTTCAAATCAATGAGCCTTTATCAAGCATCTGTTGTATGCCAGGAACTATGGTATGCATTGAGAATACAAATACAAACAAACAAACAAAAAGCTTACATTCTAATGAGGAATGACAGTACATAAAAGGGAACAGAGACATCGTCAAAGGGGAGGTGCCCGTTGCCAGTCATGGTGGTGAAGTCTAGAGAAAGAAGGCTGGCTGGCTTGGGAGCTTCCTCAAAATGGAGGGTAATTCAGAAATTCAGGTAGAAAGGGGAGAAGAAACAAGTGAACCATGAGGGTAAAGTCCACAGAATGGAAGGAGAAAACTTCCTAACAGATGTTGCTCTTCCCAAATTGATTGAATTACCTTTGAGATTAAGGGTTTCTCCACAATTAGGGGTTTCTCATCACTGCCTTAATAACAAGTGACTGGCCACTTACTGGACATGTTGTAAACAAAGGTTCTGGTAGCTAGTGGATGGGCAGGTCGCTGAGGTCCCTTCCATTACTCTACCGTCTCATTTGAGCTTCACAACAGGCCTGCCATGTGGGGAGGAGGCGAAAGGATTGCTATCTCCATTTTACAGATGGAAACAACCTGAGGTTCAGAGAGGTTGAGCGATTTACTCAAAGATGCACAGCTATAAGTGCCAGTCTTCTGACTCCAAGTGACTTCTCTATGGCACCATGATATATATACATTTGTATGTACATACATATGTGTGTATGTGAGACTTGTATATATATATATACATATATACATATATGTATGTGTATATACATATAGAACCTAAAATTAAAACCATTTCTAAGATGGTTTAAAAATTCAAATATATAGATATGTTATATATATAGATGTACATACATATGCACAAATGTATGTATACATATACATTATATATAATTCTTTCTAAAACTCTTTAAAAACTTAAATATAGAACCTAAAATTAAAATAGTTCCTAAAATGGTTTTAAAATTCAAACATACATATATATGTATATATATACATACATATACACACACATATATAAACTGTTTCTACAATAGTTTCAGAACTCAAATATATGTGTATGTGTATGTGTACATATATTTATACATATATAGTTTCTAAAAAAATTTAGAAACTCATATATTATATCTGCGTGTACACACATACATATACATATATAGATAGATAGATAGATAGATAGATAGATAGATAGATGATTGATAGATAGATAGATAGATATAGTTTCTAAAACTGTTTTGAAACTCCAATATAGAGTAGTATCAGAAAGTTATATGGCTTGTCCAAGGCCAAAGTAAAGCATATTCAAGGACAAAGTTATAATCATAAGGAAGTGTTCCCTACTCCTAGTACTATGCTCTGAGTCTTGGGTTGGGCTGAGTGTCTGAAAGAAGAAATGGGACTAGGAAAAGGAAATGCCAGGAATAGCTGGGTTCAAGTTCTGACTGACTTATATTGACTGTGTAATTCTGAGTCAGGCATTTCTTCACCTGTTATTGCCTCAGGAAACTTTCTAAGATGCTAAGTTTTAGAGGCATCACTAATATGTATCAGTGGAATGATTTTCTGCAGGGAGAGTTTCTAATTCTGATGAAATCACAGGCTAAGACTAGAGAAGGGAAGGAAGGAAAGAAGAAAGAAAGAAAAAGAGGGAAAGAAAGAAAGAAAGAAAGAGAAAAAGAAAGAAAGAAAGAAAGAAAGAAAGAAAGAAAGAAAGAAAAAACTCTTGGGTATTGAGTAGAAGTAGCTAAATCCAATTCACGCACAAGTCAAGATATCACCTCGTGATGTCATTGGTCCTCTTCAAAAATGTAGGACAGCCACCACCCCACTACCACCATCAATAACAAGAAGCAGGATCATAGATCTCTACTTAGAAGGAGCCTTAAGGCCATGTAGACCATCCATTTTCCTCATTTCACAGATGAGGTACCTGAAAGCCAGGGAAATGAAATTACTTGCCCAAATTCACAAAGATTGATAAAAATCAGAAATAAAATTTGAACCCAAAGACTGACTCTCAGGCCAAGGTTCTTTCCACTTGGTACACCAACATTCAGAAGGGCCTGCTGAAATGTGTATATAAAGAAAAATTAGTTTCCTTTTAAAATTTAACTCTATTTTTATTTTCTTTCTGTAAGGATTTCCTGTCAACATATGTGTGGAGAGTATTCTCAGATTACTGAGTGCCTGGATGGGATCAGAAACAAATCTCATTGGACATACCCACTTGTCTTCTTCAGAAGAATTTTCTTTCCTTGAGAATTCTCATTTATATGGTAAGTTGTAAAATGACTTTGAGTCTTAACTAACACTTTGGGAATGCCCAGTGGGATCCTTGAAGATGTCGTCTCGTCCCCTTGGGTGGTCTTCCATTTGGGAGTCATAGAATTTTAGACCTTGAAGGAACATCAAGGTCATGTATGCCAACCCATTCATTTTATAGATGAGAAAAGTAGGGGTGCCAGAGGCTAAATGATTTGTCCAAGGTCACACAGTTGATTAGGAGTACACCCAAGAGTAGAATGCTGTTCTGACTCCCAGCCCAGAGCTCCTTGCAATATCATCCTAAAGGAGTTTGAAGAATGCCTCCTCTGTTAGTAATAACACTTACAGTTTAATATGATGCCAATTAAAGGCTCAGATTATCTGTAATAAACTTCTCCTTGGCAATTCTCCATTATGCTGATTGAAGATGTTCATTGTGCTGCTGAAGGAAACTATAGTGACTGAGTTGGATTAGTCATTTCAGTCAAACTGAGGACACTTTGTACTAAGTTGTTAGCAGTACATCGGTAAGTAAATGATACCACAAAATATGTTGCTATACTTTATATACTTATAAAAGCACCTCATTATTTTTTTCAATTAAGAACATCAGCAAAAAAGCAAGGGGTGGGGGAGATTAAAAATAGGAGCAGTCTTAAAGATGCTTCAAATCATAGGACATAAATAGATGACCTCTCACCTTATTTATATGTGAGGCCAGCCCTGATGGCAGCTTACATTTCCCTGTCTTTCTTTCTCCATAAGCATATTATAGATTAGGGTTCTTAACTTGCGATCCATGGATCCTTTGATTTCACGGGGTCTATGAATATGCCATCTTTATATTCACTAACTTCTAATTGCAAGTTAGCATTTTCTCCAGTTATGAATGTAGGCAACAAACTGCAGTAGTATTAGGGTCCATAGACTTTAACAGACTGCCAGAAGAGTCCATGACTCAAAAAAAAGGTTAAGAATCCTTGTTATAGACCATGGTAGACAGATTGATTACATCTTTGATTTCATGAATAGAGATATTCCCTCCAATGGCAATTCCCACACAAGCCTTCTCATCTTGGGTGACCCTTGCCAATATCTATGCTCTAGAGCCTTCATTAGGCTTCAGTTTTCTTATCAGTAAAATAAGGAGTTTGGACTAGACCACTTCTAAAGATGTTTTCAACTTCAGGACTATGACTGTATGATCTCTAGACATTACTTAGAGGCCGATGGAATGCTGACTTATCCACTGGCTATCGTTCACCTTTAATTCATGACTGGCCCATCTTCTCTTCTGTTAATACCCTTTATGCTACTTCATCTGCACAAGTATGTTGATGATATGCTGTGACTTACTCATGCCTGACATATGTCTCTTTATTGCCTTGTGAGTGACCTTTGACTTTAATTCTTCAGAGACCGTGATGTTCCATGCCGCCTGTGGTGTGACAGATAGAGTGTTTGACTTGGTGTCAGAAAAAACTTGGTTCAGTTTTTGCCTCTGATGCTATGTGACCACAGACAAGTCACTTATTATCTTGGAGCCTGTTTCCTCATCTGAAAAATGAAGATAATAATACTTACAATACCTAATTCACAAGGTTATTGTGAGACCCAAATGGTATAATACATGGAAAATGCTATACGAATAATAATAACTAACATTTATATAGCAATTTAACAAGATATTGTACATATATTATTTCAAACGATCCTCACGGCAATCCTGTGAAGTAGGTGCCATTACTACCCCCATTTCACAGATGAAAAAACTAGGTCTAAGAAAGACGAAATGACTTGTCTTGGGTAAGTGTCTGAGAGAGGATGGATTTGAACCCAGGTCTTCCTGACTCTAAGTCCAGTATACATTAATATTTATTCATCCTGTATAATATTTATATTTGGACTTCTGATCTCCCTCATTAGAATGTGTGGGTATGTTTTACAACTAAGGATTTTTTTTTCTTTTTTAAAACTTGTATCCCCAGCAACTGGGACAGTCTTCGATACAGGTTGAATAATGATTGATTGCTTTCTGGACCCAGTTCACTGTTCATTCTCTCTCTCTCTCAATACATATATATTATACATATATGTACATATAAATGTATGTATATGTCTATATTATGTATATTATATATACACAAATGTGTGTAAATATCTGTTTACATACACATAATATAATATAAATACACAATATGTATATCTATGGTCTTCCAATTGCATACAAAAGACATTTTTCATCCACTTGGTTGTTCCTGTGTGTACTGTTAGGCAAAATTCTTTTGAATGATTATATGTAGTGAGAACTTGACTGAACTCCTGGGGCTATTCCAGCTGTTGTGGCTATAGTCCTGTCTCTGCCCAGCCCCTTGGCTCAGTCCCAGCTACTGCTTTGTAGCCCTGATGGTTTGGAGTTTAAAATGATTGCCCTGAAGGTTCAAAAAGTTGTTAGGAATATTTTCCTGAGCTCAAACTATCTATGGTATGCTACCTTCAGTTCCAGACTTTGAAAGGACAGTTGTGTTTCATATCCTTTTTATTCTTGTATTATGCATTTTAAAATTTCAATTAAAAAGTAATTTTAATTGGATTTTATGATTCAATAGTGACTAGTACATTTTAACAACCTCAAAAAACCTTGAACCTGCTGAATCTTGCCAAACTTAGGCTTAGCTCACAGTATCATGGATCTCAGTCAGTAGGTTTAGTGGAATTCCAGGGTTTGAGAATGCAATCAGCCTATTGTCATTTATAAACAGGGGCAACTGAAAGATCTCACCATTTATAGTGAAACCTCTCCCATTTGGTCCCTACGTGGGACATACTTCATGGTGGTTGGTTGCCAAAGGCCAATGTTTCACTAGATGCTGATAATGAGACACTCTTTGAACAAAGTTATCTCCACTGTCACCTCTTTCCAGGAATCTAATATGAGCTTAACAAATGCTTGGTAAACAACTTGCCTTTGAGGCAACATTTTGTGCAACTGAATCAAATTATTTTCAAAGTTAGTCGGCAGACACAGTATGTTCTTGTATTCTTTGAACCTTTCAGCTAATTGTGTAACTCTAAAGATGTGGCCTGCTGCAGAATGTTGTTTATGAAAGGTTACTTGTACTCTCTCCATTTTATCAAGGATATCTGCGATACACACGTGTAAATTATTCTCACAAATATTCTCAAGGTTGAACAAATAGACATGGGGTTGGGAGTTATTGGCATTTTATCAATTCTCTCTCTCTGTCTCTTTCTCTCTCTCTCTTTCAATCTCTCTATTTCTGTCTGTCTCTCTCCTCTCTCTCTCTCTCTCTGTATGTGTGTGTGTGTAGATACAGATATTTATAGTGACTCTTTTTGTACGGCAAAAAACTGTCAACTTAAGGGGATGCCCATCAATTGGAAAATGCCTAAACAATTTTGGTATATGAATGTAATGGAATACTATTGTGCTAAAAGAAATAGTGAAGGGGAATTGTTTTTAAAGAGAAATAGAAAGACTTGTATGAACTGATGCAGAGTAGAGTGAGCAGAACCACTGAGAAGAACCATTTACATTATAACATCAATGGGACAGTCATCTAACCTCTCTGATCTTCAGTTTTCTCAACTGTAAAGAGAAATATGCTACCTCTCCCATGACCTCTCCCATGTACCTATGTCCATGGCCTCAAAGGGCCAAAGCAGTTAAGTAATAGAGATTTTCAATGCCAAAAGGTTGGCCACAGCAACTCACAAAGGGTTGCCATGCTGAGAGCTGTTCCAGTAAAAACATGTCCACACTTAAGAAATCCAAATTTTTAAAAAGAAGAGAATGATCTCAGAGACCTGTTCATTTGTAATCATTCTAATAAATGAAGGGAAAAATATTGTGAATTTTAAGGAAACAGCAAATATCACACCTGATAAGAATTGTAGAGATCATTGAGTCTAACCCTCTTATTTTATAGAGCAGCTCTTCTTAAACTGTGGGTAGTGACCCTAGATGGGGTCACGTAACTGAATGTGGGGGTTGCAGAAGATTTGGTAATAGTGAAAGGTTTCTGAATGGTGCGATGACCTAAAATTAATTGAAAATCAAAAGTGTAGTGAATCCGAGGTATTTCTGGCAGCATTTGCCTATGTTGTATCAAGCAACTTCACTGTAGCCTTGGTTGTGAACACACAACACGAGCTCTTTGCCCTGCCATGCCATCGTGCCACATAACACCAATGAACGTTGCCAGAAACACCTCAGTTCAGATTTGAGACTATTGTATGTTATATATTGCAGTGATTAAATCATTACATGAAGTTTGGCTCGGGATTAGGACAGAATTTCCAACAATTTCTGAAATGGCCGTAAACATACTTCTGCCATTTTGTATTACATATTTGTGTGAAGTGGCATTCTCAGCATTGATGATTATAAAATCAAAATATCAATCAACTCGGAAAAACATTAAAGATGCTCTACGTCCTGCAGTATCAAATATTCCACTAAGATTGAATTCTTTATGTAAAAATAAACAAGCACATCATATCATTAGTAGGCACGTTTGCTTTCATCTTTAATAAATGGTAAAATTATGTATATATATATATATATACACCAAAGAATTGTTTCAAAATAAATTTATGATTTATTATCAGTAAATGTTTGCTTTGTGTACCTATTTTATATAGCTATATACCCAAGGTCACGTGAAAATTTCTCAGGTGAAAAGGAGTCGTAAGTGGAAAAAATTTAAGAAATCCTGTTATAGAACGAGGAATTGAGGCCCAGAAATGGGACATGTCTTACTGAAGTCACACAACAAGTGAGGAGCAGGGCTAAGTCTAGGATGTAGGCTTTCTGGTTCAGAGTCCAGTGGGTTCTTGTGTAGCACAGCAACTTTTCAAGGAGCCAGTAAGAATTTTTCCTTTGAGGAAAAACAGAATCAATAGCCTGGAAAGAGAATAACCATATACTTTCCAAGGAATTCCCAGCAGCAGCCCTCTTCCCTTAACATCGTGGCATGTTATCTTCCCTATTCTATCATTAAAATATTTCTCAGCTGGATTTTTATTTTAAAAATTCTCATCTGTTTGGGATCCATAATCACAGTTTCGTGGTTTAAACATAACTAACCTTTCAACGGAATCAACTAAAATAACATTTGGTATTTCAGTTGTCTTGCGGCATCATGGTGAATTGGCTATAATTTTGGACTTGGATCTGGGAAGACCCGGGTTCAAATCCTATTTCTGTCTCCTACTAACTGTGTGACACTGAGGAAGTCATAAAAACTTCTTTGTGCCTCAGTTTCCTCATCTGTAAAATGAGGGGGTTAGACTCAATATGCTCTCTGATCCCTTCCATCTCTGAGTCTATGATCTTGTAACTTGGAATTAGGAAGACCTAGGTTCAAATTCCGCTTCTGGCACTAACTAGCTATGTGACACTGGGAAAACCACTTAACTTCTCTTCACCTTAGTTTCTTTAGCTATAAAATTTGGATAATAATAGCACCCCATCCCACAGAGTTTTTGTGAGGATCAAGTGAAATAATATATGTAAAGGATTTTGTAAAACTGAAAGCTCTATATTAACTCAAGCTGTCATCATCATCATCATCATTATCATCATTCCCTCCCTCATTTATTAGTACTTTCTATTTATTGAAGTTCCTTTGTACATGTTTTATTTTTTCTGGCTTATATACTAGGTAATGTCAGGTCATGGAGTCAGAAAGACTTGAACTCAAATTCTGTTTCAGACACTAGGTTTTTAACCCTGACAAGGAACCTGACCTCTGCCTCAGTTTCCTTAACTGTAAAACGAGGGTCATAGATTAGGTGGCCTTTAAGGTACCTTCCCAAAAAAATCTGTGCTTCCACCTGTCATATCCCTCCAGTAGAATGTAAGCTCCTTGAGGTCTGGGATTGGTTGGTTTTTGCTTAGTACCTGGCACATAGTAGATACTTAAGACCATGGGATAAGAGATCAAAGCTGAAAGAAACCTCAGAGCCCATCTAGTCCAATATTCGCATTTTAAAGATAAGGAAACTAAGGAATGGAATGGTTGAATGATTTACGCAAGGTCACACAGGTAGTAAGCATCAGAAGCTGGATTTGAACCCAAGTTTTTTGACTTTTGAGCCAATGGTATTTCTACTATACCACTATGTCTTATTGAATTGAATTATCCCATTCATTAAATGAAAATGAGCAATGTCATGCATTCTGCCTTCTGGCCTTTAATTGGGCCCACGCTGATAAAAGATGTGGCCAACATTACAGACATATTAGCCCTCTGAAATAGGTTTCTTGACCCATGGTATGACCCAGAAGAAAGAACACTTATCACCAGTCCCCATCTTCCTGTCCTTCCCAGTCTTTGTCTCAGCTCAAGTTACCCAAGAAGGGAACTGAGCAGTGAGATCTCCATCTGGAATGGCTCTTGATGGCTTGCCAAGAGCTGAGGAGACTGAGCTAAGGGACCTGGGAGAGGTTATTCCAGTCTCTTTTCTCTCATTCTGTAGTATGGGGTCACTTTGTCTTCAGTCCCCATTCTCTGCGATCATTTTCACATGAGCCATTCTAAAGGAAGAGTTACATCACAGTTTCATGATCATGCTCACATTTCATACTACTTTAAAGGGTTTTCCCCCAGATTTGAAAAGTAGCCATTTATTAGAACTACTACAAGAGTATGAAAAAGAGGGGAGAAGGAAAGGAGGAAGGTGGCAATTCAAGTTTCACAAACTTATCAAAGGATACTATTTGTCTCATTAGCCTGAGCTTACTTTGAATGTTGATGGGATCATTGGATCATAGACTTATAGAGCTGGAAGGGACCTTAGAAAGCAGTTGGTCTTGGGGCAGCTAGGTGGTGCAGTGGATAGAGCTCCAGCCTTGGAGTTAGGAGGAACTGAGTTCAAATCCAGCCTCAGACACTTGACATTTATTAGCTGTGTTACCCTAGGCAAGTCACTTAACCCTGATTGCCTCACTAAAAACAATCAGAAAAATCACCTGGTACAACCACCCCATTTCATAGATTAGGAAACTGAGGGCCAAAGAGATAGATGACTTTACTCAAGGTTACAGAAGTAATTAAATGGCAGGCCTCAGAGCTGAGCTCCAGTCTTCTGACTCCAAATACAACACCCTTTCAGCACCTGATTCTGAGGAGTCCACAGGTTCACCAAACTGCCATGATACAGAAAAATGGCTACAAACCCCTGACTTGCATAAAGATGTAAAGGCTCTGTGACCTTGGTAGTGTAGGGCACTCTGGGAGTGTAAACTCTCTTCACCAAAACAGATTATAACCCCTCTGTCCTTCAATAGCTAACTCCCAGAGAGGTGCCTGAGTCACCTCTTCAGACTGTGGATCTAGACCTGGAAGGGTCTCATCCTTCTTGTCCAACTCTTTGCTTTTACAAATGGGGAAACTGAGGTTCAGGGATTTTAAGTGACTTGCCCGAGGTCATAGAGTTAGTATTACAGGTGGAATTTGAACCCTGATCTACCTACCTGCCTCCAAGCCCAGTGTTCTCTCCACTGTAACACACAGTGTCCTTTTTAGACCAAGAATTCTTAACTATTTTTTGTGAATCATAGGTCTCTTTTGGTGGTCTGATGAAGTCTATGGATGTTTTGTCAAAATAATATTTAAATATAATTATTAAATAATGTAATAATGTAAACACTACACATTCTGAATATTATTCATAATTATTAAATAATACAACAATAATTTAAATAACTGAATAATTTGGGAAATACTGCATTTCAGTTAGACTTCAGTGAAAATAAAGATTGAAGAAAATTGTTTTTCCCATCCAGGTTCAAGGATCACCTGAAGTCTATCCATGGACCTCAGGCTAAGAGTTCCTGCCTTTGAGCTAAGATTTACTAGTCTTCTTTCTACAGTTCTTTGCTGATTCACATTGCAAATACACTGCAAAACCACAAGCAAATCTTTTTTTAATATCTTTTGTTATTATTTCATTAAGCAGAAGGCCTTTTTAGAGCTAAATGTTTATGTTAGAATAAGGGTCTCTTTCTTTCATGTAGCGTGATGAAGGAGCTTTGACCCACTTCTGACCTTATCCCTTCTCCCAGTCCTGTGCAGGACCTTGCAAGACTCTTGACTTTTTGCACCCTTTCTTGTGCCTATTTCAGATGAGCTAGTCAGCGGCTCTCCAAGGAAGTTTTATCTTTATTAGAGTACGAGGCACTTTTTGGAGTCTGATTCTTGCCTACTTAACTGGCTCAGGATAAGTAACTCATTAGATGTTTCAGAGTTGGCCAGATGTCGTGAATATAATTAGCTGGGTCGCGGCTTTATTTTTGGGTCAGTAATTTCTAGAGTGGTCACAGGGTCTCCCTAGGGCTAGGATAACCAGAATTCATATCCAGCCACTGACACGAACTGATTGTGTGACCGTGGGCAAGTCACCTACCCACTCGGTGCCCCTGGGTAACTTTCTAAGACTATGTTGCCTATAGGTAGCTGATCTGCTTGGGTGGAGGAAGTTTCTTCACCAGAGGTTCTCTACATCTCTGAATTCACAGATCCGGACCACAAAAAAGTTTCTGATATTTGATTTGAGGAATTTTTAGAATTTCACCAAATCCTGAAAAAAAAAATCAGGCTCTCTATTCAATTCAAGACCTTGGGCAAATAACTTAGTTTCCCTGGGACTCAGTTACCTCCTCTGTAAAATGAGGAGATTAAACTAGACGGCCTCTGAAGTTTCTTCCAGCTCCGGATGAACCAAGATCTCTTTTGGTGGCAAGAACAAGGACAGAATGGTGGCAGAACTCTGGAGAGAAGAGAGGGAAGAAGATGACAAGATATTGGAAATACATGAAAAGGTCCTATTTAGTCTTCACTTAACCCAGATGCAAATGAGGATTTCCTTCAAAGATAGTTGAAGTATTTTATTTTTGTTTCCTCCAGCAAAGAGAGCTTCAGTGGTTTTAGTGACAGAAAAAGGGCAGAACCTTTGCTTTCCTTCAGAAATTTCAACTTTAGTACTAGTTTCAGAGCTGGAACTCTTCCCATATACATTGTTGCAACCATCATTAGTGTTGTTTTCCTCATTCTGCTAATTTGATTTGCATCAGTTCATAGAAGCTTTGTCATACTTCTCTGTATTCATCAGACTAATTACGTTCTGTGGCATGGTAGTATTCTCTTCAGTAACAGGGAAAGACAAGTATTTATGTGCCATATTTTGTTTAGCCATTCTTCGATCTGTGGGCATCTATTTTTCAACAGGCATTGAATAATAGTTAATAAATGCATTTATTAAATAACTACTGTATACTTGGCAGTGTGCTAGATAATGAAATAGTTCTGCCCTCAAGGAACTTATATTCTAATGGAGAAAACAACATGTCCATGGTCAATATATTGGTTTATTTTACTTAACTGTACTTCTTTCTTACAGGTGAAGGGTCTATGAGGGTGGAGGAGTATGGTATTAGGAAATGAGAGCAATGTAAAAAAAATTGGCAAACATTTTTAAAAAGTCCTTTCAAGTAGTTAAGCTCCATTTAAATATAACAGATTATGTAATTATGTTGCTACCATACTATCAATCAATCAATCATCCAAAGAACATTTATTAAGAATCAACTATGAACCAGATGTGGGGATTCAAATACAAGAGAGAGACAGTCCTTGCCTTCAAGAAGTTTATATTCTATTTGGGGAATAAAACATACTAGAAGGTAGGTAAAGAGAGGATAACTAAAGAAATAAATACTATCAAACTCAAAACACATGTCCTCTTTTTTAATGGTTAGTAACTGCTATTATGGAAAGAGTTGGACTATATAAATCACAACCATGTTGTTGGATGGTTTTGCTTAACTTTTGGGGAAATATACTTCATGTGGAGGGTCAGGCTATTGATTCAGAGTTTGGAAAGTATCTTTTGTATAGAAAAAGTCATTGTATATAGGTTTTATTCATTCATTCACTTATTTATTTGTTTGTCCATTCATTCATCCATTTATTTTTACATGCTACTTGGAGACCTTATTGTCATGTAGAGACGCTTTTGGGTCCTCACTGTATATTCCAGGACCAGAGCAAGCACCAGCTGGTCCTGGGAAGCAGAAAAGGTTCAAAGGACAGTCCTAGTGAAGGACAGTCTGGAATCTAAAAGTCTAGGATTTTTTAGTCGTAGAAATTTAGGAAGACCTGTGTATTAGGAATCACAGATTTAAATGTGGGAAGAGACCTCCAAGCCATCTACTACTTATTTTTCAGATGAGGAGCTGACACTAAAAGAGTTGAAGGGATTTGTCCAAAGCCACTCACATACCAATCAAAGATGGCAGTAGTGATCTGAATTTTTAAAAGTATCATCCATGGGGCAGCTAGGTGGCACAGTGGATAGAGCTCTGGCCTTGGAGTCAGGAAGACCTGAGTTCAGAACCGGCCTCAGACACTTGACACTTACTAACTGTGTGACTCTGGGCAAGTCACTTAACCCGGATTGCCTCACCAACAAAAAGCAAAATAAAAAAGTATCATCCACCTTACCAAAATCATAGATCTGTGAAGAAAGGGAGGAAAGAAGAGAAGGGATCTGGGAAGAGAAGACAGTCTGATACTCATCCCCATGCCATCAGAGTAGATTGTTGTGCAAATTACTTGGATTACAGTAAAATAATTAAATTTATTGTTTTATGCTATAAATCTAATAAGTCTTTTACATTAAAATTTTAATATACAATACATCCTTTTGCTAAAACACTTATTTTAAGTGAATTGGCATTAGGTTAAAATTTTTGACATTATCTAATTCATCATCAGGACACCACTTTTTTTTAAACTACATTGGATATTAAAGGTACCTTTGATCAGTCCATTTTACCAAGTCTAGCATTGATTATAGCTTGTAATTTTTGGTAGGATTTAAATCACGTGAGTTCCCAGGGCACTGAGCTTGCTTATCTCCATCTCTCTCGTAAATTTTGTGACATGTGAAAGGGTAGAAAGCTATATTGTAGAATTCCATATAAATTTGGAGATTTCTATAATTTCAGAACCATTCTTAGTATAGCACATGCTCTTGAGTTTCTAACCCAGATCAACATTCACTCTGGCAGGCTGAATTCCCAGAACTCAGCTAGCCACATACCTCCTCAGGGTTCCAGGGGTAGCCTTGAGGTTTTGAGAATGTTTTTCTAGTATGAGGGCTTACAAGCCCCTACTGGTGTACACCCTCCATGATTATGATTTGATATCAGTTAGCTACCCAGACTTCACTTTTAGAAATAGGAATTTATGACACGGGAATACTAAGAACATTTGGTACATGTGTTCCCTCAAGAATGTGACACATCTTCACATAAGCACGTACAGAATCCAGGGGGAAATGGGTTTAAGCTTAGAGAGTTCATGTGGCTAAGGGTTCACTTTCCTTCCTTTCAGGGGGGTGTTCACGAGGTATCTCATAGGCATGGTATAAAGTATTGACTCTTTGATTCCTTGTAGAGTACTAAAGCTACCTTTATTTGATGGATTTAATTTATCCTCAGATCCCAGTTTGGATATTATTGCTTTTCTGGGTGCCCTTCTAGGATGCTGATGAGAAGTTCAAATCTGCTGAAATCCCAAAGTTTATAAAGTCCTCCTCTTGTCAAGGGTGATATGGATGGCAAAAGCTTTTCTCCCTACCCCAACTTCAAGTAATTCCCTCTCAAAGTCTTGGCTAGTTGTACTGGTTTTTTTTTTCTCTTTAAGTTCCCAGATACTTGAATTCAAATTCTGACCTTATTTGGTATTTTCTAAAAAGATGAACAGGATTTCCAGATGCCTTAGATCTTGGATTTGGACTTCTTCTGATAATGATTTTGATGTAAGTTTGAAGTAAAAAGTAAGGTTCAGGTGCAGCTAGATGGCACAGTGGATAGAGCATCAGCCTTGTGCTCAGGAGGATTTAAGTTCATATCCAGCCTCAGACACATGACATCTGATACTTACTAGCTGTGTGACCCTGGGCAACTCACTTAACCCTGATTGCCTCGCCAAAAAAAAAAAAAAAAGTTTCATCAGCAACAATTTCCTTTTCCCAATCTTCATCACTCCAGTCTTAGTATTGTCTGGCTGGTGACAAGCATTTTTCATAGCCACAATTAGTAGTTATTTTTTAATTAGTCTTTACACTATTCTTCCAACTTTAAGAAGCCTATACTACACTATAGACAAATCAGTAATGAATGATACTACCATTTGCCAGCTCCTTCTGAAGGTTTTTGTTTTCTTAGGATTAATTAGATTTTTTTGTATCAGCAGTTTATCAGTTTTTGTCTTCATCATCATTTTAGACCGTATTTTCCTTAGTTTTGGCATGATAGATCCTATTTCATTGCAGGCTTAAATAATCCTTTAAATTCTCATCTCACCGACACCAACACCCATATGCAATGGTCATGAAGTGTTGGTCTTTAAGAGTTACACCTTTTGCACATTTCTTTGGAGTAATATGTAATAATATAACATATACAAAGCACTTTGTAAACCTTATAGTGCTGTATAAATGCTTTCTATTATTATTTAAAACCATGTAATTTTTTTTAATAGAGCAATGAAATACACGTGTATGGCACAAAATACAGAACCCAACTGACAGAGAATTAACTAAACTTGGAGAAAACAGCTTACTATGATTTCTTCTTCTCAAGGTCATGTGTCCTGAGTCAGCCTAGGGTCAGTAGAGGTACACGTGCAAGACCACTGTGATTACAAAATGAAATCACATTAAAATATTGCTTTTTCCAAGGAAGTCACATGCTACTATAGTGATTACTCAAGAGCTTATCATTAACATTTGTGAAGGTATCAGTATTTGAATTACACAAGAAAGCGAGAAAATGTGATATAATTGAAAGAGGAACAGACTCAGAGTCAGAAGATCAGGGTTAGAATTCTAGCATGGCCCATGTGACCTTGGAAAAGTCATTTCCCCTTTCTGGACTCCAGTTTATCTGTACATTGAGGGTGTTGGGTCAAATATTTCTCAAATCCTTTCCAGCTGAGAGGTGGCAGGGTGTAGGAGAAAGCAAATGGCGTTTGAAATCAGAGGACCTGTGTTTGAATCTTGGCTCTACTACGTCATATCTGTCAGCCAATAAGTATTTATTAAATCCCTCCTTTGTGCCATGTCCGTGGTCACCTTGGACAAATCATACAACCTTGGTAGGTCTGTAAAATGAAGAGGTTGGACTAGATGACCTCTCTGGTCATTTCCAGCTCTGAGTAAATGATCCTACGGTCTATGGGCCTCAGTGTGCTCATTTGTCAAATAAAAGAGACAGATGAGGCAGAGATCTAAGATTCCTTCAAACTCTAACATTTCTTCCTTAAAAACAAACCCCCCAATTCCTTGAGGGCAGGGAGAGATTTTCTTAAAACAAAAAAAGCAAAAAAACACAACTAATTTAAAAAAAATTAAATGGAAATGCTAAATTTTTGACCATTATCTGATAATTGCAGCTCTCTGAGATAATCAAGGCTATTTTATTTTTGTATTCCCGGTGCATAGCACGGTGCTTGGCACAAAGGAAGCACTAAATAGATACCTGTTGGCTGACTATACCAACTATTTAATCAGCATCTTATTTTCCTTCCCCAGGGGAATCAGCCCTCATGATTTCACTAGAAGACCAAAAGTATCATCCCCAGATGCTTTTTTTTTCAGTAGAAAAGGTTCTGAAGGTACCATATAACCTCACATTATTTTGATTTGTGAAATACCCTAATCCAGGGAATCCTAAGCATTTTTTGTGTGTCACTTGTTAGTGACTTGTTAGTCTGCTGAAGTCTATGGATGCCTTCTCAGAATCACATATTTAAATATACAAAGCAAGGTAGGTGGCGCAGTGGATAGAGCACTGGTCCTGGATTCAGGAGAACCTGAGTTCAAATCTGGCCTCAGACACATAACACTTAATAGCTGTGTGACCTTTGGCAAGTCACTTAACCCCATTGCCTAGCCCCCCAAAAATATACAAAACAAATTACTTAAAATTACAGAGGAACTAATCATATGTCAAAATAAATTTACCAAATTGCATGTAGGAAAAAAGTTTATGGACCCTAGGTTAAGAATTCCTGCTCCAGAATCAAATATAAAGCCCTCTTTGAGGGCATTTAAGGTTTAGTCTTTGTAGTAGAGGGGATAGAGTAGTGTGCCAGAAGCCGGAAAGAGCTGAGGTTAAATCAAGCTCAGACATTTATGAGCTGTGTGACCCTGAGCAAGTCATTTAGCATCTGTCAGCCTCAGTGTTCTAATCTGCAAAATGGGGATAATATCATATATCTCTCAGGCTTGTTGTGGGAATAAAATGAGATAATATTTGTAAAGTGTTTCATAAACTTTAAAACACTGTGTAAATGTCAGCTATTTATTATTATTATTGTAAAATAAAAGAGTACTTCAGGAGATCAATGTCGATACTCCCTTTATAGTGTAGATTGTCATCCCCTCATGCCTCCCCATCCTGGGGGATTCTAATCCCTGTCTTCTCAAAAAGCTGGGGCAGCCTTTCTCTAGATCAGAGGTTCCCAAACTTATTTGGGCTACTGCCCCCTTTTCAAAAAAAAAAAATACGCAGTGCTGCCCCCTGGAAATCTACTTTCTTTAAGCCTTTAGTGGTTTCTTTTTTCAAATTTGCATCATTTCAAAAAATATAAAATTTTTTAAATGATTCATCTTACATTTAATAATTTATTGTAAATTTGTGTGTTTTTTCCTGCATTGAAATTTTGATGACAGAATATTGCATCGTGTACCCGATAGTATGGCATTATAAAAAAGTCATTACATGCACGCATTCCTGCCATTGCATGCTGGACTTCCCAACAGTGCAAGATATGCTTGCCTGCCAACACTTGCTTGTTAAGACCTGTCAGTGGACTTGACCACTGATCAGTTATAACTTGCATTTTGTGTGTTTATTTGGAAAATAATGTAATCATTATGACTTTAACTCTGTTACACAATAGGTGAAACGTGTACAAATGGTTTTTCAAAATTGTCTTCTCTTCTTTCCTTGTGCTTCCACCACCCCCTTATTTTTATTCAATGCCCCCCAATTGCATCCTAGGCTACTACCACCCCCCGCCCCTGCCCTGATTGTTCCAGCACCCCTCAGGGGCAGTATTGCCCACTTTGGGTACCTATGCATCTAAAATTTCCTTTCATTATATTTCACAGTTACTAGTTTATCAGTGATCACCCTGTGACCAACCTATTTTCTTTTCTAACCCAACATCTTCTGGCTGATATCCCTCATGGGTTGGCCATAATGGAGCTAGGCTACGACCTATTTATGCCTATCACACATCTCTCTGTTGCCCTCTGGGTCACTTGCAATTTGAAATCTTTGAGTCCTGGGTTGCTCTAATGTTTGTAACCTTATTGTGTAGCTGGAAGAGCATTTGTGTTAAGTTGAGATGATGCATGTGAAAATGGAATATAGTATGAAAAGCCAACTTCTATTCAATCAGCAGCTCACGTTCTAACATGAGTTAGACTATCATAAAATGACATCAACCGATATATTATATTTGCTAAGAAGAAAGAAAACATAGATCACATGGTGGGGTTGGCCGTATATCTTGTTTCTTCTATGGCAAAGTGACCAGAGTAACCACATGGAAAGTCAATCTCTGAAAATGTTCCACTCCTAGATATTTGCCACCCCAGAGAAAGGTTTCTGGCTTATGGGGTGCTCTGGCACCAGAAACATGCCTCACAAATAGTTACAGATTTTCTGCCCTGTAGGGAAGTTAATCAGTAAGCCACATAACCTCTGGCCTCTGTTACTCCTTACCAAGTCTGAAAGGAAGTCCCAGTTTTCAGTTTTTCGGTTGCTGTAGACAGGCTAAAGAATGGTAATGCAGTTTCAGGGTCTGGAAACTCTAGTTCAAGACAGTCCTCGGGACAGTCCAAGTTCTTCTGGAATTGGGGAAATGCTTGGTCTGAAGACTGCAAAAGGTAGGATGCTGCCATGTGTCTTGTTCAGACATCCGCCTTAATTGGGTTGAAGGCCATGATTTTTTCAAAAAAAAAGTTGTAGCAACTAACAATTCTTCAGCTTAGTGTTACCTGTATCACCTTGGTTGTTCAGTTCCCTGAATCTCAATATTCTCTCATCTATCAAGACGATCATTTTGGACCAAGTGATCTCTAGGGTCCTTTCTGTTGTTGTTACTGTTGAGTCACTTCAGTGTGTCTGACTCTTTGTGACCCCATTTAAGGTTTTCTTGGCAAAGATACAGGAGTGGTTTGCCATTGCTAGCTCTAAATCTTATAAATTGTGGGTGGAAGAGAGTTCAGGACAGACACATCTGAGACTGGCTGTCATAGTCCTTACTTAAAAATTTTTTTTTTTTCAATTAAAAAGCATTAATTTTCTCCCGCTTTCTAATACCCTCCCCCTACCTCACTGAAAAACACCAAAAGAAGAAAAAGAAAACCCTCACTACAAATATGTCGTAGGACTTTAGGCAGACAAGGAACTTCTCCACATTTTACTAAACTGAATTTAGCCTTAACACACACACACACACGCACACACCCATTTTTAATTGAATTTTATTTTATTTTTAGGTTTGCATTCTCTCCCACCTACTCCCACTTTTAACACTGAGAAAGCAAGAAAAATGAAGCTCCTGTTACAAATACGTATAGTCAAGCAAAACAAATTCCAGCATTGGCCATGTCCAAAAAAAAAAAAAATGTCAGTTTGCATTCTCTGTCAGGAGGTGGGTAGCACGTTTCATTTTGAGTCCTCTGGAAAAGTGGATAGTCATTCCCACATATGTATTTTATCTCCTGAAGACTTAAGCGTTGAATAATATATTTTAGCTTCTTGTGGCCTCCACTGAGTTCAAAAGTAAACACTATTGAGTTTTGTCATCCATGTGTGGGTGCCTAGCCCAGTTTTATCAGTCAATTAAACATTTTGTTAAACTGTGCCAGTCACTCTACTTGAAAATGGGAAAAGAAGGGCAAAAGTGAACAATGCCTTCCCTCCAGGAGCTTACCATCTAGCTTGCACTCCTAGAGCAGGGCTCTCAGTCAGGTCTGTGGTACTTTAAATATATTAGGGCCGGGAACATTCTATAGGCTCCCCTGAGTAAGGACGCAGACTACATCTGTAGTTGTAGGATAGGAACTAGATTGCCTTTCATTTGGAGATGAAATTTGAGGAGCAATCATTTTTCCTCGGCAAAGAAAATTCTGAGGAAGTTTTACACCAAAGATTTTGTGGCATATCTTGATATCAACAGTGAATTATATTATATTATAGAGGATTGGAAACTCATGAGAGGGGGTGCTAAGCAAGACCAGAAGATCTCATAAAAATAGCAAGGCCAAGAGTCTAATCAAGAAAGCACTCAGACGTTGGACTTGGGGTTTCTGGGATGTTTAACGACATTTTAGCTATTTCTATTAAAAAGTCAAACTTTATGATGAAACAGGCTTCCCTCCTCTCTGTAGAGAGGAGGATGATAGGTCCAGAATGTTGCCTAATCTGCAGGCATGATCAATTAACTGGTTTTCATTATTATAAGGGAAGGTTTGGGGAGAGCAGAATGAGCTTCATGTAAAACCAAAAGGCCTAGATAAAATGTAAATGATATTGTTAAAGTTGCATTTTAATTATTAAATTGGGATTTAGGATTTTGAAAGGAAGAAAATTTTAAGGAATAAAACCCCTAACTCTAGATCTGGATAGAATCAGTAGTCATCTCGGATTTGTTTATTAAATACAAAAGTATCATTTATATTGCTATATATTCAATACATTTTAACATCTTTCCTGAGGCACCTACATTGTGGAATACATTAAATTTAGAGCTGGAAATTAAAAACAAACAAACAAACGGGGACCTATGACTGGTATGGCCATCTCCCAATGAGCAAAGTCTCTCTATCAAGGCAGACCAGCAGAAGGTCCCCAACTTAGAATAACAGAGAGTTGAGCTGGCAACTCAAAGACAAAGATGAGACCACCTCCCCTAAGATGCTTCCATTCTATAACACGCACAGATAATGATAAACAAAGCAGGGAATGAGAAGAGACAGGGCAAATCAGGCAACATGCTCTAGAAATATTGGAAGAGGGAGAGAAGACTTTCAGCTCGGGTAGAGAGAGGAGAGACAGAGAATAAGGTTACCCACAGGAGGTGGCATTGGAGTCAACCTTGGTGGAAGATAAAGATTTTGAAAGGCAGAGATAGAGAGGGAGTGAGTACCTTCCAGGAATGGGGGATGGGGTGATACAGTGGAGAGAAGACAGGATATGTGTCCAGAAACCTTGGGTTAAATCTTGGGTCTACTTTGTGACTTGAGTAAGGCTCTTCTCGTGGGGTCTTGGTTTCTTCAAATGTAAAATAAGGAAGGTGGATTAGAGAGGCTCTGTGGTGTCTTCTAGTGTTCGATCTGTGATCGTATGGTCCTATGTAGTATGTGTGTGTGTGTGTGTGTGTGTGTATTGAAGAATTTCTAAGATTCCTTCTAGCTCTGAATCCAGTGTGATTTGGTATGAAAGCAGTGGTAGGATTTGATGGCTCAGACTTAGGGAACAGTTGGATGACTGTTAGGCAAGGGAGTAGAAGGGAGTGAAGGACATGATCAGAGGCTGGAAAGGAAGGTGTTGGAGCTAAGTGAGGGAGGCCTATAAATGCCAGGGGAATTCCAGTTCTATGTTTTCCACTAACTATCTAATGAACTGTGGGGAGATCCTGAAACTAGGAATAGCCTTGGACTGGGGTCTCATTACAATTCCAAAAAAACAGCATTCTCCAAAGTCCCATAGGACTACCCAGGGGAAAGCCTCCATTGGCTTCTGCTGTCTGAGAGGGACCCAAATTCTCCTACTCATCAATAATTCTACAGGGGTTTTCCATCGGCAGGTTGTCACCATTCCCCCAATCCATGGAGTGGAAAAGCAAAGAGGTTAATATGAATGACCGCTTTTAGTGATCAATTACTTGACTACTATTGTTATGTTAAAAATGTTTGACAAGGATCTCTTGAGATCCAGCACTCTGTTCCATAGGGGAGAAGATGCATAAAGCTCCTATTACACCTTACATTTTGACATCCCTAACTATTGCTCATCCTTAGAACAACTGTGTGAGGTAAGAAGAGCAGGCATTCATTTTCTTTTTTCCTTTCCTTCCTCTTTCCCTCCCTCCTTGCTTCCTTCCTTTCTTCCTTCTTTCTCTCCCTCTTTTCTTTCTCTTTTTTCCTTTTCTCTTTTTTCTTTCTTCCTCTCATGCTTTCTCTTTCTTTCCTCCTCTTTCTCTCTTCCTTTATTTCTCTCTTTTTCCCCTCAAAATGTGATCACTTTTGGATCCAGTGATGGTTCTGCTTAGAGCTCACCTCCCTATTCTTCCTCTTACTATCCTGTGCCTCCACCATGATGTCATGCCCAGAGCCATCTTGCAAAGACTTGCTTTCTATAAAAATGAAACCACACAGCAGTGTTCCAGCTCACGACAGGTGGCTGTTGCTATGCTCAAAAGCTCAGTTTAGACCAAATCAAAGGCAAGCCAGATGGCACAATGGATAGAAAATTGGATGTGAAATCAGGAAAACCTGAGTTTGAATCCTTCCCCTGACATTTAATAGGCATGTGACTTCAGACAAGTCATTTAACCTTTGTCAACTTCCATTTTTTTTTGTTTGGAAAATGGTGGTGATAACATCTACCTCACAGGATTGTTCCCAGGATCACATGAGTTAATGTTTGGAAAATGCTTTGCAAACCTTAAAGCACTATATATGTTGGCTTTATTATTATTATTGTTACTGCTGTCATTGTTATTTTCTGCTTCACGTCCCTCATCAATTGTTAGTACTTCCTCTCCCTGAAATTATTTTCCATTTGTATATACTTTGTTAAATTAAGCATAATATACATACATATATAATTTGTATATAAAATATTCTTTGTACATTTTGTATTTACTTATCTATATAGAGGACCTTATAGTGAATAGAGAGTTGGTCTTGGCTCCAGGAAGACCTGGGTTCAAGTTGTGCCTCTAACAAATATTGACTGTATGACTCAGCAAATGGCTTCATCTCTCAGTGATCTAGGCAGCTCTCTAAGATTGTATACTGCAGGTGCCAACCTGCATTGCTACAGGGTTTTTATTCACTTAGAATTTCCCTTTACCGATGCAATTACAGTACCAAGACCTATCCCAATCCTACCCAGGTACTAAAGGTCAGAGACAAAATTTGAATCCAGCTCCCCATTTTCTGGAATCAGTGCTCTTATCATGGCATCTTGCTACCACATCTGGGAATCAGAAGAAGGAGTTCACAAGAATTGTCTAAGGGCAAGAAGACCATCATGGGGTCATGGAAGACACACTACATTAGGACCAGTTGCCAAGATGGAAATGAGAGCTTTTCTCAATGGACTTGATAGGCTGAGTTCCTTGTAGTGTAGTACATAGAATGCTAGAACTGGACTCTAGCTCACAAAGGCCTGAATCCCTCCTCTGACACTTTTTGCTAGTCCCTAGGCAATCATTTTGTGTTGAACTTCAGTTTTCTTATCTGTGAAATGGGCATAATCATCTCATGTATCAGAAACTAGAGATTTCTTATTGAAACGCTGTTGAAAAGCTGTAAGTGAGCCAGCCTGGACCTCAGATTCCACTGAACCCATGGAGCCCAACTCAAGGCAAAGCCTGAACTTTTGGGTCCCCTGAGCTGACTGGTTTCCTTGAGTTCTCATCTCTGCTCCCCACCTTCTTCTGCTGCTACTTTTGCTGCCCCCATACCTTGACATTCATTTCCAGTTCTTGCTTCCTTTTCCTTTTCTCATTCCACACATTACTAGACCACCAAGATGTGCTTCCTTTCTAAGCTAAAACACACTCAGTCATAAAATAACAGGATAAGGAGATCAGAAACTCAACTAAAGACATTTACTCAGTTCCAGAGGAGTTTCTTAAGCTTGTTAAGCTCTTCTGCCTAGATGCATTTCCTCTGGTCCAGCTGGGGCCTTCCAGATGCCCCAGAGGCCTGAGTGTCTATCCCTGTTCTAATTCTCCAGACAAGAGCAGTTGTTGTTCAGTCATTTCAGTTGTGTCTGACTCTCCATCACCCCATTTGGGGTTTTCCTGGCAAAGATACTGGAGTGGTTTGCCATTTCCTTCTCCAGCTCATTTTACAGATAAGGAAACTGAGGCAAACAGGGTGAGGTGACCTGCCCAGGGTCACACAACTAGTAAGTGTCCAAGGCTGCATTTGAACTCAGGAAGATGAGTCTTCCTGACTCCAGGCCAAGTCCTCTATCCACAGAAAGACCGAAACAGTACCTTGTATTAATGCAGATAAGCCCTTACTTGGAAACTTGTCTTAGAGAGGTGCCTGGTGGTGCTGATTGGGTAAGCAGCTTTTCTAGGTTTGTGTCTGCCACAGGCAGGATTCACCCCCTGGCCTTCCCAGCTCTGAGGCCAACTCTGTTCACTACTCAATGTTTCCTCTTGTTTAAGAGTAAGGATTATTACAATGATTGGGAGTCAATATTGGGAATATTTTAAATAAAATCAGAAGTTGATTATGATAAAAGAAGGGCAGTTATCTATAAGAGGGAGGTGGGAATCAGGAAGATAATTTCTTTCCTTCCCTTCTTGTGTAATCATAGGACTGTAGATTTAAAGCTGCGACCTTGGAGATCTTTTATTTGTTTGTGGTTTTAACAGATAAGAAAACTGAGGCACTAAGAGGTTAAATAATTTGCCCAGGGTCATACAGCCATTACATATAGGAGGCAGGGCTTCCCGATTCTGAGATTCATGTTGTATTCACTATTCCATGATGCTGTCTGGAATTATTATTGACGTTATTTTATTTTTGTAAGCAATCAGAGTTAAGTAAGTTGCGTAAGGTCACATAGCTAATAAGTATCTGAGGTCGAACTTGAACTCAGGTCCTCTTCACTCCGGGGCTGGTGCTCTATCCGCTGTGCCACTTAGCTACCCACATTGGCATTATTTTAACCTTCACCATCTTCTGGGCTTGCTGGTTGATACCATGGCAAAGAAATACAATTATAGGGAGAAATCAGTTAAAAAGCATTTAATTTTGCTCCTTTCATCTTCTAATTGTTCCTCCCCATCCCCCATCGGAAAAAAAAAGAAGAAAAGAAAAACAAAACCCTTGTACCAAGTACCAAGTAAAACAAATTCTTGCATTGAGGTGATGCACTTTGAAAGGTACATGTTTAGTTTATTATATACTTTAAAAGAAAAGAAAGCTGAACGTAATAGAGATTTGAAGTTTCATATATAATCTTCTGTTCTACTGGGTTGAAGCCCCTTCTTCTCCTTTTTTTGGTGTTTAAGTTTAGGATAAAACACATTAGAATAAAAACAAAAGGGACCCATGATAATGTCCAAGGCACTGTTCCATCCCAAAGTGTGCCTTTCGAAACTTCAATTAATTTCCATTCTTTTCCATTGAATTTCTATTTATGAAATCTGAAAGAATGCTATGCTAGGCTACATAGGATACGAAGATAAAATTAAAAAATGGACCCAGCCCTCAAGTACCTTACTTGGGGTGAATAACACATTTAAACAGATAAGTTACTACTAATAATAATTATAGCTAGCATTTGTATAGCATTTTATGATTTGCAAAGCACTCTATAAATATTATCTCATTTTTATCCTCACAATAACCCTGGGAGGTAAGTGACATTATTTCCCTCATTTTGCAGATGAGGAAACTGAGGCAAACAGCGGTGAAGTGACTTGTCTAGGTTCTTGTAACTAGTAGGTGTCTGAAGTTGGATTTGAACTCAGGTGTTCCTGACTCCAGGTCCAGTGCTCTATCCACTTCACCACCACAATTTAAATAAGGTGGAAACACCAACAACTAAAAGGATCACTAAAGGCTTCCTTTAAGAAATAGCCCCTGAATTGGGACTGGATCAGGAAGCTAAGAATTTTGAGAAGTAGTGGTGGATGAGGAGTGAGCTTGAAGAAAGGTGACAGCCTGTGCTAAGTACAAAGGCAGGAGACGCAATGCCCAGCCCTGGGAATGACACAGAATCTACTTTGGCCAGAACATAGTTTACCTTCGTAAAATAAATGGAGCAGCATGAAACAAAGCTAGAAAGATGGGCCAGAGGACTTCAAACAACAAGTTGAGGAGATTGTATATTATCCTAGAGGCCATGGGGAACCACTGAAAATCGTTGAGCAGGGGCAGCTAGGTGGTACAGTGGATAGAGCACCAGCCCTGAAATCAGGAGGACCTGAATTCAGATCTGGCCTCAGACACTTAATAGCTTTGTGACTCTAGGCAGGTCACTTAACCCCAATTGCCTAAAAAAAAATCCTGGAGCAAAGGAATGACAGTGACAGAGAGCACGTCTGTGCTGTAACGGACATAATTTATCCCCCTCACCCCTAAAAAGTTAAGGTTATATTTATCATAGTTTTATTGGGCATTTTTGTATTTTAATGACATTTTAAGAAGTACCTCCTCTTACATGAGACCTTTCTTGACTACCTCTACCGCTAGTATGTTCCCTCTGTTTTGGGGCAGTCTATATCAAGGTCCATCCAGTTCAGTTTTAGTATTGGAATGAAACGAGACACTGGTCGTCCAACTAACATTCAGGAGTCCTCGCCAGGTCTGACTTGGAAACCTTTCTAGCTTGGAAGGCCTGTGGTTTTTGGGCCTAATCTTTGACAACCCTGGCTCCCCTGCCTGCCCTATTAGGCAGACCCTGAAGAGGAAGAATAACCTGGGCAGCAGAACAAACATGTCTCCCTGATGGAAACATAGGTCCAGTAAAATACAGTTAAATAAACAAATAAGTAAATCAATGATGGTGTTTTAAAATTTATGAGATATTTTGCCTCTCTCTGAGTTTTAAACAACCCTGTGAGGCAGACACTACCTACCTTATATGTGTATGTATGAGTGTATATTCATATACATATAGTTACATATGTATCGTTACATGTATAATTACAAAAATAATTATATATTATTACATTGTATGTATTTATATTTATACTAGATCCCAAAAATCTTAGTGACATTTTAAACTTTAATAGTTTAAAACTGTAAGACCCTTTTGGACCACTGTGTGTGTGTGTATGTGTGTGTGCGTGCGTGCGCTTGCATGCATGTGTATGTGCATGTGCATGCATAAGTACAGTATATATATATATACACATACACACATATATTCCAATATATACTATATATGTTGTATATACATATATATACTATACTATAATTATACTATGCTATACTATACTATACTATACTATAATATATCCCAGGAGTCTTAGTGCCATCTTAAACTTTAATAGCTTAAAAAACAGACCCTTTTAGAACACCGTTTGTGTGTATGTGTGTGTGTGTGTACATACACACACAATGTTAGTAAAGAGTGTGTATATATACATATATGCACATATATATGTGCATACATATAGCAACACCTGCATACTTACATATATAATCATGTATAATAACATAACATAACACAACACAACATAACATGACATGACATGACATGACATGACATGACATAACATAACATAATATATCCCAGAAGTCTTAGTGCCATTTTAAACTTGAATAGCTTAAAACTTCAGTAAGATCCTTTTGGAACAGTGTGTGTGTGTGTGTGTGTGTGTGTGTGTGTGTGTGTGTGTGTGTGTATCTCTATTTCCCTCCCTCTCCCCTCTGTTCCTCCTTCCTTGTCTTTCTCTTGTTTACGTAGCGTGTCACCTAATATATGAGACGTTTTCTGATATCGTCCATAGCTAATACCTTCTCCACTTCACAACATGGTGAAATGGAATGAGAGCTAGAAGTGAAGTCCAAAAACCTGAGTTGAAACCCTGGGTCTGCCACTTTCTACCTCTATCCCCAGTGCTTAGCACCCTGCCTGGCATGTTTGTTGTTCTGTTATTCAGTTATGTCTGACTCTCCATGACCCCATGGACTTGTCCAGGGGGTTTTCTTGACAAAGACACTGGATTGATTTGCCATTTCCTTCTCCAGTGTGTTCTCGTTTTATAGATGAGGAACTGTGAAATGACTGCCCAGTTACACAGTTGATAAATGTCAGAACAACTCTTATACTCTGCCTTTTATAGCTCAGAGAAAACTTAAAATTGTTTATCTGGTTTTTCTAAATCCCCTCAGTAAAATGGGGCTAATAATAGCACCTACCTCTCAAGGTTGTTGTCAAAATTCAATCAGATAATGTATATGTAAAATCCTTGGCAAACCTTAAATTGCTACATAAATGCTCATTGTTGTTGTTGCTGTAATTATTATTATTATGAATTATGATATCTAATTAATTATCATCATCATCATCATCATCATTCCCGGCTTAATTTCCTCAACTGCTTGGTAGAATTCAAAACCATTAATTTTCCAAAGTTGTGTAAAATGTTTCCTTAAATGAAAATGTTTTAATAACCAGGTGATTTAAAATAGTTTTAATCCTGGTCTTCAATAGATAAAGGCTTCATTTGCAATGTAACTCGTGATTAATCTTACCTTTATTGCTGTTCTCTCATTTAGGTGTGCTTCCAGAACAATCAGGGCACCTGGGGCCTGATGCCGATGTGTCTCCTTATACACAGTATGGAAACATCCAATTTTCCCAAGTTCAGCCGCAGATTTCCTCCTCACCCTATTATCCCAACCTGGGCTTCTACCCCCAGCAACCCGAGGAATGGTACTCTCCTGGAATATACGAACTCCGGCGAGTGCCCTCAGAGACTGTCTACACGAGGGAGTCTGAGATTGTGGACATCCCGATAACCAAGAAGCCCCGGATGGTCTCATCTGCCGGGAGAATGAAAGGAGAAGAGTTATGTGTTGTGTGTGGAGACAAAGCTTCTGGGTACCATTATAATGCGCTGACTTGCGAGGGATGCAAAGGTAAGGATATTTTAGTGGACAATTTCTCCCCATTGAGATTTCATATTGTTAGTCTTGTTAGAACACTTTCAGCCTAATTTTCTGCCCTCTCCCTACCTCCTTCCTTCTCCTTCATCATACTGTCCCTATGGTGATGAGAGTGGCCTATTATAAACCCATGGAAGACATTTCTAGGATGCTTTAGATGATATATAACGATTTTTTCCTACTGAAGGCTCACTAACACAGGACGAAGAAAGCATCTATGTCAGTTGAGTGGTTGGTTGGTATGTACATCCCCAGATTCTAGCGCAGAAGCCTAACATATTAAGCAGGTTCTTAATAAATACTTGTTAATTCAGGGAGTGATTGGTATGTATATCCCTAGTGCCTGGCACATTGTTGTTGCTCAGCCATTTCCAACATATCTGACTCTTTGTGACCCCATTTGGGATTTTCTTGGCAAAGATTCTGGAATGGTTTGCCAATTCACTCTCCAGCTTATTTTATAGATAAGGAAACTGAGGCAAATAGGGTTAAGTGACTTGCCACAGCTAGTATCTGAGTGCAGTTTTAAACTCAGGCCCTCCAAGCGCCGTCCACCGCAGCGCTACCTACCTACCACCTGGCATAGAGTAAGGCCCTAACAAACTGGCTGAGGGGGCAGTAAAGTTCTGATGAATGGAAGATCATGTAAGGCAGAAGAAAAGCGCTAGATTTAGAGTCAGAAGACTAAAATTCTAGCTTTGCCATTTTCTGCTTTCATGAGCCTGTGTAATTGTCTTCACCTTTCTGAATCTCATTTTCTTCCTCTGTAAAATGAAGGAGTTGGCCCAGAAACAGGGCCTAATTATTAGGTTCTTAATTATTAGGAGTTTCTGGTCCTCCTACATCTGCAATTAATTTGATTCCATGAATCCTTACATGTAGGCCCATCAAATTCTTATTTAAAGTTCATGCTTAAAAATAAAAGTTTAATTGGTTGCTTTCTGTTTTTATGTTACAATTATTCGTAAAAAAGCATAAATTTACCCTTCCTGACCACCCCATTCTGGAATTGAACCCTCCCTTGTCACAAAGAAAAACATTTGAGCTAGAATTCCCACTATAGTGAGATGTCTGACAAGGTATACAGTGTTGTGCCCAAGTCCTGGGCTGAGGAACATGTGGCCTCGAGGCCGCACGTAGCCCTCTAGGTCCTCAGGTGCGACCCTTTGAATCCAAATTTCACAGAACAAGGGCCGCACTTGAGGACCTAGAGGGCCACATGTGGCCTTGAGGCCGCAGGTTCCCCGCCCCTGGGAGCAGTCCTCCTCCTGTCTGCTGAAAGGAGGGTGCTATGTTTATTTATTCTTGGAACCGTTATTGACTTTTCACTTGCTTTGGGGAACTCATTTACACTGCTGTCAATTTCATTCTCCTGGTTCTCCTTATGTAACTATGTTTCAGTTCACAGGAATCTCCCCAAGTTTCTCTTAATTCCTCATATTTATTGTTTATTACAGTTCATTGTCCCATTACATTTATTTACCATAATTGGGTCAACCATTCACCAGTCGATGGGCACACACTTGTTTTCTAGTTCTTTGCAACAACAAAATAAATGACTAAATTCCATGTTGTTGCTGCTTTAAGCCATGGAGGAAACGGAAAGTCTTTAATGAAGTGACTCCCCCTCCTCTGGAATGAATTTTGGAAATTTTCTTTTCTTAATGACCTCTGTATGTGATTTTTTCATATTAGGAGCATATTAATTCTCCATCTCCACCCCCATAAGCAGTTTCTCTGAGGGTTTGTAGCAAAGGCAATCAAAGTATTTTATAGATTTATTTTTTAAAGTAATAACTGCAAAATTTAGGCCTAAAACTGAGCAATAATGACTGCCTACATCTATTTATTTGGCATCCCATTAAATCAATAATTCCATCTTCCCCTTCTCTACCCCCAGTTGTTATCTGTGCAGGAAATAGAAACCTGCTGACGACCAATTAAACATGGATTCAGGTTTCAGATGTCAACCCAAAAGTCATATCTAGAAATGGCTGAACATTTTTGTAAGGAACTGAATTTCGGAATAGGTCAATGTCAGTCATATCCCTTTGGATGCCAAAGCCATCCACAATCATCCCTAGGGGAGACTGTAGCATTTTTAAAAGGCTTTTTTTTTTTAGTAACAAATGGATAATCATATTGACCCTCTGGTCTTTATGGTCACATTTATTGTTTAAAACAATGGACATCCACTGTCATGGTTTAGAGATTTTAAAAAAAAAGAGATATCCCCTCAAAAACAACATTTCCTTACACAAAGTAAAACACTTAAAGAAGATTGCTTATAAAACCATAAATCTCTTTTCTACACCTCTTGCTTGAAATATATATGTAATATTTATACCATCTGTATGTATGCATCTATCTATCTATCTATCTATCTATCCATCTATCTATCCATCTATCTATCTATAAACAATTCAGCCTTCCACTTTCAAAACTGTCCTGGTTGTCTGTCCTTCCTTCTGAATTATTCTCTGAGTATATATACATATACATGTATATGTATGTATGTATATCAATGGTACTTTTTCTTTTTTCTTGGCAATACTATTGTTTCTTCCTCCCACAGGCTCCTAATCCCCTCTCCTAATTAAAAGCACAAGAAAAAAATTAACAAGAAAAGCATAGTCGAGCAAACCCATACAG
>NW_020951112.1:3290602-3300911 GCF_900497805.2 Vombatus ursinus | reverse complement strand
CACTGTGTAATAATAATAACAACAATAACAATACTGCAGCTAACCTTTATGAAAGGCAGTGTGATAAAGTAGTTTGAGTCTATCTTAGCTAGCTTTAGGAACCTCAAAAAGCTAGAGTTCAAGTCTCTGACACATAATGACTGTGGGACCCTAGGTGAGTCACTTAAATCAATATGGGTATTTGTCCAACAAGAGAAAGTGCTGACCTGCATTGATAAAAGGAGTTTGTTTCTACTAGGATCTGACAATTTTATTTTGAAAAGCCAAGGATAAACTAAGAAATTCAGTTATATTGTGACTGTGGAACTCAGAAATGTTTAGGAACCATGGTGATCTTGTTAGTGAATTGTGTTGCTGCAAAGTAGTGGTTCAGTGGATAGAGGGCTGGGTGTGGAGTCAGGAAGACCTGAGTTCAAATCTGGCCTCAGACACTTACTGACTGTACAAATCTGGACAAGTCACTTAACCCTGTTTGCCTCAATTTCCTCATCCGTAAAATGGGCTGGAGAAGGAAATGGAAAACCATTCCAGTACCTTTGCCAAGAAAATCCTAAAAAGGGGTCACAAAGAGTTAGACATGACTGAAATGACTAAACAACAATATGTTATTAGTATCAAGTATTTTAGATCTGAATCATGTATGTCGGGGCTATAGAATTAAGCAAAGACATAGTGAATAAGCAACTAGCCTTGAAACCTGGAAGCCCTGAGTTCAAATTCTGTCTTTGACATACATAAGCCATGAGACCCTGGTCAAGACCCTTCGCCTCTCAGTACACAGAAGGTAGCAACCTGCATGTGTACAGGTAGTTCGCTCACCCAGGAGTTCCTTGAACCAGGGAAATCACAGGTCCAGTCCCTATACAATTAAACACATCCTGCTTTACCTGCCAAGTCTCAAATGTTAAGCACATGATAATCAGCTCTGTGTAGCAGATTAAAAGCTATCTTTGGAATAAAGAAGACTTTAGTTCATACCCCATCTCTGATGGACACTGGACATGTGATCCCGGGGAAAAACGTTTTTCTAAATATCAAGGAGCAGAGAAAACCATTGAGATCAATGCCACAGAATTATACAAGCCTAGTAGTTTTCCATGGATATTTTGATGATTGTGCCAGAAAACTGGTCCACTAAACAGGTCTACTGGTCTACTAAAACCAACAAATTAACAAAGCTTATCAATGAGAAAATGGTTCCCTTGGGAGGGAAGGAGGCATTATAGCACATTGGAAATGGCCCTGATTCTGAAGTCAGAAAGACTGAGTTCAGGTCTTGGCTTGGTCACTTGTGAATTGTGCGACTTTGGACAAGTCACTGAACTTCTCTGGGCCTCAGTTTCCTCATCTGTCAAATGAGCTGGAGAAGGAAACGGCAAACTACTCCAGTATCTTTGCCAAGAAAACCCCATCTGGGGTCGTGAAGAGCTGGACACGACTTAAACAACAGCAACCAAAATGAAGAGGTTGGATTGGTGTTTGAGGTCCTTCCCAGCTTTCGAGCTGTGACCATCCTGGGCTGCATTTCCCTCCCTTTGTGAGTCGGGGTCATTTCATTCTTTGCACTTGTTATCTGCACTCTCTGGCACACAGTGGGTACTTAAGAAATAGAAGTGGATTAATCTGTGAAATAAGGGGGTTGAATCAGATGGCTTCTAAGGTTTCTTCCAGTTCATCAAATTAATCAGCAAGTTTTTAAAGAGTACAGTGTACTCAGCTCTGTGAAGGTTAGGGGCTTGGAACAAACAAGGAGATAGGTCTTGCCTTCAGGGAGTTTATAAGCAATACAAGGACACTCTTGTGGTCTCTCTGAAGAACTTTGGGATCAATTATGCCACAGAGGAGATTCTGGCAAAGGACCGCCCAGCATGACGTGCTGGCATCAAAGAAAGGGCTGTAGGATTTCCAGAGCAATTTACATACACAGGTCGCACAACAACCCTAGGAAAGAGGTATTGTTATTGACCTCATTTTATTAATGAGGAAACGGAGGCAGACAGAGGTTAAATTACTTACCTAGGACCACAAAGCTAGTAGATGTCTGAGGCAGGATTTGAACTCAGTTCTTCCTGCTCCAAGTCCAGTGCTCTAGTCACCATGCCACCTAGTTGTTTGTAGTAATAATAATAGCATTTGTATGGTGCTTTGAGGTTTGTAAAACTTTTTATATCTGTTATCTCATTTGATTCTCATGAGATCTTTGGGAGATAAGTTCTGTTATTATCCATTTTACAAATGAGGATCCTGAGATTGAATGAGACTAAGTGGGGGCAGCTAGGTGGCCCAGTGGATAAAGCCCCGGCCCTGGAGTCAGGAGGACCTGAGTTCAAATCAGGCCTCAGACCAAACATTTGACACATACTAGCTGTGTGACCCTGGGCAAGTCACTTAACCCCAATTGCCTAAAAAAAAAAGAGAGAGAGAGAGAGAGAGAGAGATTAAATTACTTGTTTAGACTCACTCAGTTAGGAGGTATCTGAAGCAGGATTTGAACTCTGGTCTTTCTGATTCCAATTGTAGCACTCTGCTCACTGAACCACTTAGTTGCTTCAATATAATAATAGTTTATATTTATATAGTGCTAGGTGGCAGCTAGGTGGCACAGCTAGGTGGTACCTGGGGTCAGGAAGACCCAAGTTCAAATCCCACTTACTTTCTTTCCTTCCTTTCTTTTTCCCCTTTCACTTTTTTGTACAGGTTGCTTCTCCTCCTCCCCCATAAAATGTAAGCTCTTTGAGGGCAGGGACCATTTTGACTTTGTTTCTGTGTCCCCAGTGCCTGAAACATAGTAAGCTCTTAACAAATGCTTCTTTTTGTTCATTTTTATATCCCCCACTATGCTTAGCATATTTTTGGCACCAAAATGCTCATTGAATGATTGACCAACTTAGAGGATCAATAATTTTTAAAAAATTCTGGACAGTAAAACATTGGACATTTGAAACTCATTTTGTTGCCGATCGTAGACTCTAAGAGTGAGCAGGAGCCTTGGAAATCATTTACTCCGCTTCCTCCTTATACTAGAATTCCCCATCCAGCACCTGACAGATGGTTTTCTGATGCAACAAGCAGTTGTCTAGGGGCTGATGTGCAAATTAGCATGGGCTCCATCTTCCTCCCCAGCAGTGCTGATAAAATGAAGGCACCATTGAATACCATCCTGTATTGTTTGCACAGGTTTCTTCCGGAGGAGTATAACCAAAAATGCTGTGTACAAGTGTAAGAATGGCGGGAACTGTGAAATGGACATGTACATGAGGAGGAAATGCCAGGAGTGCCGGCTAAGAAAATGCAAGCAGATGGGGATGTTGGCTGAATGTATGTATACAGGTATTTACCTTATGGAATCAGTTACACTGACCATCGCCTTATGAAGCCACCCCTCCTCCTTATTTTCCAATTCAATTCAACACACATTAAGTATCTACTACACTTAATCCTTAATACCACTACTGCCTGGTACCAGAGATATGAAGAAGGGGAAAAAAAGCTATTCTTGCCTTCAGGACTTTACATTACTCATATTCTAGCTTGCAGGCAAATAAGCAACTCCTTAGTACTATAGTAGGTAATTTAGAAAGTGCATTTGTTATTTTTATACAACTAGAATCTAATTATTATTAGATGAAAGCATCTCTCAAGTGTACCCCCTTCTCTCCTCTAATAGAGCCCCCATCCTGGTGAAGGCCCACATCAACTCACACCTGGGCTATTAACTATTAGCTTGTAGGGGAGCGAGACGGTGGGATCTGCCTGTCACTGCTAGGACACATGCAGTCTTAGGGAGTGTTCTGAACGTACTGAGAGGTTGTGACTTGCCCAGGGTCACACAGCTAGTAATCATCAGAGGTAGGATCCAAACTTAGGTTCAAAGTCTTGACTCCATGGCTAAGCATTAGTCTACCAAGCCACCTCTGCTAACCGTCCATACACTCACTGGGCACCATCTGGTAAGTCAATCATTTGGCAACCAATTTAAGCTCTTAAAGTTAAGAGAAGATGGTAGAGAGATGGGGTTAAGATGAAGACCCTCCTTCTACCAATGCAGGTTGGCATCTTGGCAAGTTAAGAGTTTAGAAAGCCATTTAGACCACTGAGATGTTACATGACCTTCCCCAGGATCACCCAGCCAATATGTGTCAGAGGTGGGCCTTGAACTCAGGTCTTCCTACCACCAGGGCCAGCCCTCTATCCAGGGCACCACAACTGGAAAGAATTCCTACACAATGAAAAGAATTCTGGCTATAGAATCAAAGAACCCTACGAGTTCAAATTCTAGCTTGGCTACTTTCTGGTTATGTGACCTTCAACAACTCATTTAATCACTCTGTGCCTCAGTTTCCTTTTTTGTAAAATGAGCTGGTTGGACTTGAGAGCTTCTAACGTCCCTTCCAGCTCTAATTCTATGCTCTGTGATCTGCATTAAGAAAATCGTAGGTTTCAATAAGCTGATGCTATAAAAGATTTCTGGCTTATTGCTTAATTAACATATGAATAATATCCTGGAAAAAATATTTTGTGTGATTGCTTTAATATATAACTTTAATAATAGCTAATACACTGTATATATCATGTAAGTACGTTTTTTGCATATTGTCTCCTCTATTAGAATGGCTCTCTTGCCTTTCTTTTTATCCCTAGTCCTTAGCCCAGTGCCTGGTACATAATAAGTACTTAATAAATGTTTGTTGATTGACTAATAATAAAAACAGTTAATACTTAAATAGCACCTACTGTGTGCCATACACTGTGCTAAGTGCTTTACAGGCATTACCTCGTTTGAACCTCTTATTTATATCATGCTGTAAGGTTTACAATTTAGACGCATTATCTAATTTGTCTATAATTCACAGAAGGTAAATCATATGCTCAGGGTCACACAATGAGCAAATGTCAGAGGCAGAATAAGAACTGTGGTCTTATTGACTTACAGGTCCAGCTTTCTATGTCTTATGCCTCACTTCTTTCAGAGCCCACCTTGAATTGTCTGGAGTTTTAAACTAATTCCTTTTAAGGGGAACCCTGTCTGTTGAAGTATAACATTGCACCAATTGGCAGCGGTTCACACAGGAAATTAATCCTTGCTGAGTTTTTAATATAATTTTGTCCATCAATCTGATAGAGATGCTATATTAACTGCTGGCTTTGTGGGGACACGGTAATCTCCATCCCTATTGGGAATGCATACTCGGCTATAATTAATTTTCCAGTCTGTAAATTTTAGAAAGCACCCAGATTCAGTGATAGGCTGTATTCTTGCTGAAAATGTAAATAGACAAACAAATGTCATCCAAGTGATAATAACTGTCACCAGGAATAATAGGCTCAGGAAGGTGACCCCCCACCCCCCGCCACAGCTTACTGTGCACAGGATACAATGGTGGAAAGCCACAGTGACATCTCAGCAGGGAAACAACTGAGTCCTGGAAAGAAAAGAGGTCAGTGTAAATGATCCCAACTGTGGCCCCATGAAACTTTTAAAGCTGATGATCATTTTCTCATCTTGGCATCTGGAAAACAAAAGATCCACCAGAAGTGCTGATATTCGAGTCTGATCTTGCAATGGAAATGGGGGCTGCGTGGTTAGGGATCTCAGGTAGCTCATATCTTAAACATGAGTGAGTTTGAACCTTGGCACAGTGACACTAGGCGTCCCACCAAATATGCTTGGAGATGCGAAGGAGGAATGGCCCTTGTTATTTATTAATCTAGATTCCCCTTGATGGGCAAAGAAAAACTTCCAGATGAGAAATTCACCAGACACCCATTTAACCTCTTTTGTTGTGAGACTAATAGAGAATTTTACCATTAAGTAAAAATGGAGAGGACAGTCTTACACATTTTTATGGCTAGGTTACTTTTTTAATATAAGCCTATGACATACCCAAATGGTTAAATCCCTAGAAAGGAATTTTAAACCTTCACTTTGGGGCTATTTTCACTTTTAATTGTAATCTCAATAACATTTTCTGTCTGGTGATCAAAAAAAACCTTTTATTTTATTTATTTGGCAGCTATGTGGTACAATGGATAGAAAATTGGAGCTGGAAACAGGGAGACCTGAGTTCTATTCCATGCTCAGACACTTACTAGCTATGTGGCCCTGAGGAAGTTATTTAACACTTCCCTGTCTCTGTTTCCATCATAAAATGGAGATAATAACAGCACCTTTTCCTAAAGCTGTTGTGAGGATCAAATGAGATAATATTTGCAAACCTTTAAGCATTATAGAAATGCTAGTTATTGTTATTATTATTTTGTCACCTTTTGTTATGATTATAATATCATTATTTGTTTGTTTTCTATATCTGATGATTAATAGAATTTTTCTCTCCTCCCTCTTGGAGTAGTGATGGGGAGCTGGCCTCAGAGTTAGGAAAAGCTGAGGGTGAAATCCTGAGGACGGAGGGAAGAAACAAGTATTTATGAAGTGCTTACTATATAGCAGGTGCTGTGCTGAGAGCTTTACAAATAGAATCTCATTTGATCCTTACAACAACCCGGGAAAGTAGGAGCTATTATTATCCCCATTTTTACAGTTGAGGAAACTGAGGCACACAGAGATGAAGTAACTTGCCCAAAGTCACACAACTAGTATGTTATCTGAGGCCAGATTTGAACTCAGGACTTCCTGATTCCAGGCATCAGCTGGCTTCCACTGTTATATGCTGGCTGTGTGACACTGAGCAAGGTGCTTAATCTGTCAGTGTCCCCAAACAGCTCTCTAGGGGACAAATGGCAGAGCAGGTGTCTGCCATCATTGACAGAGAGAAAGAGAGATAGATAGACAGAGACAAAGAAAGAGAGAGAGAGAGAGACAGAGAAAGAAAAAAGAGAGAAAGAAGGAAGGAGGGAGAAAAAGATGGAGGGAGAGAGAGAAAGAGGGAGAGAGAGAGAGACAGACAGAGACAGAAAAAGAGAGAGAGAGAGACAGAGAGAGAGAAAGAAAGAAGGAGGGAGAGAAGAGGGAGAGAGAGAAAGAGGGAGAGAGAGACGCACATAGAGAGACAGACAGACAGAGATAGAGACAGAGACAGAGAGGGAGAGGAGGGAGAAAGAGAAAGAGAGAGAGAAGTCAATATCATTTTTATTCACTATTTTATTTATCTATGATAAATAAGGCAACTAAAATGATAAGTTTCAGACAAATTGTGATCTGTGTCAGTGGATAGAATTTCCACACTGGGAGTTCCATCTTGGATGAAATCAGAGGTTCTTAACATTGATTAATACTCAATATGAATTAGAGCAGACTTTATACTAAATAGGAATAGAAAATAACAAAAAATGATCTAGCCTGAATTTTTTTTTTGCTGTTAAAAATACTGTTCTTGTAATTAACTTTATGAATTGCCTTTTTACCAATAATCCACAGAACCTATTGAGCATAAATCACTGTTTTTACATCTATTCTTTTCTTTATGCTTATTTAAGTGCTTAAGTCTATATGAGTTTTTTGTTACGTTTTTGATATTTGGGCTAATAATGGTTGCTAATGCTTTTTATTTTTAGAGATTTCTATTCTTCTTCCCCTTCTCTTGTCTGGTCTTCAAGGGAAGCCCATTCACATTATCAATGCATATTATTCTGTAATATGTTTTTTATTGAATTGAGGAAAAGAAACAAACCATGGCATCCCTGAATGCCAGACATTCTTGAGGAGTGATGATCTGAGACCCTGAATCTGGCCATTTCAAGCTAGAAATACTTGGGAGTTCTTGTTAAGAAGACAGCAGGCAATCCGGAGAACTGGATTAACTCTAAACCAAAGAAATTGACTCTTGGAGTGGGTTTTGTTAAGCAACTGGCCACAGGGGATCCTAACCTGGGGCCTCTGCCCTTCTTTCT
The DNA here is from genome assembly GCF_900497805.2 of Vombatus ursinus. Lineage (NCBI taxonomy): Eukaryota > Metazoa > Chordata > Mammalia > Diprotodontia > Vombatidae > Vombatus > Vombatus ursinus. Next base: position 3,293,063 of record NW_020951112.1, on the reverse strand, counting down.
AAGAGTATTTTAATAACTATATTTCAGTGTAATCATTTGCCTTTGTAATCCTATGTATTTTATTTTGTATATTTAATAACGTAATTCTGAGGAGTCCATAGGCTTCACCAAACTACCAAAGGGGCCAAGGATACACAAAAGATTAAGAACTCCTGAGACTGGGGAATTAGAGGTGTCCGCATATATACTTTCTTAAGACTATGACATGGCAGCAGGACCTATAGATGCCTAATTTATGAGTGATGTACGCTTTTCATACCTATGCAACCAATATGGTTGAAAGAACATTAGCTCTGGAGCCACTGAACATGAGTTCAAATCCTGACTCTGATGTTACCTGTATAACCATGGGCAAGTCATTTAATCTCTCTGGGTCTCAGTTTCCTCATCTGTAAAATGAAAGGAATTGAATTAGACCAGGGGTCTTAAACTTTTTTTGTCTTGACCCACTTTGGCAGTCTGGTGAAGCTTATGGACTCCTTCTTAGAATATTTTAAAATTCATAACATAAAATACATAGGATTACCTAGGAATACTAGCCTTTAATGAAATTAACATGTAATTATTTTTTCCTATCCAAGTTAACAACCCTCCTCAAATCTATTTACAAACCCCATGAGCATCCAAGGACACCTGGTCAAAGACACCTGGACTCAGTGGGCTTTATGTCTTATGCTCTGGTAATTCCAGAATCTCAGAGGAAACTTCTACCTGCCCACATCTGAATGATGCCATTAAGTCCATCTCTCCTTCTTCCTCCCCCCTGCTCCCACTTCCCCAGTGTGCTTTGGGATAAATGTGTCTCCAATCTAGTGTTCAAGAGCCCTGGTTTGGGTCCTGGGTTTGTCTTGAAGCTCTGTGACTATATTCAATCACTTGGTCTCTGTCCTCTGTGGGTCTCTGTTTCTTCATCTGTTCAAATCAGGAAATCATATTAACTTCGTGAGACTACTGAGGAAGATCAGATTATATAGATAAAAAAGTATTGGAGTCCTTTAGAGAAAGGACTAATTAATGTTAGCTGAAGCAGCTGGGTGATGCAATGGATAGGACTGAATTCAAATCCTGCTTCAAACACATGGTAGGATGGTCATGGACAGGTCTCTTAACCTGCCCTCTGCCTCAGTTTCCTCCTCTGTAAAATAAAGATAATAACAGCATCTGCCTTCCAGGATTGTTGTGAGGATCGAATGAGATTTTATATTATACATTTTATATATATGTATATATATGTATGTATATTTATAAAGTATTTTGCAAACCCTATAAAGCCATAAAAATGCTAGCTATCATTATTATTATCATTATAGAAAATTACATTTTATTTAAGTTTATGTGTTTGAAATTTTGGTCAGAAGACATCTGGTTGGTGATCTAATGCAACGCATTCATTTCCTAGATGAGGAAACTGATGTCAGAGAGAGTAATTGATTTTCCTAGGGTCACACAGGTTAGTAAATAGCTGAGTAGAGACAATTAGGAAATAGGTTGGGTTAGCACCTAAGCTTAATTTCATATGGAGAAATGTCACATAAACTCAAAAGGTGATTTGGTGAGCTAAATTGGCTCATTAATGCATTTATAACTGCATGGAACTGGATTATTAAGGATTATCGACCATTTCTTGTTTTGCTCTCTTCGATGTATTTTCTGGCACTCAAGAATCAGAATTCCTTCTTCGAGGACATTTACGATGTTTGCATCCATTTACATCAAAGACTTCCTTGACATTTCTGTTCACAGACTTCCTTCCCCATACTGACCTTGTAGCACAGCATATGTGTTGCAAGCCACTCAGAAAACAAAAATGACTTTCTAACAGTGGGAGAAGAGTTTGAAATGCAATTTAGTAGCAACTAAGTAATTACAGGTGTGGTATCATCAATCAATCAATCAATCAATCAATATACATTTATTAAGAGCCTGCTATTTGCCAGGCATTGTGCCAAGCACTGGGGATACAAAAAGAGGCAAAAGACAGTCCCTGCCCTCAAGGAGTTTACAATCTAAGGGGGAGACACCCAATTTAGCTACAAAACAAGCTATATACAGGATAAATAGGAGCTAATTAGCAGAGGGAAGGCGCTGGAATTAACAGGGATTGGGGAAGTCTTCCTGTAGAAGATGGGAATTTAGTTGGGACTCAAAAGAAACCAGGAAGGTCAGTAGTGAGAATGGAGGAGAGAGAGTTAACAGGCATGGAGGACAGCCAGAGAAAATGCCCAGAGCTGAGAGATGGATCGTTTGTAGGATGGCCAGGACTCCAGAGTCACTGGATCAAAGAGTATGTGTCCAGAGCAAGGTGTTGCATGGCTGGAAAGGAAGGAGGGGGCTAGGTTACGAAGAGCTCTGAATTTCAAACAGGCATTTGCTCCTGGAGGTGACAGGGAGACACAGGAGTTTAATGAGTGAGGGTGTGTGTGTGTGTGTGTGTGTGTGTGTGTGTGTGTGTGTGTGTGTG
>NW_020951112.1:3245494-3290592 GCF_900497805.2 Vombatus ursinus | reverse complement strand
GTGTGTGTGTGTGTGTGTGTGTGTGTGTGTGTGTGTGTGTGTGTGTGAGAGAGAGAGAGAGAGAGAGAGGGAATCCAAACTGCATTTAGGAAAATCACTTTAGTAGCCGAATGGATGGTGGATTGGAGTGGGGAGGCCCCCCAGAGCTTGCTTCCCCAGAGTTTTTGATTACTGAGAAACTTTGGTCCTTCCTATCTGAGCTCCAGGGTTGTCATGGGTACCATGCTCTTTGTAGTCAACCACCCGTGGCTTGGAGGCTTTCCTAGATTTTGTCCATGGAATTTCCCTGAATTAGACTCCCTTTAATCTTGGCACTCTGCCCAGGACAAAGGGCCAAGAGAGGTTCCTTCCCCACCGCTCTCACCACGTACTCAATTCTTCCTGATGATTTTTGAAATCTGTTTCTCTATCAGCCTCTAGTTATTCCCCAATTTCACTTTCCCTTTCCCTCACCAGAGTGCATCTGGCCGATTCATCCTTCAGAATTCGGATACCAAAGAACATAGCTCACACCAGCCAGATTTCATTGGTCTCTTATGGGGGAGAGGAGAAAGGCACAAGTAACTTTAGCAAACATAATATCTAGCCAGTCAGTGCATTTGTTAATCACTGACTAGGTGCCAGCCCCTCTGGGTGGGGATACAATGAAACGCAAAAACATGGTTCCTGCCCTCAAGGAACTTACATTCTAATAGCAAATATAACACCCAATTATGTCTTCATGATTTGGACTCCAGTCATATGTGGATATGTGCTTAATTTACGTATGATTTGGGGAGATTTTTCCCCCTAGAAAACATGATCATAGTGAAAATAAATGTGTGCAGAAGAACATTTATCATGGCAGAGATGTGGAGTGAACAAAGAGATGGTCCACATAAGTGGTCATAAGGGGCAGGTAGGTGATGCCATAGTGCACAGAGCCTGGAGTCAGAAAAACTCATCTTCCTGAGTTCAAATCTGGCCTTAGATGTTTACTAGCTGTGTGACCCTGGGCAAGTCACTTATCCTTGTGCTGTTTCCTAAACAAGCAAGACCTTTCTAGATCCGTCCAGCTATTAATGCTCTCTCCTCCTTAAAATTTGTTTGTATGAACTTGTAGAAAATGCACACTTTGTAATGACAATCTGCAATATGGTTCAGTGCTGGGCTTCTCATATCCTTTTGTGTTACGGACCCCCTTGGCACTGTCTGCTGAAGCCTCAGGCTTTTAAAGGCATGAAATAAAAGACACAGAATTCCAAAGGAAACCACTTATAGTGAAGTCCTCTTGTCAAAATAATATTTTAAAATAAATTCATGGGCTCCAGGTTAAGAACCCTTGGGATTCTAGTGAGAAAAAGTGGGGGACATGAAGGTAGAAGGATCTGGGTTCAAATCTTATTTCTGATGCTTATTAGCTGGGTAATTCTGTGCAATTTCCCTATTTGTAAAAAGGGGATACCAATTGTACCACTTTACAGGCTTTGTTGTGATGAGAAAATGAGTAGTTTTATATATAAATATTAACTATTATCATCAACTTGGAACATGTAACCGCGCCCTGGTATGTTATAAGCTGCTTGAGGGCAGGTGTGGTTTAGTTTTTTGGTCTTTACCTGGGCCAGAGGGTTGTACATAGTAGGTGCTCAGTAAAAGTTGTTGAATTGAATTAATTTCAGAGGTATTTAACTTTTTAGCTGATTTGTTTTCTTTCATTCATTCATATTTGAACCTCCATGTCTAAAGGTTGAAATAATCGGGATAAAACAGTCCTTCCTAATGGTAGATGAAGACTATGACTGCCCAGCAGCATCTTCTGTGACTAATAAAGTCTGTAAGTCCATGTATTTTTAAAAATATTTCAGGCTTGCTAACTGAAATCCAATGTAAATCGAAACGACTGAGAAAGAACGTGAAGCCGCCTTCCAATCGGTCAGCCAATGACGACGGCGAAGGGCCTGAGCTGAGACAGGTGACATCGACAACCAAGTCGTACAGGGTAACCACATTTAATCATGATTTCAGGGGATGCCCTTTCTGGTGATTGTTCCTTTGCTTCATTCCAACTCATTGCCAGTGAATAGGAGAGGCCTTTCTTGTAGGGGCTAGATGAAAATGCTTTTTGACTTACATCGTAGCCATTCATCACACTCCTGTTACACGGGTCATGTGAGTAATGATTATAATTTGAATCCAAAACCAGCAGGTTGGTTGGACATTACCATAAAGATTATTCGAACTGCTCAAATTCTCTTATCTTTGGGCACTTGGAAGGGAGATGAAAATTGGCAGAGGTGTGGGGTAGACAGAGGTAATACCTAGGTGGACATGGGGGCAACTAGGTGACACAGTGGATGGAGCGCCAGATCTGGAGTCAGGAGGATTCATCTTCCTGAGTTAAAATATGGCCTCAGACATTTACTGGCTGTGTGACCCTGAGCAAGTCACTTCATGCTGTTTGCCTCAGTTTCCTCATCTGTAAAATGAGCTGGAGAAGGAAATGGCAGACCACTTTAGTATCTTTGCCAAAAAAAACCCCAAATGGGGTCACGGAGAGTCAAACATGATCGAAACGACTGAACAACAATAGCAACATAAGTGGAGACAAAGGCCAAAATAACCTCTTTGGAACAATAGTGTCTCCATGGTTATCAAAGCATTCCCTGCTGATTCCACATTGGTTACTTAAGCCGGTGATTGGGCAGACCGTGGCTCAAGAGCCAGATCTGGCCCTCCACCAATTTTGGTATAACCCATGAGCTAAGAATGCTAATAAAATTTATTATAAAAACCATTCTGGAGGCCTAGAGTGGTCAGGTCATTTGTCAAAGTTCAGAAGAGATAGTTAAAGGTGGGATTTGAACCCAGGATATCTGGCCCGAGATTGGCTGCACTCTCATCTACACCAAGCTGCCTTTCTGAATCATTGAGGAGAATCTAGGCAAGCCTGTTTTGTTGATTGAACCAGCTGGTTTGCCAATTGTAAGAACTGTTTTTTGTAATGCATTGAAAAAATAAGATCAAGATGACAATTCGTCGCAGCATTTCTGATACTGGTCATGGCTCTCCTGTCACAAAACATAATGATTCCCCACACACCAAATTCAATTTAATTCAACAAACATTTATTAAGCACCTATGGGGTACCAGGTGCTAGCAATGAAGCGCTAAAAATGAGACAATCCCTGCCTTCAAGTTTACCTTCTTGTGAGGGATACAGCATGTACCTAGAGAAGAAAATGTCAATCAAATAACAAGGATTAACAAACTATTTACTATGTACCAAGCACAATGCTCAGTGCTTCACTTCAAAAGTGAATTGGTTCCAGCCTTCAAGGAGCCTGCAACCTCCTGAAAGATACAAGATTTACACAGATTAGTAAATACAAATCAACCAATCAGCAGGCATTTATTAAGTAACTACTAGGTGGCAGGCACTATGCTGTGAATAAAAAGACAAAAACGTCCCTGTCCTTAAGGAGCTTATATTAGACTATAAAGTAAACACAAGGGAACAACTGGGGTAAATAATATAGTTTTTCACTATTTAAGGATTTCCCCAGAACATTAGCAAAAAATTGACTTAAAAAATCATTACTTTCCTGAAGTGCTTATTAATACTTTTTTGTTCGCTTATTTTCACCAACCTGTTAACTTAATGGTGGATGGAACTTCTGGAAAGGAAATTCCTTCTACCAATTCAAATTAGAATAACCAAGTCCTTCACAGTTAATCATCCTTACCATATTGCTGTTACTATGTACAATGTTCTCCTGGTTCTGCTCGCTTTACTTTGCATCAGTTCATATGAATCTTCCCAGGTTTATCTGAAACCATCCCTTCATCATTATTTATAGCACAATGGTATTCCATCACAATCATACAGCACAACTTGTTTAGCCATTCTCCAACTGATGGGCATCCCCACAGTTTCCAGTTATTTGCCACCACAGAAAGAGCTGCTATAAATATTTTTATATGGATCATTATCCTTTTTCTTTGATCTCCTTGGTATACAAACTTAGTAGTGGTATTGCTGAGACAATTGAGGGTACAGTTTTATTACCCTTTGGGTATAGTTCCAAATTATTTTCCAGAATGGTTGGACCAGTTCATAACTCAATCAACAGTATATTAGTGTCCCTACTTTTCCACATCCCCTCCAGCATTTGTTGTTTGCCTTTCCTTTCATATTAGCCAATCTTATAGGCGTGAGATGGTATCTCAGAGTTGTTTTAATTTGTGTTTTTCTAATCAATAGTGATTTAGAACATTTTCATCATGTAACTGTTGATAGTTTGGATTTCTTCTTCAGAAAACTGCCTGTTCCTATCCTTTGACCCATGTAATTTATTCTTATGACACCCCTCAGCTTGCTCATGGATTATAAGTGAGACCCCCATTTTACAGATGAGAAAGTAAGTCATTCCAGAGTTCTATAACTTTTAAATGGGCATTAACAAAATATATCAGGACTCACATCCCCTTGCTCTTTGTCCTCTTTTAAAAAATATTCCCCCATTAATACATGGAGAAGACACAAATTTCCTTCTCTCTTATGACCTGTCGCTGACACTGAAACTTGTGGGTGTTTTTTTCTTGCCAGTATAGGAGAAAATAGAACTTACTCCAGACCAACAGAACCTTCTCTATTATATTATGGATGCCTACAGGAAGCAGAGGATGCCTCAAGAAATAACTAATAAAATTGTGAGTAAAATATCTGAAAACTGGTCCAGCGACCTTTAGCAGCAGAATATGCCCAAGTCCTTCTCAATGAGAATCAAAATTAGATAAGAAAGACCTAATTAGCAATATTTGACAATGCTGTCATTCTCTTTAATGAAATTATTGATTGTTTCTAGGATTTGTTCTTTGACCTGCTTATTCTTTAGGATGAAATTATTTAGTTTCCAATTAATTTTTAATCTATATTTCCACTATCCTTTGTTGAATGTGATTTTTATTACATTATGATCCAAAAGGAATACATTTAATATTTCTGCCTTTTTGTATTTGATTTTGAGGTTTTATGCCCTATTACATGGTCAAGAAATAACTAATAAAATTGTGAGTAAAATGTCTGAAAACCAGTCCAGCCACCTTTGGCAGCAGAATTTATCTAAGTCCTTCTCAATGAGAATCAAAATTAGATAATAAAGGTCTAATTAGCAATATTTGACAATGGGACGGCAAGAAATACATGTTTGCCTAATGTCATTACTAGCTTAGCAAAGAGTTTTAGGTTAGGCCCTAAGAAACAGAGAGCATTTTCAAATGGGAGATGAGATTTTTTAAAAATTTGGTTTAATTTTTCTTCTGTGATTTTACATCATCCCAAGTGTTTGAATTTTGTAATTTGTTCCTCTTATTCTTTTTTTTAATCCCCCCCCCTTATTCTTAATGTTTAGTTAAAAGAGGAATTCAGTGCAGAAGAGAATTTTCTCATCTTAACTGAAATGGCTACCAGTCATGTGCAGGTCCTTGTGGAATTCACAAAAAAATTACCAGGTATGTCACAAATTGGTTGGTTTCCTCAAGTATTTATAAGTACATTCATATATGGAAGAAATGAAGATATCTTGGTTGTAGAGCTACACTGTATTTAGTAGTATAAACATCTCATTTTTAAGGTAAACATTTTTGTTTATTGTTATTATTAATAATAATGATAGCTAGCATTTATATTGCACTTTTAGGTTTGCAAAGCATTTTACAAATATTATCGCATTGTATCCTCAAAACAGCCCTGGGAGGTTGGTGCTATTATTATCATCCCCATTTTACAGATGAAGATACTGAGACAGATAAAGTGACTCACCCAGGGTTGTACAACCAAAAAATATTTGAGGCTAGATTTGAATTTGGGTCTTTCTGACTTCCAGTCCAGTACTGTATACATTGCACTGTAGGATCATATTTTAGAGCCATCCCATAGGGGACCTTAGGTATCATCTAATCCAGCTTCATTTTACAGATAAGGAAACTGAGTCCCAGAATAAATAAGTGAGATCCCCAAGGTTACAGTATAACAAGGTTTATCAAAGGGACCTCAATATAATGACACGAGTATTGATTTGGGTATCAGAGGTCCCAGGTTCAAGTCTAGACTCTAATATTGATTGTCTATGTGGACTCGAAAAAATGTTCCAGTTCCTCATCTGAATAATGATAGCATTTAATTAGATCTCCTCTGGATCTAAATCCTCTGAGCCTAATGGTCTACAAGCAACAAGCATTTATTGTCTACTGTGGGCTAGACTATAGGCTGAGGATATATAGAAAGACACCCCAATAGTTGCTGCCCTCCATAATCTTACAGTCTTTTAGTGGAAACAACATATACATATAAAAAGAAATACAACAGGTATCCAAAACAGATATAAAGTAATTTCATGTGGGAACATGGGCACTTGGGGAGATTCACAAATTAAATCCCTCAAGAGGGAGGTGATGATGGAGGTGAGATCTGAAGCATCTCGCTGCGAGATTGAGGTGAGAAGAAAGAGCATTCCATGTATGAGGGACTGTGAGGACAAAGGGGTGGAGGTGGGAAAGAGAATGTTGTAGATGATGAATATTGCTCAAAGGCCAATTGGTCTGGGGTCCAGCTAGAATGCATGAAAAAGAGTACTGGGCAATAAGTCTGGCCAGCTACTCAGAAGCCAAACTGTGAAGGGATTTAAATGTTCAACAGAGGAGTTCATATTTGATCCTAGAGGCAATAGGGAGCCACTGGTGATTTGGGGGCAGGGGAGTGACATGGTCAGATCTGTGCCTTGGAAACTTCACTTTGTCAGCTGTGTAAGGGACAAAATACATTTGTATTTTTCACAACTTGAAATATTTCAAGCTAGTCAGTGAAGCTATTTTTTGACATAGACTTATTGTTAGACATATTAATCTACCTTTTCTTTCCTTGGCCTGTGGTGCTATTTTATTGATTTTCTTGCATCTAACTTTTTGGATTAACATGGGCTTGGGCAAAATTCATAAAGTGTGGGGAGAAAGTACTCGCTTATCATTGAAACGTGAACATTCTCTCATTTCTTTATTAACTCTGAAAGAAGAATTTAATTTGTTATATGCTAATTGAGTTGAAGGCAATCTCTCATGATCAAAACACAAGATTACATATTCATGAAAGTTGGGAGTGATGGGCGGCGGAATTGAGAAAAGAAGGATATGGACATTTCTTTTGGCCATTTCTGTAATGGTATCTAGAAAAATCTGTAACCCAGGTGGCTCATTGCTTTGGAATAGTTGATCAAATTAAACATTCTACATGTAAAATACATCAAACATCACAGTACTGTGATCTCATTGACTTGGCCCCCCAGCCCAGAGCAGATTCCAGCAAAGCATAGCTTCTCATACTCTGTGTCTCTTGTCTGTATGCTCAAGGTCCACCGAGTAGGCAGAAGCCTGCTTTCAGGATTTAGGGGGCTCTCAACCTTTTTTCTGTATCATGGACCCCTTTGACAGATTAAGAAGGGGGAAGGAAGGGAGGAAGGGGAGTAGCATAAATTAAGTGTCTACCATGTGCCAGCCACTTTGCTAAGCCCTTTACAAGTATTATCTCATTTTATTCTCACAACAACCCTGGGAGGTAGGTGCTATTTTCCCCATTTTACAGTTGAAGAACCTGAGACAAACAGAAGTTAAGTGACTTTTGTCTGAGGCTATATTTGAACTCAGGACTTCCTGACTCTAAGCCCCATACTTTATCCACTGTACCACCTAGCTGCCTCTGCTATGTATTTCATAACATTATTCTAAGAATGGCATAATAGTTGTAAAGCACTTAGCATAATGCCTGCCACATAGTAAGTGCTATATAAATGTTTTGGTTGTTCAGTCATTTCAGTTGTGTCCAACTCTTAGTGACCCTATTTGGAGTTTTTTGGCAGAGATACTAGAGTGGTTTGTCGTTTCTTTCTCCAGTTCATTATACAGATGAGGAAACTGAAGCAAACAGGAGTAAGTGACTTGCCCAGGGTCACCCAGCTAGTAAGTGTCTGGGGCCAGATTTGAACTGAGGAAGATGAGTCGTCTTGACTTCAGGTCTGGTACTTTGCACTATGGTGCCACCTAGCTGCCCTAATATTAACATATGTTAGCTTTTTGCTATCATCATCATCATCATCATTGTCATTATTATTAATCAATAAGATTATTAAGCACCTGCTATTTGCTAGGTGCTGTACTAAGCAACAATTCAATCTCATTCTTTCTCCAGGATTCCAAACTTTAGACCATGAAGATCAGATTGCTTTGCTGAAGGGGTCTGCAGTTGAAGCCATGTTCCTCCGTTCAGCAGAGATTTTCAATAAGAAACTTCCTGTGGGACATACCGACCTGTTAGAAGAGAGAATTCGCAAGAGTGGTAGGTGCTTTGATTGAGGGCTGAAAGTCCGTGTTTTCATTAAGTATGTAAAGGGAGCCATTTGAAATCTGGTCCTAAGTACTTATATTGAAACGGCATTAATCAATACAAGTAAGAGAGCTGATCAAACCCAACTGGGGAACCTGAGAGATCTGTGCCAATGATGACAGTATGACAAAGTGAATTTTCAAAACTGTTTTTCAAGTGAAATTTCTGCTTTGTCAGGACTGTAGTAGACATTAGCTTTATCCTACTTAGTATAGTTATGAATTCGATAAATAGTATTAGTAAGTGACCTTAAAAAAAGGAACAGTGTTCAAATTATCATCATCAACATCATTGCTAGTATTTCCCTAGCATTTTAAGGTTTGCAAAGCAGCTTTATATATATATATATATTTTCTTGTTTGATCCTCATAACAATCCTATGAGGTAGATGTTATTATTACCTCCATTTCAAAGATGAGGAAACTGAAGCTGAGAAAGGCTAAGTCACACATCAAATTAATATCTGAGACAGGATTTGAACTTAGGTCTTTCTGACTCCATTGTGTGACCTCTCTACCCACTGTGCTACCTTACTGCCATGTGTAGTGTTTCCATAAATCCCCATAGGCAAGATAAGGGCAAATATCACTACTATCTCCATCATGAGGTCCTCTCCAATGCTTCACCATTATGTGGAGGTGGTCTTGGATTCTCAAAGGCTACTCCAGAAAAGCACAAACTCTGGCAGATTCTACCAATCACTCAATAAACCTTAAGCACCTGCTACGTTCTGAGCACTGTCCTAAGTACTGAACAGGATTGCAGGATTCAAGGAGAGTCACGTGAAGACACTCTGTTCTCTCAGGACCAGCTTAACAAATTATGGAGAGATTCGTTAACACTCGATCAACTTCTTGGTGATGGATTCTCTAGTCATAGAGATTCTATTTTTAAAACGGACCCTCTGAAACCTAGAGAGGCTAAGTGACTTTCTTCAGGGATACAGAAATCAATAGAGAAAACTAAAGTGCAAGACCTCAGAAAGAAGTGGGCTTCTTTCTGGCCTTTCTTCCCTACTCTTCTCTGCATTAAAAATCTTCTATCACTCTTTTTTCTCTTTTGCTTTTGGGCTACCCTCTCCTCATTCCCACTTGCCCTCTCACAGTTCTTCTAGGGGAAAAAACACACACACACACATACAACAAAGCTCTTCTAACAAATACACGTAGTCCAGGAAAACAAATTCTCACGCTGGCTGTTTCTAAAAAGCAAGTCTCATTCTGTAGTAGGGTACAACCCATCACTTCTCCATCAGGGGGCAGGTAGCAGACTTCATTATGACTCCTCCTAATCAAAACTGGTCATTGCATTGATCAGAGTTTTCAAGTTTTTCAGAGTTATTTTTCTTTACAATAGTATCATTTTTTGAATAAATGTGCTTGTTCCATGGTATCCTTGCTTCCTCTCCCCTCTGCCCACTAGAACATTGGTACCCTGGGAGCAGGAGCCATGCTTTTGCCTTTCTTTGAACCCCCAATGCTTAGCACAGTGCCTGGCATATAGTAAGCCCCATATAAATGCTTGTTGACTGACCAGCCACCATGCTTCCTCTTGCCCCTTTGCCCTCAATGTTTATGATATAAAAGCTTCTGTTCCCTAAAAACTCTCCACAGTTGAATTTCAAATTCAACAAACATTTATTAGGCAAAGAAGTCAAGGTGTGAACAGAAAGTTGGAAGAGAGAAAATCAAAAAGTGATACAAAAATTAAATGAGAAGGAAAATAGAATTCCAATTACTGGGAATAATTAGCAACTATGGGGTTGCCATAATGGGTAAATTGAAAGGCAGAATGGGTGGGAAGAATGGTAGTAGTTCAGTTACTCAGGGGGCCCAAGCAAAGCAGTTCCTGAAAGATGCTTCAGGTTAGGAATTAGACAAATAACCCTGCTCCCAGCTCGTGATAAGATACATTGTCCAAATCCCAGCCATATATGAGGACAATGAGAAGCCCAAGGTGCTTTGTATTTTATCTGTCATGACGCTCACTTCCATTTATTAATATTTATGGATTTTATTTTCCATGTTGAAATTTTAGAACACTAACAATGAAAACCCAAACAAAACCTAACCCAGATCTGGGAAGATGACCTTTCAGAATCACTTGATTCATATGTTAATGCACCTCATTTTTATTTTCCATTGTTCATTTCAGCTTGAGTAGCATTGTGGCTCATAACTGCCCTGTTTACGCCCACAGGACTCTTTATATAATGTAATATGAAATTTATTTCTGTGTTCATATCCTTTCATACACTTTCTATAACAAAAAACACAATTATGGATACAAAGATACTGTCTGCGGACCCACATTTAATTAATGCGGGGCTCCAGGATTTATGTTAATTGTGCTTTAGAACTTACATGTCACATGAATTGTAAGGTGTCCGCAGTTTTTTTTATTACAATAATTCTAAGAGAATTTTAAAGTAGTTGCTCACTTTCAAATGAAAATAGATAGTCATATAAGAGTTTGAAATGTATAATATGCTAATTACAAAGAATAATAGCTTCTGATGTATGTGGTTTACAAAGCACACTTTACATATATTACCTCTTTTGATCCTCACAATTGTCCTATGAGGTATGTGCTATTATCATTCCAATTTTACAGGAAAGGAAACTGAGGATCAAAACTGAATTGTTGTCATTCAGCTAAGAAGTGTCTGAGAGAACATTTGAACTCATGTCTTCCTGATTCCAACTCTGGCACTCCATTCACCTGTCAGTCTTATCTTGGGTAGTTAAAAAAAAAAAAAGAAAGGAATATAATAGCTAGGTTGAGAAGGATTTTCAACTGGACTTCTAGGATATAATGGTTTAACCTCCCAACATTTCAGGTGGCTCTTCTTGGTTTCAACTCCATGAATGAAAGTCATGTGTCCCCCAGGATAAGTTCTTCACCAGAAATCTCATCATCATGGGGAGTGCTTCAGCTTTGGTACTCCATACCTTTTCAGTACCCTCCTCCTCAGTAGTCTCTCCCCCTCTGATTGAAGACTGGAGGGAAGAGCAATGAGCTCTTCCCTAAGGTTCCCTTTATAGGGGGCTCTGAATTTCTAGCCAACTCCTCATTTCCCACCAGCTGTTCTGCTTGGTTTCATCCATAAACATCATACCCCCATGCTGGGCACTGTCTGATGGCCCTCTATCCCCACTCCCCCACCTTTTCATCCCCTTCTGTACATTATCTTCTGCCATCAGAAGTAAGCTCCTCGAGGACAGGGATTTGACTTTCTTTTTCTTTTTTGTCTCTCCAGTGCTTAGTATGCTGTCTGCTACATAATAGGCACTTAATAAACGTTTGTTGACTGTTGGCCAAAAAAATGGATAGGAAAGATAACTAGCACTCAGCTATCTGAAAATGATACCAAGACTAAACGAGAGAAGATGAGAGAGGACAGCAGTGAGGAAGAGGGCAGGACAGTGATGTCAGCTCTTCTCATGTTTTTGAAGGGCTGACATGAGGAAGAGTTCACTTTATGGTTCTTGGCCCCACAGGGGAGAAATAGGAGCAAAGGGTGGAAATTTCAGAGAGATAGACTTGATTCTTTGATGTAAGAAAAAGCTTCCTAAGGTAGGAGCTGTCCAAAAAAAAAAAAATGGAATGGGCTGGCTCAGGAAATAATGAGTTCCTTATCACTGGAGGTCTGGGAGTCAGTGGAGGTTCAGTCACCACTGGTTTGGGGTGTAGTAGGGGAGATTCTTGTTTCGATGGGAGTTCAAGTGGTTGGTCTTTGGATCACCTTCAGCTCTAAGATTCTGTAAACCTACTGCTGGCTGCTTTCACAGAATAAACAAGTTCTGTTGGTGCTTTCCTCTCTGGGCCTCAATTGCCTCCTTTTTAAAAGTGAAAGGCTGCACTAGATGACCTCTAAGGGGCCTTCCAGCTTCATATTTACGATTCTACAATCAACTGATTATTTTGTTGAACTTTCCAGCATGGGTATTTTCTTAATATGTTCATTTTCTCCCCTATTCTTATCTTCCTAATGTTAAAAAAAAATGAACTATTCAATTTAATGAATATTTACTAAATGTTTACTAAGAGCTCAACAACTAAGGCCTCATTGCTGGGGAAGACTAAGAAATGGACAAAAATAAAAGATATTTACCTTCAAGGAACTACAAACTCTATATGTAGAGAGTAAGGGGGGAAAGAGGTACAGTCAACAAACATTCACCTACTTTGCACAAAGCACTGTTCTGGGAGCAATGCAAAGATAGGAACACTCAGTCAACAAATAATTATGAAGTGCCTACTGTGTGCACACAGTACTAAGTGCTGAGGTTAGAAAGAAAGCCAAAAACCAGTGCTTACTCCCAAGGAGCTCACAGTCTAACAGGGGAGATGACAAGTAACCAACTACGAATAAACCATATATGGACAGGATAAACTGGAAATGGTCATAAAAGCAACAGCATTTACAGGAATCAAGAAAGGCATCTTGTAAAAGGTGGGATTTTCACAGGGATTTGAAGCAAACCAGAAAAGCAGGAGACAGAGATGAGGAGAGAGTGTTCTCTAGATATGTGGGAGAGCAAGTGAGAATCCCTGGAGAAGGAAATCTATTGTGGGGGGATAGGCTCTGTCTTCACGGGGCTTGTGAAAAAGAAATAAAATAGCTAAAAATATAACTAGATAAACAGATACCCAAAGTAGTAGTACAGATGATGTTACATGGAATTCCACAGAAAAGTCTATAATTTAGTATGTAGGATAAGTAAAACTTTATTTATATTACATGTTAATACATATTTAAATATATTTAATATCATGTGTGTCCATAGAACATGGGTTCATAGGTCTAGATCTTAAAGGATCTTCAGAGTGAGTCGAAGGCTAACTTGAAAGCCGGAAGGTGTGGATCGAAGTCCTATGCCCAACATTTACTATCTAGCTTCATGACCATAGGCAAGGTGCTTGACCTCTTTGTATACCAGCAACACTCGAATACTACAAGGCACAGTTGGGTTGCCAATTTACATTGCTAGAGGGGCCTTCCACACAAGGAGTCTTCTATACTAGTGGTGGCAGGCTCAAATTGGAGTGGATAAGGCTGCATATTGACTTAGAAAATGAACATGGTCTCTGTTGCATTGTATTTTTATTTATCTTGTTAAACATTTCTGAATTATGTTTTAATACAGTCAGAGTGCTCTCAGGAGTTTTACAGGCCCTAATTTTGTCATCCTTCCTGTACATCATGATGATCACAGGTCCAGATAAAATAAATTTCATTACATTAATAACATTACATTGGAGTGCAATTGAGTGGAAAGAGGATTCGATTTGGAGGTGGAGGACCTGGGTTTGAATCATTTCTGGTTCTGTGGATCTCTACCCGTGTGACCTTGGATCACAGGATAATAGATTGAGTCAGTCAACAAGCATATATTAAGTGATTACTATGTGCCAGGGACTGTGCTAAGCCCTGGGGATACAGAGAAAGGCAAAACCAGCCACTTTCTAATGGAGGAAAGGGAAACAGGAAACAACATGCAAACAACTGTGTGCGCACACACACTTTACATGTATGCATATGTGTATATGCATGTATGCACACACGGATAAACATATGTATACATGTTGGTTTTTATTAAGTTGTTTCTCAGTCACGTCTGACTCTTCATGACCCCATTTGGGGTTTTCTTGGCAAAGATACTGGAGAGCTTTGCCATTTCCTTCTCCAGCTCATTTTACAGATGAGGAAACTAAGGCAAAGAGGGTAGGTGACTTGCCCAGGGTCACACAGCTAAAGTGTTTAAGGCCAGATTTGAACTCAGGAAGATGAGTCTTTCTGACTCCAGGATCGGTGCTAGCTACCATATACATACATACAGTACACATACAAGTTACACATACGCATACACATACACATACAAATACATATACATCTTGGGGAAAGTGCTAGGAATTGAGGGTGGACAGAGAAGGAGAGGGGATGCACTGAGAAAGACCTTTTTCAGAAGGTGGGATCTGAGCTGTCTTGAAGGAAGCCAGAGAGATGAAGAGGTGGGATTGAAGAGACCATGAGAGACATTGTGGACCAAGGCAAAGAATCAGGCCATGGAGTGCTTTGTTTGTGGAAGAGTCCCTAGGGGTCGTCTAGTCTAAGTCATCTATTTTACCAAGGAGAAGACTGAGGCACAGAGACCTTAAGTGACTTGCGAGGAGACACAGAGCCGGGATTACTGTACCACTGTGGGCAGGGCCTTTGATTTCCCTTTGGTTTCCTCATCTGTAAAAGAGGGATTTGAACTCTGTGACCTCTCAAATTCCTTGTAGCTTTTGACCCGATCCCACGACGCCATGTTTTAAAAAAAGCCAACCAGTCTCTGCCAGCGGGGCATAACTTCTGCCCAACGCTGTGGGCCTGGAAAAGCTTTGAGAATGGGCCTGGTGATGGGCTGCAGTTGTCCATGGACCGGCCTGGGTGAATTCATAGCGAGTCATCCCTGGTTTGATCTTAAAGTCTCAGGAATTTGGCCACAGCTGTAGCTAATTCCAAAGACCATCCCATTTAGCAACGGAAATCCTGTGATCTAATCAATGGACGGACCACGCCCCTCATCCCCAAATGAACAAATGTCTGAAGTGCTGAAGCACATTCTGTGCAGATACTCAGAGGATGATAGATCTAAAGATCTGGTCCAACCTGCTCATATTACATAAGGGGAAACTGAGTCACAAGGAGAGTAAAGGGCTCTGTATAATGGCTCAATCCATCTCAGGTTATGTAGGACCATAGATCTAGAAGTGGAAGGGACCTCAGAAGCCACCTAGTCCAATCTGCTTATTTTACAGATGAAGAAACTGAGGCACAGGGAGATGAGAGTGCTAGATGCAATGGTTAAGCTGCCCCAAGTTACATAGGATTGAAGACTTTGAGCTGGGAGAGACCTTAGAGACAATCTAGTGAGCCCTCACATTTTATAGATGAGGAAACTGAGGTACAGAAAGATGAAGTGATTTGTCCAAGGGTCTTATAGGCAGTAAGCATCAGAGGCAGGATTTGAATTTGGGTCCTCTTTCTCCAGAACTAGTGCTCTTTCCATAGCACCACTCAATCAGGAAAAAGTTTAGAATTTTTGACCACTGAAAATAACAGGCCCCTTTTCTCTCTAATATGCCCACATCCTAATTTTGGAATTTTTTTCAGCCAAGTGAACATATATATATGATATATACAGTATATATAATTAATTTATAATATATATGTATGATATATAATATCATAACATTCAGATACAACATTCTCTAATCTGACTCCTCCCAAATTCAGGAAAGATTTATTTGGACCAAATCTTTTCTCCATCACCACAAAAAAGATTTTCATCTAATCCAAGGGTGCAGAACCTGAGGCCTCAAGGACACATATGGCCCTCTAGTTCCTCAAGCTCAGCCCTTTGATTGAATCCAAACTCCCCAGAACAAATCTTTTTATTAAGGGTTAGACTCCTTTTATTAAAGGGAGGGAGCAAGTTCCCCACCCTTGGTCTAATCCAATCTTACTAGTGCTTGGGACATCACGTCCCCTACTTTTTGGACAATAATAGTCAATAACATTTATTAAATATCCACTATATACCAGGCACTGTGCTGAGAACTATTGTCTTCTAAATAAGAAAAGGAAAGACAAGCCCTGACCTCAAGGAGCTTACAATCTAATGGGCAAAGACAACGCACAAAGGGGAAGAAGGTGGGAGAAGATACTTGGCATGGGAGCATGATGTTTGCAGAGCCAAAACCAAGTAGAACAGCTAATGGTAAATGAAGTTAGCTGGAAAAGTCTGAGCTCTATATAAAGGGAGGTTTTGGAAAGGTTCGCTGCTCTGCCTTCCAGCCCTCCAACCAGAGGATGCTAAGGAGGAGTTGAAAATCAAAGCTGAATCAATCTCCAAGATGATGAGATTTTAGGTAATGATTTTATCCTGGGGGAAACAAGATGTTCTAAGCAGAGCAGC
The DNA here is from genome assembly GCF_900497805.2 of Vombatus ursinus. Classification (NCBI taxonomy): domain Eukaryota; kingdom Metazoa; phylum Chordata; class Mammalia; order Diprotodontia; family Vombatidae; genus Vombatus; species Vombatus ursinus. Next base: position 3,274,209 of record NW_020951112.1, on the reverse strand, counting down.
TGATGGAAAATGAAGATTTTAGTTCTAAGGGTCGCATGTGGCCTTCTTCCTTAGGGTCAGCCAGTCTTGACCAGTTTCTCATTGATGAATAGGAGGTAGTCAGGTGGCCAGGACACAGTCCTTAGTATTAGCTGGTTAGCTGTGGGCAGAAAAGAATCTGCAGTGGTCTTGTCCAGTGGACGACTTCCTTAGCTAGACTAACCATGCCTAGCTAGCTCAGAAATGTGTGACCTCGATCCTAAGGGGACTAGGGAAAGGATTATAAGATTGAGAGTTGGAAGGAGCCCTGGAGATCAACACCATTCCCTTCACTTTATAAATGAGGAAACTGAGGCATTGAGGGTGAATGACGTAGGATCATAGATTTAGAGGTAGAAGGGGCCTCAGAGGTCATGTCACTGAAATCCCTCATTTTTATATATGGGGAAACTGAGGTAAAGTGATTTGTCCAAGGTCATACAAGTAGAATTCAGAGCTGTGATTTGAATCCAAGTCTTATAACCCCAATGGAGTGCCTGTTTGACAAATAACAGCATTTATATGATACTTTAAGGTAAATAGATCATATCTCATTCCATACAGTCATATATCTAGAACTGAAAGGGAAATAGAGGTCATCTAGTCCAATACCACCCCCCCCCCGCCCCCCCCCAGATGAGGAAACTGAAACCCAAAGAAGCTAAGTGATTTGCCCAACGTCACAAAGGTATGGAATCGTAGATTGAGAGCTAGAAGAGATGTTAGGGCCGTCTGGTCACACAGATGATAAATAGCAGAGTCAGGATTCAAAGTCAAGTTCAGTGACTCCAAATCCAGTCCTCTATCCATTGCACCACACTGCCTCTCTCACAACAACCCGGGGTAAGGAGGTATTGTTACTGTTTTCACTACTCCTCTCCTTAACCCTTTCACCCCATCCCCAGCCTTTCACAGGTGAGAGAACTGAGACTAAGTTTCTAAGTTTCTAAGTTAGGCTAAGTTTCTTACCTGGGGTCATACACTTTGCAAGTTTCCAAGAAAGTATTTAAATCTACTAGGCCCCCCGCCCCGAATAAATAGCACAAGACTATCACCACTTCTAGAAAAATTCCAGGTATGGGGCTTGGGGCCAACAGTATCAAGTTTAATATGAAGTTTCCAAGCTTTTCCTCAAGTCTTTGGGGGGGTCAGTTGTAACCAATTTGCAGTTCCTTCTTTTTCTTTTTTAAATTGCCCTCTTTTAATTTCTTGTGTAAGAAACTCCCAGTGAATACCAGTGCTAATTGTTACCTGTTCTGCAACTTTACAGTCTTATAACAGGAACTTTTAACCTTTTTTCTATCATAGACCCCTTTTGGAAGTCTGGTGAACCCTATGGACTGCTTTTTAGAATAAAGTTTTAAGATGCACAAAATAAAATACATAGGATGTCAAAGGAAACCAATTATATAAAAATATAGTTATCAAAATATTAAACAAAAAAAACCTAACAAGTTCTTGACCCCAGGTTTGAGAGTTTCTTGGAGCATTAAGAGGGTAGATCATTTCATCAGGGTTGGACACTGTGTCCGAGACTGTCTCAGAAGCTAGGTCTTCCTGACCCTCTACCCACGGGGTTCTGTTGCCTCTCAGGAATCTTGTACTTCTTAAACTGTTTGAAGAGATCCAGAATTGTACATTGATATTCAAAGTATGTCTGGCCAGAGTGTGGTGGTGCATGCCTTTAGTCCTTGCTGCTGGGGAGGTATACTCTGGTGGATCGCTTGAGCTCAGAAGTTCTGAGCTAAAACCCAATGGGTATTCAAGCTAAATCTGCCACTATTGTAATGAGTAAGGAGGGGCAAATGAGACCAGGTTGGAAAAATGAATCAAGTTAAGATCAGGCCTGCAAATGTCCACTGCACTTCCAGCCTTGGTGAGATTTTCACTAAAAAACAAATGCATAAAATTCTGATTCTTCTATCATTAAACTGGGAAGCCATTGAGTTTAGACCCGAAACATATTTACAAAATCAGCCTACAAAGCAAATACAATCTGTTCCACAGAGGACAGTCTGTTTTTTAAATAATTAAATCATGGAAGGCACTAGAGTCTTTTGTGAATCAGTAAACAAAGATTCCCAGACAAGCGAAACTCACTAGTGGTTCATACTTGTCAAACTTCCAACAACCAAGTGGACATGTTCTTTGTTGTTTAGTTAGACAATGGTGCCCTCTTGTGACCAAACTGGTAGTTGACCAGAGCAGAGCAAAAAAAAAAAAAAAAAAAAGGAAAAGACCATAAAATAAAGGAGAAGGACGCTAAAGAATAGGAAAAGGGTGGCCCCTTTGGGGTGACAGCATTTTTACATCTAGTAAAAGTATTGGTTTCATTTGGCTTCAATTTTTAAAAACATTAGTTTGTTTACTGTAACTACAAGTGACTTCCAAGATTTTTCTAACCACAGTAACATTTTACAAGCTTTTTAAAAAGGCTTTTTTGCTTTTACTGAATAATTCAATCAAACAGGATCTATTATTCACCTATCATATGGCAGGTACTATGCTAGATGCTGATGATACATGGATAAAAATGAGACAGGATATCTGCCTTTAAGGAATTTACATTCTGCTTATTTGGACTTTGCCAATCTGTATGTGAGCCTTTAGGGACAGCTAGGTGGCACAGTGGATAGAGCACCAGCCCTGGTGTCAGGAGAACCTGAGTTCAAATCCAGCCTCAGACAGCTTATTAGCTGTGTGACCCCAGGCAAGTCATTTAACCCTGTCTGCCTCAATTTCCTCATCTATAAAATGAGCTAGAGAAGGAAAATGGCAAACCACTCCAGTATCTCTGCAAGGAAAACCCCAAATGGGGTCACAGAGTCTGACACAAGTGAAATGACGACAACACATGTGCCTTTAAAACTTAACAGAGATCAGAACTGACAATAATGATCATTTTTCCCAATGTAAGTTTGAAGAACAGTCAACTGCAATCAAACAACCAGGGTAGATGCCATCTCTGAAGAAAAGGGCCAAGCTAAAATTAGAAAGGAAGCAGACAAAGATTTAGGTCTTCAAAAGTGGTTCATTTCAAACCACTGGGCCTTAATGATGTCCCAAGATACTTGGGTCTCCTCCTGGGTCATTGGTTCAAAGCCACTTTTATTTTAGAACTAGCTGGCAGTTGTCATCTTCAAAGACTTTGCAAGGGGGTAAGGGAATCTAAACAATGCTGACATTTAAAAAGATAAAAAAGAATCACCTTACCAGGAAATTGCAAATCCTTCCTTCATCTTGGTACCTGAGAAATGTAGTGGAATCAATTATCAGCCCATTTGTCCATCCCTCGCGAATCTCAAGGTGATCGATACCAATCCATCTATCTTTGTAAAGGACAAAGTATGTGACGTGCATCTAATTTCCATGGGGCACAGATAAATGAATGAGCTGGTGTTGTTTACCAGAGCTTACTTAGCAGCCCATGAGCAGCAGGACTGGTACCTCTGCCTGTTCTCTTTCTTCCAGCATACTCATAGCCTGATTCTGTTCTTAAACTACAGACAACCGGGAAGATTGGCTATCCCAGCCTTGTCTGATTTGGCCATGATTGTCTCAGTTCTTCTGGTAGAAAGGGGTTCTTTATTCATTTATTATGGAGAACTATATAAGGAAATATACTAGTTAGTGGGAATGCAATAGTTAGATGAACTAATCCAAGTATTTAAAAATCAATAAGAAATGAATTATTTTACTAGAAGCAGCCTGGCAGAGGGGTCAGAATGGTGAACTTAAAAATCCAGAAGACTTGGATTCTAATCTTGCTTATTCATTCATTCATTTATTCATTCTTTCGACAGCTTTACTACATACCAGGTACTGATCTGGGGCAATGAAGATAAAGAGAGAGATAATTGTCTAGTGAAACTCAAATAAATTAATGTATATCAAGTGCTTTTAAAAATCTAAGGTGCTATATGAATGTCTGTTATTATTATTATTATAACAATGTACAGGACATGACTCCAGAATTAATTCAGTTCCACAAGCATTTATGAATTCCCTGGCAGCTAGGTGGCATAGTAGATAGAATGCTGGGCCTGGAATCAGGAAGACTTGAATTCAAATTCAGTCTCAGACACTTACTAGCTGTGTGACCTTGGGCAAGTCACTTAACTTTTATTTGCCTCGGTTTACTCAACTGTAAAATAGGGATAATAAGAGCACCTACCTCCCAGAGCTGTGAAATTCAAATGAGATTTTGTAAAGCACTTTACACAGTGTCTCACACATAGTAGGTGCTATATAAATGTTAGCTTTTATTATTAATATGAAGGCATGACATCAGGCTGCTTATCTTTGTTTACATATAGTAAAGTATTTGTTGAATGAATAAAAATACAGAACTGACTTCCTGAGGGATATTGACTCAGTATGAGGCAGACTTTGTTTGGGTTTCTCTAGATCAGGCTGCTCCCTAAGAGTATAAATCAGAGGCCCTGGCCTCACCAATGACATTCCTGAGTAGGGATTGAACCAGATTAAAATGTAATTGGGAAATATTTAACAAATAAATAAAAATACATTGGATCATACGTAGTGTTAAAGTGTGGTTTTCTCAGTCAATATGTGGCCATATATGGTTTAGTGGCCCTTTTCGATGCCACTGCTCTAAGGCACAGAGAAGGTGCTGATCTGTTGTGGTCAGGAAGTCCCTATGCTCGTGAAATCACAGGTCAAAAAAAATTTTTTTGGTAGTACTTACCTCACAGGGTTACTGAACCCAGAAAGCTCAAGAATGATAATGTATGTAAGGAACTTTGCAAACCTTAAAGCACTATATAAATAGTGTATCATTATTATTAAAAATAATAAGTATATAAAATATTGAGGGAATTTCAGCTATAAAATGAAAGAATTTCATGGTTCTTGTGGAAATGCAACTCATTATAATTCATTATCTAGCATGTCTGAAATGAAGGCAAAGTTACTCTAATAACTAGACTGTATAAAAATGATGCAAATCAATGAGTCTACTAGCTAACTTTCTTTCCCTCAGATTACCTTTAGCCTATGGTGGGGACAATGAATAGACATACTTCTTTGTATGAACTTGTGCAGTTATGCCGTTTGAGGCTTTCAAATCTTCCAGTATGTGCTTTTTTAAAAATGTGACTTTCTCCCCTACAGGTATATCAGATGAATACATAACTCCTATGTTTAATTTTTATAAAAGCATTGGAGAGTTGAAAATGACCCAAGAAGAATATGCTTTGCTAACAGCAATTGTCATCTTATCACCAGGTAATCACAAAATTATGTTCCATATTTTAATTAACTATGGGCAAAGTGTGTGTTCAGAGTGGGGCACCACAGTTTAAGAAGGATCTTGGTGAGTTGGAAAAGGTCCCAAGAAGGGCACCAGGGTCTTGAGAGCAATTGGAGGAAGTGGGGATGCTTCTTTGGGAGAAGCAAAGACCAAGGGGCTGGGCAGGGGCCATGACTGCTGTCCTGAAGACCTATCAGCTCTAAGAGAGATAAAACTTATTCTGCTTGCATTCCAGGAGTACAATGGGTAGAAGTTTTAAAGTGGCAAATTTGGGCTTAATGTAAGAAAAAAGATACGAACTATCAGAATCATCTGAAAGTGGTAATGGAGGGCATCCAAATGTGGTTTCAAACATGTATATTTCATTCTGCATCCCAAATCCTTCATCTCTCTGCCAGTGTGGGAAATTGTTTGCTTTACTTTCAGAGATTTTGTTTTTCTTTTTTCCTCTTAAATTGGAGTTGGGGATGGATGGGAAAAACATAAGGGCTTATTAAAAATATTTTAAAATGAAAAAAAATTAAGATATAGGTTCCTCCTTGCTGGAGGTCTTCAAGTAAAGGTTGGACACCTTCTTATCAAGTATGTTATAAAAGAGATTATTTATAAGTAATGGGTTGGACTGGATGATTTCTAAGGTTTCTTCTGATTCTGTAGTTTTATGAATGAAAAGTGAGGAAAAGCTAATAATTTGCTCTCTACTGTCTTTTTCGAGTCCTTGAAATAAGTTAATGAACATAGAGAGTGATAGTATTCAAACACATTTTATAATAAGAATTTGGAAGATGTCAGTTAGCCAAGAGAACCAGTGTGGTGGGGTAGATAGAGTGTGGGACTTGGAGTCAGCAAGCCTTGGCATCAAATCCCCTCTGACACTTACTAGTTGTGTGACCTGGGCAAGTCACTTAACCATTCTGGGCTTCAGCTCCCCCCTTTGTAAAATGGAGTTGAGTTGGCTTAGATGGTCCCTTTGGTACTAAATCAGTCATCTTCTGACTGTTTTAGTTGTGACAATGAGTTTTCCATCATAACTACCCCATGTTCCATTTTCAGAAAGTAGATGCTTCCCTGCCTCTGTCCAAATGATGCCTTCTATCTCACCAACTTTATTTATTTCCAATCTCATACTAGACAGACAATACATAAAGGACAGAGACTCTGTGGAGAGACTTCAGGAACCATTGCTGGAACTCCTACAAAAACTATGCAAGATGCATCAGCCTGAAAATCCCCAGCACTTTGCCTGCCTTCTGGGACGCCTCACAGAGCTAAGAACATTTAATCACCATCATGCTGAGATGCTGATGTCCTGGAGAGTGAATGATCATAAGTTTACTCCACTCCTCTGTGAAATCTGGGATGTCCAGTGCTAAACTTAGGGTGGGGGTCTGATGGTAGGGGAGGAGTGGACCACAAGTTATTTTCATAGGAATATAAATTAGTTTTTATGACTTCTTTATTGCATTCGTACTTAGATTTCACACTGCCATTTTGTTCATTATTTATAGAGTAATTAACCAGTCTTCACAAACATTCACAAGAGAGGGACATCTCCTGGTAAAAGAGCTCTTTGGAGATGATGGTTCACTTATGAGAGAGACTCACTCCTTGGGACCAGTCTGCCCAGTTTGGGAAATTCACATGATTGGTGTTTCAATTTTATTTGTTGCAATGGGGGACATGCTCATTTTGTACCTTGACCTCCCTGTACTACACAGATTTTTATTAAAGGCATATGTCCAAACACACTGTAATCATCTAACAAACAATGGCCACATGAGCTTTTCTTGAGACTCCAAAACACAAAACAAACTCGTTGGATGTTGAAAAGCTTTTTTTGTACTTACGGATAAAACAGAAGGAAAGTCAGTTAGTCAGTGAGCATTTGTTTACTGTGTGCCAAGCACTGGGTAAAGAAAAGCAAAAATAATTGCTGCCCTCAAGGAGCTTACAATCTAATGGAGGAGACAACATGTAAATGACGATGTGCATTTAAGATATATACAATGTAAAAAGAAAGTAATCTCAGAAAGATTGCACTGTGGGGCAGGGGCGAGAAAGGGGTGGTAGAACCACCAAGAAAGGCCCCCCACAGAAGGTGGAATTTGAACTGAGTCTAGAAAGAAAGCCTGAAAGTGAAGGCAAGGAGGAAAAGCATTATAGGCTTGGGACATAGCCACTAAAAAAGTCAGGAAATGGAGCACTATGTTTAAGTAAGACCATTGTTACTAGATCATCGAGTGTGTGGAGGGGAGTAAAGTGTAAGAAGACTGAAAAGGTAGGAAGAAGTCAATTTGTGAAGGGCTTTAAATGCCCGGGAGAAAAATTTATATTTGATCTTGGAGGTAATACGGAGCCATTACAGTTTATTAAGTAATGGGAATAGCATAGTTAGACCTATGCTTTAGGAACATCATTTTGGTAGTTGAGTGGAGAATGGCCTGGAGAGGGGAGAGACTTTGAGTTGGAGAGATCAACCAGGTTATTGCAGCAGTCCAGGTGTGAGATGATGGGTTCTGCACTAGGATGGTGACTGTGTGAGGGAATTGAAGGGAATAAATATGGGAACTGTTAGGAAAGTGGGAACCACAAGGCTTGGCAAAGTTTGGGTATGTTAGGGCAGTACAAGTGAGGAACAGAGGTTGTGAGCCTGAGGGACCGGGAAAGATGGGGGTATCCTCAAAAATAATAGGGAAGTCAGGAGCAAGAGAGGTAAGGGAGGTTAGATAATGGGTAGGGGGTGTGCAACAGTGGAAAGAATACTGGGGCCCTGGAATCAGAAATCCTGGGTTCAAATCTTGCCTCTGATGCTTGCTACTACATCACCTTGAGCAAATTACTGAACTTCCCCGGGCCTCAGTCTCCTCAACTGTAAAATTAGGAAATTAAACTAGGTGGTTTCTGAAGTCATTTCTAGATCCATGATCCTCTGAACCTTCTTATATCACCCCTGATACAATGGAAGCTCCTTGAAGGCAGGTACTGGTTCATTTTGGTCTTCGTATATCCCCAGTGCCTGGCATACAGTCAGCACTTAATAAATGCTTGTTGACTGGTTGTTTGAAATGCTCAAAATATGGATGCTGCATCTTTGTCACTTTCCTTGGTCCAATGAAACTCTAATGGATAGTCAGCCTACTGTAACTTCCCCTGATCATTTCCAGTTTGTCTGAAGTCCAAAGAGTTACGTAGGGAACTAACAACAAAAATTCCTGCACCATGCATTTTCTCAAACCTTCACTTTCACTTCCTGTTGTTGGTTTCTAGTTAGGCCCGTGACTGTGGCTTTTTAGTTGTTCTGTGTACAGATGATTCAGTATCAGGAAGGCTCCATTATCCCCTGCCATTTGACCAGACTCTTAAAACCAATTAGCATTGGTACTTTATGATTTATGAGGCTTTCTGCATCAAAGATTTTGGGGCAAACATGCCCACACCTGGATGGGAAGCTTTTCTAGGTTGGCCCAGCCTGAGAGTCAGGACACTTTTTCTCAGTCATATCCCTGACATTTCATTCTTTCTTCTGCTCAACTTCCTTTGGTGAACGTGGTAAGAAACCTCGAGAAGTAAGAAGGTTACCTCATTCTAGCCTAATGCGAGTCAAAGAAGACTCTGCTAGCCCAGCAAAAAATGTCAAAAAGCATGAAATTAACTTTAAAGAATCCAAAGAACTTCATTAGTCAATGAGAAAACTCATCGTGGTAGTAGGGGGCATATAAATGGTATTTAATGTATACATAACCTCTGTCCCAAAGCCCATTGGCATGGCATACTCTCCTTATTAATGGAGGTACAAGAGTTACATATGCACATATCCCATTACATTCCAATCTGTCCCATTTCATCTTATTCCATTCCTTTCTTCATGAACTTGTTGGGTTCTGACTATGTGCTGGGCACTGCTGATACAAAGGTAATAAGGAAATAGTTACAGTTCTCAAGAAGCTTAAATTCTACTGCAACTTCAAATGCCAAATGAAAGAATTTGTGTTTTTCCTAGTGGCAAGAGGGACAAGTTTCTTGAGTTGGAGAGTGGAGTAGCATGGTTAGATCTGAACTTTAGGAATTTCATTTTGGGAGCTAGGTGGGAGACAGAATAGAGAAGTCAGAGATGAGAAAATGGAAAATCCATCAGGAGACTCTTAAATGGTTTAAGAAGGGAAGGAAATATGCATTTATCAAGCACCTACTTTGTGCCAGGCACTGTGCTAAGCACTTTTACAAATATTACCTCATTTGGGCCTCACAGCAACCTTAGGAGGTAGGTGCTTTATTATCATCATTTTACAGTTGAGGAAATGGTAGCAAACAAAGATTAAGTGACTTGCCTGGGGTCATTCCGCTAGGAAGTGTCTGAGGCTGGATTTGAACTTAGGTCTCCCTGACTTTAGGTACCAAGCTCTGTCCATTGCACCACCAACTGCCTCTAGGTAAGGCCTGATGAGGGCATAAGGTAAGGTGAATAGAGAGGAGATATGAGAAAGATGGTACGGAAGCTGAATCCCAGACCTGATAACGATCGAATCTGGGTGGGGAAGTGAAGAATAGGGAGACTGAAGAATTGAGAATGACTCCAAGTTTGTGAATCTGGGGGCCTAGAAGGATGGCGTTCCCTTTGACAAAATTATGTTTCTTTCACAGGTAGATATCTACATAATTGAGGAGGCAAGTTACACCAGTGTCTGTTGGATATGTTGAAGGTATGGTTTGGGATAGTAATAGGACAACAAGCAGGGGAGGTCCAGTTGGATGCTGGTGCATAGCCTATACTTTGTTCTGTGCCCAGGATAAGTGTCTTCTATGCTCTGTTTAACTGCATAATTCACCAAAAGAAAGTGAGAGAATTTTACCCTGGTATCTGTTCCACAAACCCTACTGTGTGAGAGTCTTGGTTGTGTTTTTATAAAAAAAAAAAAAAGTCCTTTTCTTCCTTATCCCAAGTCCCCATTCTCTGGTCTTTGTGATTAGCCAAAGAAAGACAAAATAAAACATCGGGATATGCCCAAATTTAAGATGTCCCAGTAGAGCTATTTGGAACATTCGTGCAAGTTGAGACATTGGTTAAAAGTATATCATGTCATGTTGACATCAGCTTCACTTCCCCCAACCCTGTGGTTCCCTCAAGCTATTGTCTTATAGCCCCTTCCTCTTTATTCCTAAACTGTCTGGAAAGAGGAGTCTGAAGTCACTACCTCACTTCCCACTCACTTCTCAAGACCCTGGTAGTCTGACTTCAGATCTCATCACAGTACTCAAGGTCAGTGGCCTTCTGATTGCCAAATCCAGGGTTTTTCATTCCTCATCCTTCTTGATTTCTGCAGAATGACCCAGCTGAGCACCCCTCCCTCCTCTCTTCATTTGGTTTCCTGATACAGCTTTCTCTTATTTCTCTCCCACCTGTCTTATCCCCTTCTTGTCAATTGCCTTCATTGGTTCAACTTCTTCGACACACTTCATAAGTGAAAGTATCTTTCAAGGCTCTGTTCCTAGTTCTGTCCTGTCTCCTCTCTCCTGTTCTCCCCTCTTCGTTTGCCTCTCCTTTTTTCTACTCTCCCCTCCCCTCTCCCTTCCTCTTTCCTCTCCTTTATCTACACTCATAGCTTAAATGATCACCTCTGTGGGTGACTTCCAAATCTATATCCAGCCCCAACATCTTATTTAATTTCCGTCCTGCATGTCCAGCCAACTACTGGACCTCCCCTGCTGGTTGTCCTATTACTGTCCCAAACCATACCTTCAAGTAAATTAAAATGAATTACATTAAAATTGAGATGATCATCTCTCCCTCACTCCCACCTCCAACCTGCCTCTTCTTCAACTTTCCTCTCTGTATTGATGGTGACACAATCCTTCCAGTCACCCAGGCTAAAAATCTTTGAGTTGTGTTGGATTATTTCCCATTTCTTTATCCAATACATCAAACTTGTTAAATCTTATAGACTTTAGCAGTGTAAGTTCTGTTGCATTCTTCCCCTCCTGGGCACTTATATTGCTACTACCAACTTATCAAGAATCTTATCACCTTTCACCTGGACTATAGTATAAGCCTCCAAATTGGCTTCCCTGAAACCAGGTTCTCTTTCATCAAGCCAACATTTCCCTAGCTGCTAAATGAATCTTCATCTTGTGGTGTTCTGATCACCTTGCGCCTCTGCTCAATAGCCTTCAGCGGTTCTCCATTGCCTAGAGAGGGCCAACTACAGACTCCTTAACTTGGCTGGCATTTAAAACCCTCAGTCTGGCTCATTTACCTTTATGGAATTATTTCTCTTTAATCTCCTTTACACACAGAGGCTTAATAGCTATCCCCCAGCCTGACCCCATCCTTTCCTACTTCTCTGTATCTTCACATTCCTCTTCCATTCCCAGAATTGACTGTGGGACATGGGAGACACTGGCACAGGACCGCCCTGCATGGCGTGCCCACATCAAGGAAGACACTATTTTGCTATGAGCAAAGAAGAATTGCAGAAACTCAAAGGAAACATGAGATGCACAGATTCAGAGACACGTTCATTGGAAATGTTCATATGGACTATTTGTGCCTGGTTAATGGTAGAACCTTCTGAGGGCTCCTGTTTGTCTGCTCAGTCACAGTCAGATATACTGTACCTTAACCTTGACATGGGGTTGGCTTTTGAGTACAAAGGACAACAACCTGATTGCCTCCACATTTATGCTTTTTAAAATCTCTTTCTTTTAGATCCAGCTCAGGTGCCCATCTCCACATAGACATCCCTTCCCCGAGTCAGCTACTTGCAGTAGAGTAGATAGAGTGTTAAATTTGGAGTCAGGATAAACCTAAGTTCAAATCCTGCCTCAAACACTTGCTAGCTGAGGGAAACTGGGCAAGTTACTTCACACCTATCTGCCTCAATTTCCTCATCTGTTAAAGAGATGATAATAATAGCACCTACTTTCCAAGGTTGTTATAAGGATCTAATGATTAATACACATAAAACTGCTTTGCAAACCTTATTGTGGAAACATTAGTTATTATTATTATTATTATTCCCTAATTTTTACAGATGAAAGTCACTTCTCATCCCTCACATTCTCATATAGTACTTTATTTGGATCACACAGCACATTGTATGAAAAATCACTGTATTTATTTCCTATATACCCTGTGTTTATCAGTGAACTTTCTGTATTCCTCCAGCAGAAGGTAAGTTCCTTGAGGCTAGGGCCTCTCTCTCTTTTGTCTTTGTATACCCATCACCTCACACAGTATCTGCCACATAGGTATAGGGTCTGGGCCTGTGATTTCTTGGCATAGGGAGCTGCCAGGTGAGGAAACTCCCTTTACTCTTGGAGGTTGTCAGTCTCTCTGCAACTTAGTCTTTAAGAGCTAGAACTTAAAGAGGTTAAGTGACTTGCTCAGAGTCACATAGCCTGCGTACTTGGACATGGCTTGAACATGGTTTTCTGGGTTCCAAGGTCATCTGTCTTTTGACTGTGTCACCTAGTAGGTGCTCAAAATAAGGGCTTGTTGATTGATTGATCTGTCTTTTGCCTTTATCACATTGAATCTTCTATCATACTTATTTGTCTAATTACCATGTTTCCTGTACTAGGTGTGTAAGTCCTTAAGGGGAGGGATGGTACCATGTTTCATCTTTTTATTTCTAGGGTCTAGCCAAGTGCCTTTGTCTATCAGGTAGTTCATACGTTTTTGTTGATCTGAATTAATATTGTATTCTTTCTCTTGAGAAGTCTGAGTTGCCCCTCCGTTTGAAGCACGATCACAGTCCTATGGGGATCAACAATCCTATTATTCCATGGATTCAATTCCACTGGCATTTCTTGGCCTGGAGCACTTTATTTACATTATTTTTTCCCTTTTTCTTAGCAAAACCCTGTCTGATGACAGTGCTTTTCCTTCAAAAGCCTTTGGCTGGTTTTCCTGTATTTGCCCTGAGTAGGCAGGCATCGGCCATCATCTGTGACTTACCCACAAAGCTAGTAAGTGTCCGAGGTCAGATTTAAACTCAGATTTTTCTGACTCCAGGGCCGGTGTTCTATCCACTGTGCCACCCAGCTGTCCCAGTTGGTCATCATCTTAAATCTGGCATAACACAGAGCTATCTCCAGCCATATTCAAATGAGGTCAGTTATCAGAGACACCCAAAAGAAACTATTATAACACAATGTCACTTATTATTGAATATACAAGCTCCTTGAAGCCCAGGACTATTTCATTTTTGTTCTGTACCCCCTAGTACTGTGCCTAGCCCAAAAAGGGTGCTAGATTTGAAGTCAGGAGACCCAGAGTCAAATTAAAGTCTGCTACTTCCTGCCTGTGTGACTTTGGACAGATCACATAACTGTGCATAAAATGAGAGTTTTGGACTAGATGGTTTCTAGGAACCTTTCGAGCTCTAGACCAATGAAGCTACCATGATGCTTAATAAATGCTTAATGATTAAAGGAATGGCCCAGAGGACAGAATGTCTTCAGCAAAGTTTCCAATAAATGATACTGTAAGCATTCCACAGAATTGAGACCCTGCCTTCAAAGAGTTTACAATACTATGCCAGCTGGCTTATGAAAGATGGCATTGATGAGGGAAATTCATACACATAACATAACTAACCATGAAGAAAACTTCTGAAGGAAAATAAAAGACAAAAGCCAAATTTCATTATTTATTTACTTGTAAAAAAGTAATTTCATCTCAGGAAGCAGAGGTCAGAGAAAATAAAACAGGGAAGTTGACTTCTGGATAAGGCACGGGTACAAAAAGTCTAAAATACTCTTAGGCATATTTCCAGCAATAGGATATTCCACTTCAGTTTCTCCATTGAATTGTAAAATCTGAGAGGTCAAAGACTCAGTCACACCTTTTCAAATCCCCCACAACATTTAGCATAATGTCTTCCACATAGGTTTTCCTTCCTTTTTTTAATGAAGTGAAGAATTTTGTGGTCTGGACAATGATGGATGGGCAACTCATAGTTGAGTGGACCAAATGAAAATCTATTTTCCAAATTACATGCCATGATATAGATGGATAGTCCATAAACAAATGTGCCAAAAGAAGAAAAGTTATTCTCTAGGCTTCATGGAATGCTTGGGATGGGCAACCCACAAATGAATGAACCAAAGAAGAATGTCTGTTGACCAGGTTTGTATATACTATAGGTGAATAACCCACAAGTCAATCAATGAACCAAGTGGATGAAGAATGCCTATTTTCCAGACTATGATATGCATTTGGGTGAACAATTCATAGAGCTGGTCCATTTGAATATATCTTGAGTGGCTCCAGCAAATGAATGTTGAACTGGACCCAAAATTGAACAGTAGGAAGAGAATAGGCTAGATTGTCTTTGGGCAAGTCTTTTAATGACTTCTAACTTTTCTTCGAAACAAAGGCCCATCTCTTCAATGCCCATAGTCTTTTGATGACTTAGTGTCCTGAATCAGGGAGCACTAGGGTCTCTAAGGAATTGAAATGGAAGATCAGTCAGAGGAAAATTGAGAGGTAAGCAGGCTACAATGCAATGCAAATGAGGAATTGTGCTAGGGGAAAAATGTTAGAGAAGAATTGGAGGATCAGAAGGAAAAAAAAAGATGTACCAGTCAGTGAGATCAAGACATAACCAGTGAACACCTAGCATGCCTCATTGATATCTACACAATGTGAAGAGAACTCAAGAACCCCCTGTGGCAAATTTATGAAAGGACATGGCCAGTAGTTCCATGGAACCTGCATACCTACGTGAGTTTTGACATATATTGCTGGAGGTGAGATCATACATCTATTAGAAATACTTCTAATAGTACATATATTTAAGCAATGTTCCCTAGGGTTGGAAAATTAATTTAAATACATTCCTTATGTATGTCTCTCATTTATGCTGAAAACTAATCCATAATATTCCTAAAAAAAAATATTAGTCCAGAGCTGTGCTCACTATTTACTCAATAAATTCTCATTGAATAAAGAAATCCCTCTAGCCTCAGCATCTCACACGGGGTGCAATCTGTTACGATGTCAAACCAGAAAATCAATAAACTCATAAGTATTTATCACTTGCCTATCGTGTGCCTGGAATGCTAGCCCTCATCATCCCTGGCTTCCTTCAAGTCCCAACTAAAATCCCACCTTCTACTAGAAGCCTTTCCCATCCCCTTTAGGTCTAGTGCCTTCCTAAAGTTGATTGTTTCTGATTTATCCTGTAATAGCTTATTTCTACATAGTTCTTTGTATATTGTCTCTCTAATTGGAAAGTAGGCAGGAACTGTCTCTTACCTTTCTTTCTATCCCCCGAACTTAGCACAGTACCTGGCACACAGTAGGCACATAAATAAATGTTTGTTGACTCAGACTCACTGGATCGACTGCCAGGCCCCTCACTTTTCAAGGAGGTGGGGATACAAAGGTACAAAAGGAACCAATCGTTGGGATTAAGAAGTTTACATTCTATGGGGGAGATTGTTATTTGAGACCAAGTTCAAAGGAAAGGTGATAGAAATGACATGCAACCACAGATGGACTTTCTAAAGGGTCGTACATATGGCAAATGCAAAGTCAAGGTTTTATCAGCTTCATATCTGAAATACACTAGAGGTTCTGGATATTGAAATCACCCATTGCATAAAGTGAAGATTGCTGTGTAAGTGAATAGTCACTGGCAAACATCTAGGTATTGACTGTTTGGATCATTCACATAATGGGTTTCCTTAAAGTTGGGCACAGCCATATAGTAAAGAAAGTGAATGTTCCCCAACTCTCAGAATGATGGAGTCAAGCTGGAATACCAGCAGGCTCTCCCCGAAGGCCGTAGCTAAATTAATTTAGGAAGCAAAAAGAGAGCTATCAAGATGTATGTAATAGGTCAAGCGGCTATTAAAAATCCCACTCATGAATGAGAAGTAGGTTGTTACCTTTAATTCTACGTAGGAACTTCAAGTACTAATTGTCACGTTAGAGCCAAGTCAGATTCATGATTAGCAGGCAATGCTACAATTATCCTTTCGTGGGCAGGTCCTAGGGCAGGGGTGGGGAACCTGGGGCATCGAGGCTGCTAGGTGCTCAAGAGCGGCATTTTGACTGAATCCAAACTTCACAGAACAAATCCACTTAATAAAAGGATTTGTTCTGTAAAAGGGCAGGAGGATTCAATTCAATTCAATTCAATTCAACAAGCACTTCGTAAAGACCTATAAAAAGACCTATTTTATGTCAGGCCTTGGGAATTTCCAAGGCAATCTATTAACAAGCATTTATTAAGTGCCTACCATGTACCAAGCACTGCGCTAGGCACTAGAGGGATAAAAAGACAATATGAACTAAATAGTCCCTGCCCTCCTAGAAGCTTGGATTTTAATGGGAGAGACAAGGTGTATATTAAGTTACCTCAAATCTCTGGGCCTGTTTTCAAGCCTATAAAATGAACCGGTTGGACTAAACGCCCTCCAACGGCAGTTAATTGGCGAAGCGTATAGAATGCAGGGTCTGGAGTCAGGAAGATTTGAGTTCAAACTTCGCCTCAGACATTTACTAGCTGCGTAACTCTGGGCAAGTCAGTTCACCCTGTTTGCCTCAGTTTCCTCAACTGCAAAATGAGCTGAAGGCGAAAACCATTCTAGTGTCTGCCAAGAAAACCCCTCAATTGGGTCAGGAAACGTCGGACTTGTTGGAAAAGACTAACAACAAGGTTCCAGTGAAAATGCATGGAGTCGGGAAATGGCTTGTCCACGGTGAGGAACAGCAAGTAACCTGTGTCACTGAATAGCAGAGTAGGAGGGGTTTAAGAAGGTTTGAGAAGACGAGAAGGTCTTAGCCCCCGTGGGACTCAGTTTCTTCCTTTTTGAAAAGAGGGTTAGGGTTAGAAGGTTCTCTTCAGTTCTAGATTTCTGATCCCTAGGACTTTCCTGTGCCTCCGTTTCCCCACCTGTAAAACGAGGGGGTTTGTCTAATTGGTCCTTTCGTTTTCTCATTCCGCAAAAGGGGGGGGGGGAGAGGTTGGGCTAGAAATTCCTTTCCCGTTCTAAATCTCAGTCTCTTTGACCTTCCTGGGACTCAGTTTCCTTATCTGTAAAACGATGATCTCCGGGACCCCCAGCTTTAAAACTGGGTCTTTAAGAATAAGCGAAGTGAATGCATTCATACAGGTATGCACCTGACCCCGCTAAAACCAGTCTGGTCAGTCCTCCCCACCCCTTCCCCCAGCCCCAGCCAGTCCAGAGCATCCTCCTGCGCCCCGGGCTCGCGGGTCTACTGCACGTGGCTCCGAGCTGGGTCCACCCTAAGAGCGGAGAGGGCGGAGCGGGAGCAGGAGCCGGGGCGGGGGCGGCCCCCCCCCACCTCGGTGAGTCACGGCCTCGCGCGCGTCTCGCGCTCCTCCCGGGCAGTTCGGGGCGGGGCCTCGGCCTCCCTCCAGGCCACGCCTCCCCTGCTTCTGATTGGTCCTTTCGAAAGAGGCGGCGGCGGGGCTGGAGACTGAGCCTGAGGCGGAGGCAGTTTGGTCGGGGACAAGGTACCGCTTCAACCCTGGGATGGTGACCCGGGAGACGAGCTGAGCCTCTGGTGCCGGAGCCGGTGAGTAGCCCGCCGCTGCCCTGGGGACTCTGACTCCCGTGTCCTCCCGGGGGCCGGCTCGCGGCCGCGGCCGGGAGGGGTCATTCAGCTGGGGGTCCCGGGCTAAGCCCCGCCCATACCTGGCCGCCATTGGCTCTTCTGGAAGGGGGACTCCTGCGTTCTGGTTGGTCGGAGGCGACGCCCATCTGTCCCCTCGCTCTCCGTGCCCCCTGCTGGGGGAGCTGTCCCGCTCCCGGGGTAGGGATGCGGGAGAAGAAACCCAGGTGTGTCCCCTGCCTCCAGACCCAGGGAAGAGGCTGTCCTCCTGTCCTTCCCAGCCTGCAGAACCTGAGAACGCAGCTGATCCTAGAGCTCAATCAATGCAGCCCCTGCCCCCGTTTTACAGATGAGGAAACTGAGGCCAAGAAGGGTGCCTTTACCTGCCCAGGGTCACATAGGTCTATCATTGCATCATAAGATCATAGATTTAGAGCCCAAAGGGACCGTAGAGGTCATCTGGTCCAACTGTCCAGCCTTACAGAGAACCCTGAGGTTCAGAATGGTGATTTTCCCAGGGTCGCACCAGGTCTCAGCCTCTTAGAATCATAAATTTAGAGATGGAATGGATTTAGAGGTCGCAGATGGGTCCAACTGTCCCATCTTACAGAGGAGAACACTGGAGCCTGGAGGTATTAAAAGACTTGTCCAAAGTCACCCAGGCATGTGGCAAGGCTACTTGTTTTAATTCAGCAAGAATTTATTAAAAGCTAACGATGTGCCAGATACTTGGGGGAGAAAAAGACAAAAGCAAAGAAGCCCGCCTCCTCAAAGCTCTTATGTTCTCACTTGTGAACAAAATCAACTCTGTAGTGGGAAAGACGGCTGGATTTGGAGTGAGAGTACCTGGGCTCCAATTCACTGGTATCTGTGGGACCCTGAGCCCATCGGTTAATCAATTAATTTGGATTTTAATTTCCTTGTCTTTGTGGTCTATTCCAGCTCTGAATCTATGGTTCTGTGATTCTCATAGCCTAGTGCCTAGCCCTTAATCAATGGAAGTTGATTGGGTGATTGATTATGTGTCTACTGATTTTTTATTTTTCCCAAAGCCATACCCAAGTGGAGCAAAATGGGACCATTATATTGGGTGCATTCTCATGCTTTTTTTTTTTTCCTTTGGCTATCTTCAGGTGAAAATGGCCTTTCTAAATTTCTCAACAACATCATCAGAAAACTTTAATTATGAATAATATCTCAGACAGCATGGCATAGAGCAATGGTATCAAATTAAAAAACAAAACAAAACCTAGGGGACACTAAACTGTACTTAATGATCTCTACTGGCCTCATTGACTTAGAGAACCATACACATTTGTGTATGTGTGTGTGTATGTATGTATGTATGTATGTATGTTTGTATATATATGTTTGTGTATATATGTCTGTATGTGTGTATTTGTGTGTATATATATTTACTTTATCACCATATATGTGTATATATACATACATATACACACACACATATATATACATATATACACACATATATATATATTTACTGTATCACCACATTGAAATCAGATAGAAACTACATTTTAACCTGCTTCAGGCCACACTCAGCAGTATTGTGGGCTGCATGCCCAGTTTGACACCTCCCAGATAGAGAGCAGAGGGCTGGCCTTGAAGAGTCTTAAAGTCAGAATCACAGAACTCTAGAAGGGATCTCAGCAGCTGTCTAGCTCAACCCATGTCTTCAAATTAATTCCTGTCATAGCATCCCGACAGGTTGTAATCCAGTCTCTGTTTTAATACCGTCAGTGAGGGGGAGCTCACTGCTTCATCAGATGGCCCATTCTGCTTAATGATAATTCTAATTGTTAGAAAACTTTTCCTGACTTCAAGGTTCAAAGTCGTACCTCTGATACATACTGGCTCTCTGACCTTGGGGGAGCCCCTGAATCTCTCAGTGTCTCAGACAGCTCTTTAAATTATAGAAATCTTGTTCTGCATTGGTAGAAGGTGTTTCCATAATGGAAGTTCTCTTTTTAAAGCAATGAAATCACAGGTCAAGACCAAAACTTCAAAGTAAAAGCTTTACTTGTATAATTAGGTTTACAACATAATTTTTTTTTTACAATAACCCTTTGAAGTGGGGAGCATGGCAGTTACTGTTCTCATTTTACAGGGAGGAAACTGAGGCCCAGAAAGGTTAAATTGCTTGCCTACATTTACATAAGCTAGGAAATGTTGGAGATGGAACTTGAAACCTATCATTGGGATTTCAAGGCCAGTGTTCTTTGCCTTTGTATTCTCCTTGTTTATTATGGGGCTGAAAATAGTAGAGTCCCAAGCAAATTACCTCTATACAACGTTTGTCCTTGAAGAAATGCATAAACAAAAGCAGGATTTACTCTTTCCTTATCTTTTTGCCTATCCACTTACTGACTGAGATCTACTGAACCAGAAATCTTACATTTAGGCAGTGATAGAGATATCAAGGAAGAAACTAGCATTTTACGTGCCTACTGAGTGCCCAGCACTATACTAGGCCTTAAAGATACACGTACAGAACTAAAACAGCCCCTGCCCTCAAGGTGCTTCCATTCTACCAGAGGAGACAGCAGAGGGATCATAAACTCACAGGCTCAGTGAGCCAGGGCATGGTTTCTAGAATACTTGCCCTTCTTCAAACTGTTGCTTGCTAGGTTTCAGGCTGCTTTTTTTTTTCTTTAAACAAAAGTACATAATATTAGTTAACATTTATATATCATTTTAGGGTTTGCTAATTGCTTTGTGTGTATTATATCATTTTATCCCCCCAATTACCTTGAGAGGTAGGTACTGTTATTGTCTTGGTTTTGCAAACAAGGGAACTGAGTCTCGAGTTGAGACTTGCCTATGATTATGCAACCAGTAGGTGTCTGAGTTGTTGTTGTTGTTTATTTGTTTAAGTTGTGTCTAACTCTTCGTGATTTCATTTTGGGTTTTCTTGCCAAAGATACTGGAGTGATTTGCCATTTCCTTCTCCAGCTCATTTTACAGATGAGGAAACGGAGGCAAACAGGGTTAAATGACTTGCCCAGGGTCACACAGCTAGTAAGTGTCTAAAGATGGATTTGAACTCATGAAGAAGAGCCTTCCAGATTGCAAACCCAGTGCTCCCACTATGCCCCCTAGCTATCCCAAGGTGTCTGAGACAATATCGAAATTCAGATTTTCTTGACGTGCCAAATCCATCACTCTATTCACTGTGTCATGCTGCCTAGATTCAGTGCTATACATTTTGGAATCATTTCATAGATAAGGACTCTTTCCTCCTCCATATTGGCTCCTTGTTATCCTCTTCAAATGTAAAAGGCCGAAACTGAAGCAATCTAAACTATTTCTAACCAGCACAATTGGTCCCTGACTTCATTATGGGAACAGACCATTTCCAAAGACTTCTCGGGTTTCTAGCTTAAGTTCTGGTATTAGTTCCCTCGAGGGTGTGGACTGCTCTGAAACTCAACTCTCCCAATTCAGTACATGTGATTCTGAGCATTGCTCTTTGGCCACACCTCTCATGGAACTTAAATAAACTGAAATAGAAATCCTAGTGGAAAATCAACTGCCGAACTTCCTGAGACGTGACCGTTGGCTGAGTCATCCATTTCATGCACCCCATTCACAAAGCCAGCTGAAATGGAGCAGTTGTAATTGTTTCTCTTCTCATTATTTTGAGCCTATTGAGTTAGAATCAATTTTCTTTTTTCTCCTCTGAAAAGCTGTATATTGTCATTCTGCTGGAACCAAAGTTCTAAGAGAAAAGCTCTTCCAGTGATGATGGCCATTACTGAAAAGCAAAGGAGGCAGGGCACCTGGAGATTACAAGTTAGCCCATAGAAGGAGGTCATTCTATGGGGAGGAATGTGGCTCCTCTAATCTGCTCCTCTCATGTTCCCTTTATCTTGCCAGGCATTTTTGAAAAGTCTTTCAGCAGCACAGAGAGTAGAGGGACATACAGTCATGTGAACCACACAACATCCAGCACACATAAAAACTTCAGATACTTTTTGATGACAACTAAGATACATGTACATGTTCATACATAAAAAGCTTCTGTTATTTCATAAACAGAATTAGGAAGTCTGTTCCTGTTCCTGTTTTATATAAAACAGCTATATCTCTTGCTTGAGTTATGATTTAATATCTACTGAATGTAAAACAAAAACAGAAACAAAAACTAGTCACCCAAATTAAGAGTTCTCATAGTGAAGCAATCATGAAATCAAGAAATAAGTTTGGATGGTTCCGAACTCCTCTGTTTTCACTCCTATCAAATTTCCATTGTAATAGGAGTTTTCTCCTCCCCCATCTACTAAAAGGGGTGGGTGGGTTTGTTGTTTGTCCTTTGTTCTTATTGAGGACCTAGACCTCAAGGAGGTGATGCCATGACGTGGAAGTGAATTGGTTTTAAGTGAGAGAGGGCTGTGCAAAGTCACCAGCCTCACTGTCTCCTTCAGAGCCATCTGGGTCCCATGGCAAGATATACATCAGGATTACCGGAGATGGCCCTAGACACAGTGGGAGACCTTGGCCTTTTTAGAGCTAAAGTCTTTCTCAGGTCTCAGTTTGACTGAGGCAGCGCCCATTCAGTGATTAAGTAAGAAATGAAGCAGAGAAAGGCCTCTATTATGTAGTAAAAAAAAAAAAATCAATCTGGGCCGGGAAGACCCTCAGGGTTTCTGGCCAAAACAGAAATGGGTGGGTGAGGGTAGCCTTTAATTGGAATATCTATCTCCCAGTAATGTAAAAGAAAGCAAATGGTCATCTTCAAAGCCCTAAATCAATGTTTGTCCTCGTTGTTCCTGGAGGACTGAGGCCGAGTCATACAGAAGTGTGAAATGATTAATTCTTAAAAATAAATCAGTTTGGAAGTTGTGAGGAAACTTGAGCACCTGTGTACATTTCTCCACAGAACTCCATGTTAACTCCATTCTAACCTCAGAGCTAAACTGTGAACTCAGCAAAGCAGAGTAGTCATTTACTGATGCTATCTAGCTGTGTAATGTTGATCTCTTTGGACACAGTCATGCTTCCTGGTGATGATGTTATGTCTCAAAGTCAGCAGGGGCTTATTAGCTTACTTGGATCATCCACGCTCATTCCCTTACTCATTATTTAGTTGCTTACTATAAAGCTTTGTCTTGTCCTCTTCCCAGTTTTAAAATGCAAAGTTCCTGAAGCTTTGAAATTAAGTTTGGTTCATTTTGCATTTGGTCTGGAGGGTCCAACAACATGTGAAAATGAGCACTCGATGATGATTGCAGGTGCGAAAATCCTAGAGTTGTGGGGCTTCGAGGTTCAGTCCAACAAACACTTGTCAAGTGTGCGCTATCTTTAAGGCGGGAATAACCTTGGGGATCCAGAAACAAAAGCAGAAGAGCCCTCGTGGGACTTCCATTCTCTTGGGGTGAGGATGGAGGGCAGCCAGGTGAGATCTGGCACGGCTATGGAAGTAGAAGATGACTTGAGGAAGGAGGGAGCAGCAAGCATTGAGGGAAGGCTTTGCAGAAGAAGTGGCATCTGAGCTGAGCTTTGAACAAAGAGAAGAAGGATAATGAGAGGTAAAGATGAGGAGGGGGTGCATCCCAGGCGTGGGAGATGCTCTGTGCAGATGGGAGGAGGGAACGACCAACCAGTTTGTGCCATTTGTTTGGAAGATGGTTCTTGGAGAGGATTAATGTGAGATAATGGTGAGGAAGAAGTTTCGAGTCAAAATGTGAGGGGTCTTCAGTGCCAAGCTGAGGAGTTTGTGTATATTATCTTAGGGGCAATAGAGGATTTAAGCTGGTCACTGACTGACTCACACCTGTGCCTTAGGAAGACTGTGTTGGCGACTCTTTGGAAGGTGGATTAGAGCCTAGACATAGAGAAGCCAGATGGGTTTACAATCCCCCTGGGCAGGGTTTGACCGAGGGCTGAGCTTGGAAGCATCTTGGCTCATGCATTTTATGCCTGTGTGCCTCTCCAGGTCTCAGTTTCCTGTCTGTAAAATAAGGTGGTTGAACAAGATGACCTTAAGGTCATCTTTAGACTTAAGATTCAGTGAGGGAGCATTGTGGGACTTGAGATAGAGAGGCCACTGTGTATGTTGGGAGAAAGGTGATAGAGATGAGATATCGTGGAGGTAGCATCCACAAGGCTCACATATGAAAGAAGAAGGGAAAATCAAGGTTGACTCCAAGGTCATTGAGTAGGAGGATGGCTTGTACCTCCACAGAAATAGGGTGGTTTGAGGAGAGGAGCTCAGTTCTATTTTGGACCTGTTGACTTTCAGATGTCAATGGTTCATCTAGAGGCATTACCTAGTAGGCAGCTAGTTTCATAGGACTGGAGGAGAGGAAAGAGATCAGGACTGAACATAGAGATTTCAGTGTCTTCTGGGTAGAGATGGTATTTAAACCTATAGGCACTCACCAATCAATCAAATATTTTTTAAATGCCCACTAAATGCCAAATGCTGAATACAAGTACAAAGAAGTAAACAATCCCTACCCTCAAGGAGCTTCCATTCATTTCCTAGACATCTCTAGCCATGCTGCTTTCCTTGACTATGTTGGGCCATCATCTCGGCTCTTTCCTTACCAGAAAAATTGGACTCCATGGTTGGAACCACTCTGGGCTTTGAAAAGCAAGCATTGGCCTTATCCCTCCATCTCCAGTCGTTCGTCCACCTTCCACCTACCTTTTATCTATTGTCTTCCCCTTTAGATTGTTGGCTCTGTGATCCCCAATATGTAGCACAATATCTGGCACACAGTAAAGACTTCAAAGAGTATCTGTCTGTCTGTATCTGTCCATCCTAATGGAAGAGACAAATATATGTAGAAATGTATACTACCTGAGGATAGAGGAGAAGCCTGGGAAGAAGCACGGCACACAATGTGACAGAATGAATCAGGGCATGCTGAGGGGGTTACTATGCTGCAGGGAGGGGTCTGGGGAAATTAAATAACAGATCTGTAAGAGACCTGGTTGGCCCAGTTGTGTGATTTCTCCCCAACAGTGACCGACTGCCATAGAGTGGGATCTGAGAAGGTGGATAGATGGTGAGGGTGCCTCAGGGAGGAGAACTGGCAGTAGGTTCATGAGGTGAGAGTCAAGGGTGGAAGACAGTATACGGTGGAGTCGGTTAATTACAGGGTCAAAGTGCACAGTGATGACAGAGTGAGGCTTGGTGCACTGGGAAACTGGAGGAGACAGGGATGCTGAAGAAGAAGCTTACGAGCCACGAGGTCAAGGGAGAGATGGAAGGAGAGCAGTTTTTAATGAAAGAGGGGAGAGAACTAAAATAAGTTAATAAATTATTTTTGTTCAATCTGTCTGACTCTCCTTGACCCTGCGAACCATAGCATGTCAATACCATCCCTGTGATTTTCTTGGTGTAGATACTTGGAGTGGTTTGCCGTTTCCTTCTCCAGCTGATTAAAGCAAACAGAGGTTAAGTGACTTACCCAGGGTCACACTGCTAGTCAATGTCTGAGGCTGGATTTCAACTCTGGTCTTTCTGACTCCAGGTCCAGTGCTCTATCCATGGAGAATAGAAAGGTGTTATTTCACAGGCAGATATTTCCAATTACTGTACAACTTTGTATAGTAAAAAGCTGTTTGTTAGATGTGTGCTGACAGATAAGATCTGGGTGGTGTTTTTGACCTTCAGCAAACACTTGTGACTTTAAGGGCATGTCACTGAGTTGTGCTTCTGGGCATTGTGTCCCAGGCAAACTAGCTGCTGCTTGTATATTTCTGCCTCCCTCATGGCTTTCTTTACACATCTCCTTCTACCTGCAGCCCTCCTCTTTGTTTCCTCCTGTCTCTCCAGCCCTAGCTCAAGAGACTCTCTCCCTAAAGACTTCCTCAGTCCCATAGTCAGGGGGAACCCAGGCCTTGAATAACAGTTTGTATCTTTCTTAGATACTTATTTCGTTTTGCATTATAGTTATTATGTAGCTACTATATATTTATGTATCTTTCACTGTCTTTGCTATATTGTAAACTCTTTGAGGATAAGAACTGTGTATATCTCAGTTATTTTTGTATTTGCCTCAGCCCCTAATGGTTTGTTTTCCACAGTCACTTAATAGAAGGTTGTTGACTAAATAGGTATGTGTGTGTATGCACTTGGGGTGTAGGTTTATTCATGGATGTTTCATGAATTACAAGGTAAGGAGAATATACTAGGAAATATTCTTTAGTGGTCAAAGTTTCCCATAAAAGAATGATATCCGGTAATAAACAAATGTTACATATTAAAAATAAACTGGATATAATAGGGTTGTCATTTCTATTTTTTAATGCTGAATCTAAGAGCAATCATTCTTAATTTTTAATTTGTTCATTTAACTGTTTTTTGCTCTCTGTATCACAGAGTTGAGTCATTTCACTGCCGAATTTGCTCATATAATTCAATTAACTTGTTAAACCTTAATTGAATCTAGTCACAGATAATGATTTTATATCAAATTTTGCATAAAAGTGAGTGGCGGCAAAATACTTGTTTCGCATGTCACCTTGTGGACACCTGTGAGATCTCTGTGTAAATTTGAGAGCAAAGAAAGAGATTCAGCAAAAGTCTTGTAGCCTGCTGCTGACTAGGAAAGTTAAAACAACCTTAGGGCAGCTTACTTGCCTGATCAGCCTTGAAGATTATTTACTTCCTTGTTTACATTGGAGAGTAGATGGAGTTATCTGTTTCATGTTGAGCTATGTGACTTTGTACAACAGTAACAAGATGAGGTTTGGGAAACAGATTCTAGTGTTCTCTCTGTCATTTTCACTTGGCCTTGTTGAGCCTCTGTTCTGTTTATAACATGACCTGTTGAAATATCTCATGAATAATAAATGTTCACAATGTATTCTCGTTATGTAGTATCTTGTACTTATAGAGTAGGAGGTAGCTCAATGGCTCAGTGGACAGAGCGCTGGGCCTGGAGTCAGGAAGACCTGAGTTCAAATCCAGACTCAGGTACCTACCAGCTGTGTGACCCTGCACAAGTCACTTAACTTCTGTCTGCCTTAATCCCCTGGAGAAGGAAATGGCAAATCACTTCAGGATCTTTGCCAAGAAAACCCCATGAACAATATGGTCCATGAGCTCACGAAGAGTTGGACATGATTGAACAGCAACAACTTATGGAGTGCTTCTATTCAAAACTAGTTGTTTTGCAGTTGTTTCGTAGTAAATAGTATGATGGCCGGAGTAGAGGACAGTCTTTGTTTCTTTAATTTTTAACTAATACATAGATTACTGATTTTTAAAGACCTGGAATGCAGAAAAATGCCTTTGCCATTAAGATGATATAAACTATATTTTAACCTTTAAGATTTTGCAGTGTCTTTGGCTTATTACTTTGAAAACCAGTTATGTATTGAGTGTATGTTGAAGTCATAGCTGATAGTATTAATAGAATTTTAGATGAATCAACTTCTACTCTGTCTGTGATGGAAATGGTGGCTGTAACAGAAGTCCCACCAGACTGTGACTACCTCACCAGTCTTCTTACTTGCTCTGGTGAATTCTCTGAAGGAGTTCTTCTTCTCCCTTTGATTCCTTTCAGCATCTAGTGGTTCAAGTCATTCTAATTTTCCTAAACCTAAAAGGAGGATTGAGAATCCTCTTTTCAGTTTCCTCCTTCCCAAGCTTCTAACAGATGATCTCCTCACCTTGTAGTTGTCAGTGGGGGGACATCTTCCTAGCCCAACAAAATAATCCTTCACACAGTCACAGTGATTTCCCTTCATGTTACCAGGGACCCCTCTTCTGCCAGATATCACACTAGTGTCCGCATCTATTTTCTGGGGTAGCGGGTGGTGGAGAAGGCCATTGCCCTTCTCTGACCAGTGTGTGCTGACTTTTATTGTGGTTATTAACAGGAAGTGAACTAGATTGGGTAGTGCTGCCAATGGAGGAAAGATAATTGTTGTTGGAGACCTACCCTACATTAAAGGCTGAGTTAATCATACTCTTTGGGAGGAAGAATGATGTAATTATAATGTTGGACTTAAGGCAGCGGACCAGATCATTCAGTGAATATATCTAAGTGAAACTTGGAGGCTTTCTGTAAGTCCAGGCTTAGAAGAGTTGATGTTTATCATGATCTTCAAGAAGGCACTAAACAAGGAGTTCAAAGATCAAATAACAAGGGACATGGGACCAGAAGATTTAGCAGGGTTAAGCAGCCTTATGGTGTTCTCGAATGACATTTCTTTTTTTCTTTTTTTTTGCTTTTTGCTGAGGGAATTGGGGTTAAGTGACTTGCCCAGGGTCACACAGCTAGTAAGTGTCAAGTATCTGACTCAGGTCCTCCTGACTCCAAGGCCAGAGCTCTATCCACTGCGCCACCTAGCTGCCCCTCGAATGACATGTCAAGGCAAGTTGAAGGCATAGAGGAAGGGGATTACAGCTTTTGCCAAGAAAATCCAAAGAGTGGGGAAAGTCCAGAGCTGCTATAACCCACTGCCAGTAGGAGGATCCAGGGATCTGGATAACAGGAATAACACAAGCCAAGTAGTATCTTTGTATTACATGTGGACAGCCAGATCTCTTGACTCAGTATTGTAGGTAGGGCCTATATACATTTAGAGAACTAATATAGGGACAGACAGAAAGAATGAGTCCAGGTAAGAATGAGGCAAGGATCCTTTTCAGACAGGGTAGAGCATATTCAAGATACAAAAAGAGAACTCTGGAACCAAGGAAATTCCTTTCCATGCTTATCCCCACAATGGAAATGTTTTGGGACCATGGGGCCAGAGAGTAAAAGCAGGGAGGTTCTGAGTAAACTCCAGCACTGTATAATATGATATGATATAATATAATATAATATAATATAATATAATATAATATAATATAAT
>NW_020951112.1:3230037-3245484 GCF_900497805.2 Vombatus ursinus | reverse complement strand
ATAATATAATATAATATAATATAATATAATATAATATAATATAATATTGCCTAGAGCTTGGTGAAAAGATGGCAAGTGCTTCTCTGCTGGAAAGCAATAGAATATAATTAAATTTAAATTTGATTAATTTAAATTTAATTCAGATTTACACAGATACTTCACAGGTGTTCACAAGTTGACATCCAGAAGATGCATTCTGCTGTCACTCACTCACCACCTGATTGGGTGGTAGCTGTGGAAGGTGGCAGACCTTAGGGAGGAGTAGGGTCATAGAACCACTTCCCTTACTTGATGAGCATAGGGCATCCAGGGAGAAGTAGTTTTTGAAGTCACTAATAGGAAGTAACTGGGAATGGGGCTGTTCACTTTGTCATCTTTACAACAGCACAGTCCTATGTGATGAAATTGATAAATATGTCCCAGATAGGAAGCCCTATCCCCCTGCATGTCCATTGGGAAACTTGCTGGGAATCACCCTTATAGGGACTTGGTACAATTAAGGGCCAGGATTATACTTTCAGAATATACAGACCTGTTAGATGTATTTAATAAAGATGGAGAGTGTCATTTGCCATTCCAAGAGGACTTTAATTGCCCCATATACTTTCTCTTCAGAAAGTAGACAGATGGGTGGATTTCTAGCCAGAATAGACAGAAGTGATGAGCACTATGGACCTATTTGAAAAAGAGACCTATGTGAAGAGAGAGTGGGGTGGGAGGAGAAAGTGTGTGAGCGTAAGAGAGAGAAAATGTGAGTGAGAGAGAGAATGCATTTATTTGGCTATTTTGATCATGAGCAGAAGTGCTTCATTTCTATGGTGGGGTTGGCAACTGCAGTCATGTATTGTCTCCGGGGTCTCAAAGAAATAATGATCTGTAACTGTTCTTGCTACCATTTATCTGTTCTGTCCTATGGAAAATAAAAAGACCCCACATTTATAGTAAAGTGAATTTAAAGAAGCCTTAGAATCTTGTTACAGTTTGAACCAGAAGTGAATAGAAGACAGCTTTCCAGGTGCAACTTGGCCACAACAAATGCTGGATGATGCCCCTTGGGCTGGCCAAGGCCTCAGCAACATTTTGTAGCTTTGTAGACCTGATGAATAGATTTGTTGTAGCTTGCTGGGATAACATCTTAATGTCTTCACATCATACGCAGGAACATGTCTCCTATGTAAGGAAGGTATGAATTTAGTTGTGGGATGATAGCTTGTACAACAAGGTGGAAAAAAATACACATTAAATTGGTCCCAGGTAAGACTTGAGAGGTTCACTTTTGGGTCAGATGTACTGGAGATGAATCCTGAGTATGTTCTGGGCCCTGTGGAACCAGGTGGTATCCCAGGAAGGAAGCTCCTTGCAGTGTCAATTTGGAATTTCCTATTTCTAATAAATCAATTTTACACCAGAGTTTTTGCCGCTGATGGGGAACTTTCTGTTACTTTTATGAAAGAGAAGCAAAAATAGGGTGCATCCAGACATTGAAAAAACTTTTCATGAAAAGCTCAACAAGGCTTTTATGAAAAAAGCCATCATAGTGGCTTCCTGAGCTTAAGTGTGCATGTGTGTGTGTATGTGTGTGAAGATGGATGCACTGAGGAGTTACAGAATGAGAGGAGGACTTAAATCTGTTGCCTATAATTTGTTCTAGTCAATTTCTCACTGAGAGAAATTTTATTATTAGTAATAGGGAGAATTGCACTAGAACAGGAGTTCTTAATCCTTTTTGTATCATGAGCTCCTTGAGCCATCTAGCGAAGCCAGTAGTGAGCCTCTTTTCAGAATCGTATTTTTAAGTATATAAAATAAAATTCATAGGATTACCAAGGAAGTCATCAAAATACTTAAGAACAAAAACAAACAAGTTCAACCTGGACCCTGCACCAGAGATGTGGTGGTATTACGTAGTGGAGTGTGATGGTATCATCTAGTGGAATATGGTACCTACTGCTAGTCTTCTGAGACATAAAGGTTTTAGATGTTGTAAGGAAGCTTGATCTTGTCAGTGGACACTTCTGTTCCTACATTTCCCCCCCACTCAGGTAATTTGTATCCTACATCTCATAAACCCCTTGGCATTGACCTGGAACATGGGCTTAGCAGAAAATCTAGAGGGGAAAGAGACATATAAGGCCTTATACATACGAAGAGACATACAAAGACTTATAGACCTCTCAGGAACATTAAAAGGTAGGGGCAAGTCAAGGCTACAGTATTTTCCTTTTTGTCTGATGGTGTGTCCACAGGACCAGATGAAGGAGGTCATGTGACTCACTGTGATGTATTGCTAGCTGGGCATCCAGAGCAGAACTAAATGAAATACTCTTCCTTTGCTACTGGTGGTTGGCACAAGAGGAAGTCCTAGGATCTTTTCTAACCTAGTATACCACAAAATCCTGCCAGGAACCATGGAATTGGCTGCAACTGTAGCTTGTTTCCTATCTACTCTTGGTTCCGGAGAGATTTCGTCTCCATGCTTGGATGATAAAGCCATTTTCATCGTGGTGGATCTCTTTTCACAAATGTGCCACTTGACCTTGTGTCCTGGATGCCCCCTTCATCCCACATATATTGGTATTTCTTAAAGGGGAAAAAACACAGTTATTCCTTCAGTCACTCTGTGTGTATGTGTTGTGTTGTGTTGTGTGTGTATGTGTGTGTGTGTATGTATGTATGTGTGTGTGCATGTGCAACGTAGGGACTGGATTATAAGCAGGATTGGTCAGGAAGGGTCTCTGTATAAGCCCCCTACACAGCTGACATTACTGCCCAGAGATGGCACAAGAAAGGGCCCCTATAACCACAGGAGGTGAGTCTACTATGAGCCAGGCACTGTACCAAGCACGGAGGGTACAAAGAGGCAAAAGACAGTCCCTGTCCTCAAAAAGCTCACAGTCTAATGGAGGAGACAAGCAACAAATATACCACAGGATACATAGGAAATTAGTAAGAGAGGGAAGGCACTAATAATTAAGAAGGGTTGGGAAAGGCTTAATGTAGAAGATGAGATTTTAGCTGGAACTTAAAGGAAACACGTGAGGGAGGGAGGAAGAACATTCAAGGCATGGAGGACAGCTGAAGAGAATGCACAGAGCTGAGAGAACATGTCTTGTTCATGTAAGAGCAACGAGGCCAATGTCACTGGAATAAAGAGTATGTGGTAGGGAGTAAGATGTAAGAAGACTAGAGAGGTACGAGGGGGCTAGGTTATTATGAAAGGGCTTTGAATACCAAACAGAGAATTTTGCATTTGATCTTGGAGGCAATAGGAGCCAATGAAATTTATTGAGTAGGGTAGTGACATGGTTCAACCTCTGCTTAAGGAAAATCACTTTCGGTGTCTGAATAGAGTATTGTTTGTAGTGAAGAGAGATTTGAGGCAGGAAGACCCACCAAAAGGTTGTTGCTGTAGTTCGGGTATAAGGTGGTGAGGGCCTGCACCAGAGTGTGGCAGGGTCAGAGGAGAGCAGGGGACATATTGTGGATATACTGCAAAAGTGAAATTGACAGGTCTTGGCAATAGATTGAAAATGGTGCGGATGCAGGGGCGGGGTTGGGGGGGAGAGGGAGAGGTAGCAAGGAGTCTAGGATGACACAGGATTCTCAGGTTTGCAACCTATGTCACCCTAGACTCCTTGCTACCTCCCCGCCCCTACCTGCACCATTTTCAATCTATTGCCAGGGCCTGTCAATTTCACTTTTGCAGTATATTCTGTTTTTACCTAAACTGCTTTATAACTATGCTTTTGATGGCAAAGAAGAAAGTGACACTGAGAAGAAACCAGCCAAATAAGTACCTGAATATATTTTAAGGCAGGAGAGACATAGGGTTTAGGGAGAAAGAGGATGAGTTCCATTTGGATATGCTGAATTTAACATGTCCACTGGACATCCAGTTCAAGATCTCTAAATGGCAGTGAATTTGGAGGTCAGCAGAGAGGTTAGGGCAGGATATGTGGTTTTGAGAATCCTCTACATAGAGACAGTAATTAAATCCGTGGGAGCTGATGAAGTAACCAAGTGACGGAGAAGGCTCAGTATAGAATCCTGTTGGACCCCTTCAGTTAGAAGGTGGATCCAGCAAAGGAGACTGAGAAGGTGCAGTAGACAGGGGAAAAACCAGGAGAAAGTGGTATTCTGAAAACTTAGAAGAGATTATCAAGGACAAGAGGGCAGTCAGCAGTGTCAAAAGTGCAGAAAGGTTGAGGAGAATGGGATTGGGAGAAGGCCATTGGATTTGGTGATTAAAAGATCGCTGGTAACATTGGAGAGAACAGTTTTGGTGGAATGATGAGGTCAGAAACTGGATAGTAAGGAGTTAAGAATAAAGTGAGAGGAGAGAAAGTAGAGGCACCTATTGTATATAGTGTTTTGGGGGATTTTAGCCACAAATGTCAGAAGATATATATAGGGTGATGGTTACCAGAGATGGAAGGGGTAAGTGAGGAGTTTTGGAGGACGAGTGAGATATGGTCATGTTTATAGACAATAGGGAAGGAGTCGGTAGACAGGAAGAGATTGAAAATAATATTGGGGATGACAGAGGGGAAAGTCTGTTGGAGGGGATGGGATGGAATGGGATCACTTGAGCAGGTAGAGGGTAAGGAGTAAGGCCACCTCATCATGTGAGACAGGGGTAAAGAGGAGATAGTGGCAGTGGGCATAAGAGTGGTATGAGACCAGGAAGAGGGAAAAGAGGGAGGTCATGGCAAGGAGCTTCATTTTTTCCTGTAAAATATAAGGCAAGGTTCTCAGCAGACAGGATGGAGAGGAGGTGAGCCATGAGAAGCTCAAGGAGTGATGAAAAGGTTTGGAAGGGCAGCTGTGGAGAATGGATGAATTGATAAGGGTGGTATAGTCTGATTGCCTAGTAGCAAAGAGGGCCACTTGAGGTAATACAGCATAAATTTGTAGTGGACCCAATCAGAATGGTTACATGATTTTCTCTGCCTTTTTTTCAGTAGCACTTGTGTAGGAATGAAGGCTGAGGACTGTGGGAATGAACAAAGCTGAGGCTTGGCAGAGTACAATTGGTGAAGTGAAAAGGGGGCTAGAGACTCAAGAAAAGGACATTGTAGGGTTGAATGGATTTACACGGGTTCAAGACAGGGAAAAGAGAGACAGTGACTAGTGCTGGGGAAATGGCCTGGGAGAGAACTGAGGGGTCAAAGGATTTGGAGGTCAAGGTGTGGACAAAGAGTAGAGTTAGGTAAGGGAAGGCAGAGGGAAAGTTGGAAAGCCAATAGATTATGGTCAGATAAAGAGATTCAGATTGTATTTAGATAAGGGCATTTCATAATTCTTGACCTTGGAGGTGGTACATTTGTGGGTGATGCCTTTTAGAAGATCTTAATTCCTTCAGAGCTTAGGTTAGATGCCATCTCCCCCATGAGGTCTTACCTGATCCACTCGAGGTTGTTTTGCTTCAACTCACCCCCATTGCTGTATATTTATTTTGTTTATACTTATATAGGCCTATGTATGTACACATCTCCTATAGAATGTCAGCTTCTGGAGGTCAAGGACTATTTTGCTTTTGGCTTTTTTTCATTTTTCCTTTTCACTGTGCAGCACAGTGCCATAGCTAAAGTCAGTGCTAATAAATTCCTATTAATTGATTGGTACTAAGGAAATGGAACACATGGTAGTTAGATATTCACTGGCCAGAACATGAAGATCTGAATCTGGTGGTCTGAGAATGTTCGGTACACCAGCTGCCTATCTATGCTTGGAGAGACATTGGCCTTGGCTAGTGTGGGAACGCATTGTTTCCTCTGAGTTGGCTTTACCCACTGAACAGTTTTCTCGTCCTCACTTAAAAAGGAAGATTTAAGTAGGGTTAATAGTGGTTTAGTTTTAGGGAGAGAAAGGATAGAAAACACGAGATGTGCAATGACTGAGAAGTAGAAATTAAGGTAGAGAGAGAAACAAAGTAACTGAAGCTGAATGGGGAAAGAACGGGAGAACTAGGGATGGGATGGCACTAGAAATTCAGGGTTAGAAGGGCTCATCATGCTTGGGCTTATGTTAGGAGGAAGCAGGTATTTCAAGTGTGCCACCTGGATGCTCTCAAGGTTGCGCATAACTGGCTCTTATTTATCCATCTCAGTCAGTTTCTGCATAGATTAAAAACCATGATTTTCACAGGCAGCACTCTGTTTTCAGACATACAGCTATATTGTCATTCACTTAGATTTTTTCCCCATAAAACATATTCAGGTACTTATTTGTTCCTTCTCAGTGTCACTTTTTGCCACCAAAAGCATAGTTATAAAGCAGTTTAGGTAAAAACAGACAAAGGTCAAGTGTCACCATCTTGTTCACAAATTCTTTATTTCATAAAAGCAGATTATGTTGAATTTTCCATAAAGTACAACCAGCAAACATTCTTGTGATAGCTTCTCGGTGAATGCATCACTGTCTCCGATTTGCACTTGCCTTGCCATTTAGGCCTCCTTTTGTTTCTGCTTGACAGTAGCAACTGTTCCAGCCCTTGTCTGATTATGTGGGACGCCTTCATTTAATGGGAGCAGCTTCTTTGCTGCCTCCTTTTTTTTATAGGCAAGGAAGCCTCTTACTGGGGATCTTTGTTGGGGACAATGCGTTATTTATGCTAAAGAAAAATGTATTCCCCTTTGAATGAGCCCGTGGGAAGCATAACAAGGTCATTAGTTATGCTCAGTTTGTCCCCTGGCTTTTGCTTATAGTAGAGAGTAGCAAAGATGACATCAAAAAGGGACATTCTGCTGTTGTTGGCATTTCATGCAAGGAGAATGTCATGCAACTTGGGTCTCTTCAGTTAGGTTCAACTCGGGTTCAGTAATTTAGCTGACTTTTATGAATTGCTTTGGTTCCATAAGGAAGTAATTTATCTTGAAAGTAAAATAGATGTAAGTTGCAAGATACATAAGGTATGTCTTTTGTCCTGGGAAGCTGTGACAGAAGAAAATACATCTTTACTCTTGAAAGTGACATCATTGTAATTGATTTATCGTAATTAATTTGTATTTCTCAGTATGAAGTGATTTGTTGGTGTTGGGGTACAAAGAGCTTTTATAATGAAATCCTGAATATGGACCAGATGATTAGACTGCTCAGAATCAGTCAGAGATTCTAGTGACCTCCCGGATCAACAACACAGAAGTAAGTAGCCAAGTGGTTCTGAATGTGAAGAAAATGACTTTTTCCTGAACTTACACAGCAATTTTATATTAAGTTGAGAAATCATCTTTAGAATTTCACCAAGGTATTTCTAAGGAAACCATGGTTGTGGCTGAAATTCCTGGTTGGGTCTTACGCCTAAGAAATAGACAAATATATCTAGATGATTTCCTTGTGGGTGTTAGGTATCTATATTGTTGAATTAAATACATACCTGTTTAAAAGCTGTTGTGTTTTTCATTGTAATAGTTTACTTGTTAAATCTTTAGATACTCAGAAGTTAGTTCCATTATAAACATCTACTTTGCATGAGCAAAATTTTGGTTTAATGACAAAAGTTGAGGGTTTTTTGTTTTGCTATGTTGCTCCCTGGCAGAGGAAGATCATGATGCTACATTCTGATAAATTGTCTATTTATACTACGGCATATAATTTGTAAATTTCCAAAAATATGATGTAGACTAGATAAAGATAAAGCAGAGTTTCAGCATTAATTACTACAATCTAACATAATTTCTGTAAAGAAATATATAAATGTGAGGGAATCTTTGAAAAAAGGAAATACTGTTATTACATTTTAACCAAATGCTACTAGAGCTCCTCTGAACCTGGTGATAAAAGTCATATATTATGCAAACATTTTTCTATTTTCCATCTTTCAGAAAAGAGAAACAGATTAGCTAGATTAGCATTATGTCTCTTTGGAAAGAGCATTCTTTATTTGAAGGCTGAAGATCTGAGTGTGAATTTTTACTAGTATTAGGCATGACCTGGGATTAACTCACCTAACCTCATTTTAGTTCATTGACAGTTTCTTCGTCTGTAAAGTGAATGACCTTGAGTTGGTGATCTCTTAATGTCCTTTTCACTTCTTAATGTTGTGATTTTGTTTTTCCTCTTCTGACCAACTAATTCCTCCACAGGGAAGAAAAGCCTTTTTTGGCCAATCAGTTCACTGAAGCAGGTTCCTAAGCTGTAATCTTGTATTAATTTTGTTTGGGTAAAATGGGGAGAAAAGTTAATACCTTTTTGTATTTCACTTTTTCTGTCTTCTTTCAGGAAAAGAATTTAATTTCAATATAGATGACCATGCAGCATGCAGTTCAAGTAAGTAATCTATGTTTACCCAAAGACACAATTGCAGTTAAATTCTAGGCATAATGCAAATTGAATTATAAGATAAAGTCTCTTTCAAATAATTTCTGAAATTCTTCAGTTTTGGTAACTAGTTTTTAAAGTTGTATTTTAATACTAGTGATACTCTGTGGTTTTCTGGGTTTGTCTTCTGGGTGGTTTTTAAATTTTGTTTTTGTTTTTTGCCAAAAATGCAAGGATCAAAAAATAGCTCAAGGTCAATAGAATTAGCTCACTTACACTACCCCAACAAAAGATAGATATAGTCTTCAATTTTTTTTCCCACTACCCTTTTGCACATAGAAGTTGAATTGATTTTTTTCATCCTGTGGGAAGTAGGAACAAATATTAGGATCATTGATCTGGAATTGGAAGGAACCTCAAAGGCCACTTAGTGCAGCCTCTTGTTTTACAGAGGAGGCAGCTGTAGGCCAGAGGGGAAGTGACTTACTCAGGAATACACAGATGGTGGCCATCACAAGTAGCATTTGAGCCTAAGTCTGGACTGGAGAGCCAACACTCTTTCAGCCACACCACACGGTGGAGAGAACTGCTTAAAACATCAGGAATATAAAAAATACATATATGGAGAGAATTAATGGGGGGGCGGGGCAGGATGATGAAAAAAGTCCAGTTTGGTTGGCATTCAAAGTTGGGGTTTCTATAGTTATTTTTAAACCCAAACAAGACATATTCTTTCCCATGGTGTAACACAGAAAAATATTAGATCTTAGATAAAAACACTTCAGAGCTCCTCTTGGAACTATCAGACAGGGCTTAGCTGCTATTAAAGCTTCACCATCTCCAAGGTGGAGTTAAATTTCTTTCCTCTTTGATGGCCATAATAACAGCAATAACTCCTAGCATTTTTGAGTGTTTTAAGGTTTGCAGAGCACTTTATGTATATACTGTACCAAAAGTATCCAAAAGTAGAGATTTGTCTTGTGTAAATAAAACTTTTATTGTATTTTAAGAAGACACAAAAGCCTTTATTTTAAGGTTACAACAAGAAAGACAAGGTTTTTTGTTTTTGTTTTGTAAAGAAAAGTTTATATCTGACACAGTTATTTGGTCCTAAGGGCAAGCCCTGCACCAGCTGGTCAATTGGCTTTTGCTCCCATTTTTCCTCCCCTATTGTGTGGAGCTACCTCTTCTTTAATAGGTAGAATACCCCAGGGCCCTGTTTTCCAGCCAGTGCTTGGAAATTCATGACAATCTTTCAGAGTCCTTAGTCTTGGTCTCACCTTGCTGTCTTATCTCCCTTGCACTGTCATGCTTACTTTTTAAAACTCTTATTTATTCTCAAATCTGTAACTGAACTGATCGATGCATCTTAGCTCCACTCCGTCAAGTTTCAGGAATTTGCCATTTCAATTAATTCTCAGCTCTGTTTTTGTTTGATTCTTTTCTCTTCATCACTTCACTGAAATTGTTCTTATATATAACTCCGATCACTTCTCATCCAAGTGTAATGAGCCTTTCTTAATTTTCAGTTTTCTCTGTTGCTTTTCTCACAGTCTTATGCTCCCCTTTTCCTCAAAGCTGTCCCTGACCTTAATTTCCATAGACCCAGTGCTTCTTTCAAAGCTCCCTTAGGTGTGTCCCTTGGAAGAACCTTCTGGGAATGCATTTTCCCTAGGGTTTTCTCCTTTTTTCTGTCACTTTTTCTACTGGATGCATTTGATTACTTGATCTCTTCATGATTTTTTCTGTAAAGTAAATGTACAACCAATTTGTGTGATTGATTTTCAGCTATGAAATTATATTGAGATTATTCTTTCCACTTTTCTCTTATTTCAGCTGTCAGTGATAATCTGTAAAAGTTTGAGATCTAGACAACACTCATAGCCTTTAAACATGCATTTTTTGTTGGTAATATTACATGTTTTAGAAATAATAGCATCCTGCCACATAGTCTGGCTAATTCTGAAGAGAGGACGTTGTGTTTTGTTTGTAATCCTAGGATTGATTTAAGAGACATCTTTCTATAATATGATGAAAACTAGGAATTTACTTTGCTGAAGTTTAGTCTATCTTTTCTCATTTTCCCAAATGCATTATGATGTCAGTTATGTCAAGAACCTGTGGTTTCACAGATGTGAGTACTCCACCAAAGCAGATCACAGCCCTTTTTAAAATTTATAGCTGGAATTCTCAGCAATGCAGTGATCCGAGACAACTC
Source organism: Vombatus ursinus (assembly GCF_900497805.2). Classification (NCBI taxonomy): domain Eukaryota; kingdom Metazoa; phylum Chordata; class Mammalia; order Diprotodontia; family Vombatidae; genus Vombatus; species Vombatus ursinus. Next base: position 3,235,007 of record NW_020951112.1, on the reverse strand, counting down.
TAAAGGACTTATGATGAAAAATGCTGTCTATCCCCAGAGAAAGAACTGATGGCGTCTGAATACAGATTGAAGCATGCTTTTTAAAAACTTTCTTTATTTTTCTTGGTTTTTTTTTTGTCCGTTTTCTTTCACAATATGACCATTGTGGGTATGTTTTGTATGACTACACATGTATAGACTATGTCGAATTGCTTACCTTCTCAGTGAGGAGATGGGGAGGGAAGGAGTGGATGTGGAACTCAAAATTTTAAAAATGAGTGTTAAAAATTGTTTTTATATGTAATTGGGGGAAAATAAAATATGAAATACATAGAATTTTTTAAGAAAAATTTCCAGCTGGAGAGAGTTGCCTGTGACTCAAGGAGTTAAAGAATTTTGTTCCCAGACATATCATGACTGTTAGAGGCGAGATTTGATCCCAGGCAGGTCTTTCTGAGTCTTCCCCCTCATTTTGCACTGTTTTCACATGTAATTTTAGGTAAACTCACCCTTTTGTCCCATGCATACTTCCTCTGCACACACACTAATTTTCTGGCTAGCTTTGGCCGTCTCCCTTCTACCTCATCCATGTGGTTGAGAAGAATAATACTGGTGAACACATTCAGCCAAAGCAGATATTAGCCAGAGAACATTCGAGCCTGGAGATTGGAGGGGATTGAGTCAGATCTAGCCCTTGAGAGGGGAGGGGAGGGGAGGGGAGGGGCCAAGGCCAAGCCTAAGGCAGCGAGTGGTGTCGAGGTTATCTAAAACGTGTTCTGGGCCTAAAAGTCCTATGCAGTTACGGTTTGGCCATGTCTATATCTTTGCTGTATTCAGAATGAGATAATTATATAACATTCAGGAGAAAACAAGGTTTTAGTCTTTAACCTGAATCTAGCTCAGATGTCCCAGGCACAATTGGCTTTGTTCATGTCCCTGAATGACAGAATTCACTACGTGTCTGCTTTTGTTTGAGATTTTTCCCTTGGTTTTCCCATTTCCCTTCTTGCCTTTTGTGGTGTGTGTTTTCCTCCTTTCTTCCCTTGAGATTTCTCCTGTTTCTTCTCAGAGGATGCCACGGGCTGATTTTCTTCTGTGTTTTTATTAACTGTAATGGTGCTGAGCCTGCCAATTTGGTGTGGTAGTCTTTGACATAAAAGTATTTCAAAATACGTTGTCTCATACATATATAGGACTTTTATGTTAAAAACCTATTTTAGATTAATTTATTGCTTTTGGACAATTATAAACATGACTGCCTCTTTTAGAATTTCAACAGTTTTGTACTTTCACTTTATAAACCATTTTGTTCATTCAAAGATATCTAATAGCATTTAAAATTTTATACATGTGTAACCTATAGCCCAGGAGTTCCCAAAATATCTGGGCTCATGTGGACTGGATCTGATCCTGAGGGCTTTTCTCCAAGAGGAAGTATTTAACTGTGTTCAGTTTAATATATGCTTAAAAGAACTAACTGTACATGGCAGGAGTTCCTGGTTTCATTTATAGAACAGCCCAGGGATGGTGGTGCAGTGCATGGGAAGAAGGATCTTGTGGGGTGATCGTGGCAGGGAAGCCTAGGTCTGCTAAGGTTAATAGCAGCCCCAGAAGCATCTAGTGCTCATTTCTTGCCCCATCCTCCATCCTTGCTTGGGCCATTTTTCTACTCATTCTTTTCTAGCTCTTCTCATACTTGCTTCAAAGGGAAAAAGTTTCAAGGTTATGCAGATGTGAATATATATTTAGGCATATATGCTCTGGAAGATTATTCACTTTAACAAACCTTCTCATTGGCTCTGCTGCCACCTCCATTAAAGGCTAAGGAAAATGAACAGAATCTCAATCCCAATCTCCACATTCAGTAACCAATGCAAATAGCTCAGGTTGATGGCCATCAAGTTTTATATCACAGGCTTAAATACCATAGATACCTAAAGTGGGAAAAAAAAAAACCCACCCAGAAGCTGCCCATGCTAATCGTTCATTTACCAATGAAATGAAACCTGGAGGACTTGCTGATACACTAGGTGATGGAGTTCAAGATCCGAAAAAGTCTCAGCAGGGCAGACTAATGGGCAGAGTTGAGTAAGATTATACATTTCACTCATAAATATCAACTTAGATTCTTGGGTTAAAAAAGTCAACTTCAGGGGCAGCTAGGTGGTGCAGTGGATAGAGCACCACCCCTGAGTTCAAATGCAGCCTCAGACCAAACATTTGACACTTACTAGCTGTGTGACCCTGGGCAAGTCACTTAACCCCAATTGCCTAAAAAAAAAAAAATCAACTTCAGAAGGAAGAGCGAAAGGTAGAACTAGACAGTAGGGTTTAGACTTCTACTAGGCAATAAACTCAAAATGAGTCAGTAATTTGATGTGACAGCCCAAAGTGCTGTTATTATCCTTGGCTATATTAAGAAAGGGCCAGTGTCCAGTTGAGTGAGGTGATAGTGCTGCTCTGCTCTGCACCGGTCAGACCACATCTGGACTTTGACAGGCTGCCAGAGGAGAGCAGCTAGGTGGGTAGTGGAAGCTGGGACTATGCCCTAGAAAGAGCCTTTGAAGGGACCAGAGAGGATTTAGCTTGGAGGATCAAAGACTTAATGTGGGGCATGATAGCTCTCTTCACTTATTTGAAAAGCTATTTATCATGTGGAACACTGGTTAGACTTGAGGTTTTTTCTCAATTATGTCCCCTATCCTTTTCTTATGATTATCCTTTTTTTCTTGCTTGTTAATGAATTCTGATCTTTGCCCTGACAAAATGGTGGTCTGATTGTGCCCAGACATCCGTTTCAGGGATAACTTCCAGATCAATAACAAATCTTTTCTTAGCTGAATGCATGAACGAAGCATTTATTTAGTACTATGTACAAATAGAAAAGCAAGACAGTCCCTGCCCTCGAGGAGCTCATACTCTAATTGGGGAACTGGCACGTATGGAAGGTTTCAGCTGCCAGTCCTAGGGAAAGGTCCCATGGTCCTTAGGGGGAAGCAGCAAAGCAGATGGTAATAAGACCTCTTCTCTAGTATCATTCCCACTGTAAAAATCATTTTTTCCCTTTTTTCTTTCTTGCAATGCTTTTCCATTCTTTCCACATCTAGCACTTAAACTTCTTTTCAGGAAAAAATTATTTATGCTATAAAGAAATCCTTGTGTTGTCTACAAGTCTTTAAGCCTCTCATTCCTTTTCCTCAGCCGTGATTTCTCGTGTATTTCTCACTATCTTCATTTTTTCTCATCTTTACTTTGAGATCACCAAGTATCGAAGTGAATGTTGGTTTAATTTGGAGGATTTCATCACATAATACCTCTTTATCCTCAGCAACCATTGTTGGTGCCTAAGCTGCAATTATTTTTATGGTGTTCTTTTTGAACATATTTAGCAGTACTACTGCAATATATGATGATCAAATAGCTCATTAAGTAATGTTTTTTTTTTTTGCCTTTGGACTTTTGATAAAACTCACTGCCCCAATTCCTGTTTTTGCCTCTCTATGGAGTACCCACGAGTCATCTTTCCATTAAGCCATAACTTCTTTCTTCTGGTATAATTTATGGCAGAAATGTCAAGATGGATATGATTCAGATCCTGCAGCATTATCTATACTTTTTAGTCATTGGGCAAGTGTCTTTCCTTTAGAGTTATCAACAGTCAAATTGAAGTTTAATTTACCTAATAATTGTGATTCTTAATACCTTTTGCCTCCTTTTCTTCCACTTTGCTGCCATTACTGCAAAAGTTGAAGTCTGCCTTGAAAACCTGAGGACCATTTAATATTTTTCCTTTGTTTCATGGGTTGCTATAAGCCAAGAATATCATCACAGTGGCCCACCTGCTGGCATTGTCTGTCTGTGTTTAACCTGACTAGTTCTTGGAAACCAGCCACCACTTACTGCTAAGGCCATGCTTGAAACCTTTCTATCATAGTATAACCACCAGGCTTTTGGCTTCACTGGGGCAATGTGGCCATAGGATGGGATTTTGTGGAACAGTTCAAAGTCTATAATAAGGTATAATTTCCTAGTCCTTAGAGCTATCCAAAAGGAGAATGGGCTACCCCATGGGTCTCGGTTTCCGCCTTTGCTGGTGATGTTTTCAGAGGCTGGAAGATAGCTTGGTAAGGTTGTTGTAAACAAGATTCCCTTTCTGGTTGGAGGGACGCTGAGGATTCATCCTTTTTGGACATACTTCGGATCTGTGGCTTTCCCTACATGCTTTGGAGTCACATAGCCCAGTCTCTTTGTTTTCCCTTATGTTGTCCTGTTAGAATTTGAGTGACTTGAGGGAAAGGACGATTTAGTTCTTTGTCTTTGTATCCCCAGCATTTAGGACAGTTCCTGGCATATAATAGATGCATAATAAGCAAATGCCTGTTAAGTGGCTGTTTGACCCTAAAATTGGACACTATAAATGAATACCTAGGGTGTCCATTACTTTGTTTTCATTTTGAAAACCTCCTTTGCTTGCCTAAGAGGTTTTTTGTTCTTTGTTTTTTGTTTTAGTCTGTGTTTATATTCCGCCAATTTATTGCTCTTTGATTTAATTGGATCTCACTGGGTGTTTGTCAAAAAAGTGCTTTTTAAAGCTCAAAATAAATGTGAGCTATTACTTTAATAAAGAAAAATGTAGGAAGGCCTTTCAGTGTTTTTTGTAGCTTTTTCTGTTATATTCATTCAAATAACTAATTTTTTTTTCAGGTGTGGTTTGGCGATGATCTTCCTCTAAGCCCCCGAAGTCCCCTCACTCCCCGACATGGGCCAGGTTTAGCAGATGTTTGCCAGTATGATGAATGGATAGCAGTACGCCATGAAGCTACTTTGGTACCTATGCGGGAAGATTTGGCCATCTGGCTAAATGGTTTATTGGGTAAGGCTTTGAGACCCTTTGTTGAGTGAATTCTGAGAGAAACATGATACAAATTGCCCTGGTGTGTATGAGTGTGTGTGTGTGTGTGTGTGTGTGTGTGTGTGTGTGTGTGTGTGTG
>NW_020951112.1:3180229-3230027 GCF_900497805.2 Vombatus ursinus | reverse complement strand
TGTGTGTGTGTGTGTGTGTGTGTGTGTGTGTGTGTGTGTGTGTGTGTATGTGTGTATATTCACATGCCCCTCCCTACGTGTGTGTTCACACTTGCGCACAAACACACAAGTGTTAGGGTTGAATACTGAGAAGAATATGTTATAATTGATGTGGTCAGCATTTTCAGGCTAATAAAATTTAAAATTATAGGTATTTACAATGGTAAATGTTTTAAAGTAAGTCTATATGCCTGTTTTTTAGCTTTGTGCTTTTGTTATTATTCTCTTTGCTCACATGGCCACCATCTTAGTTCAGGCTCCTATCATCTGGACCTTATCTGGACCTCTGTAATATTCTTCAAATTGGTCTTTCTGCCTCAAGTCTCTGCCCACTCAAATCCATCCTCCATTCAGCTGACAATATGATTTTACGGGGCAGCTAGGTGACGCAGTGGATAGAGCACTGGCCCTGGAGTCAAGAGGACCTGAATTCAAATTTGGCCTCAGACACTTCACAATTACTAGCTTTGTGACCCTGGGCAAGTCATTTAACCCCATTGCCTAGCCAAAAAAAAAAATGACAAAATGATTTTACTAGCGTAATAATATATTATGTTGAGTTCTCTTTTTTGCTTAAATTTGGTGTCTTTGGAAGAATCCTCATTTTTAAGTCTATTTTTAGGTGTTGATGTCAAGGCAGAAAGATTATTAGAAGAACTTGATAATGGTGTCCTTCTATGCCAACTGATCAATGTTCTGCAAAACACAATTAAAACATGTTGTGATTCTGAGGAACTAGGGGTGAGTCACCTTTTTAAAAAATTTGTAATAGTGTTATAACCTGAATGGTAACTTCTTTTCACTAACCTATTTTAAAATGTTTATTTAAGATTACATGTCAGCAGAGATGGTCACAGGTTCTAATTTACTACTGTTTAAGGCTCTCTGATTCCCCAGTCTCTTTTTTCACCCTTATGTCTTCACTATTCCCCTAGTTATTGTATATCCTCCACTCTAGCTAATCTGGGCCACTCCCTATTCCCTGAGTGCTTTCCTGGTTGAAAAGATAATCACTGTGTCTCTTTGGAAAACAAAGCCCAGCCCCAGCGTCTCCAGAATGTATTTTCTGGTAAATTGCCCCTTTTGGTTTATGGTATATGTATATATTCATTTTAATAAAATAAACTCTGTTCTTATATTCTTTTACTTATGTGGAACGAATTCAGATAACTTTTGAATCGAAAAAAAAAAAGTATAACTTCCTCAAATTTACTTTTACCATTCCCTCTGTTTAAACTGCTCTCTCAGCTTGCAATGTTCACTCATGATTTTTGTACTCAGCCTTCAAATGCCATTTTCTCTATGAAGGCTTCCAGAAGTGATCTCTCCCTCTGAATTCAGTTCAACAGACATTGATTAAGCTCCTGTGGCCAAGGCCCCGAAAATACAGTGAATAAAAATGGTACAGGCCCTGCCCTTAGGGATTTACAGTTTCATTGGGAGATTAGACACCTACCTAAATAACTGTAAGGATGGGTCAGAATATGCTAAGTGCATCAGGGGACCCTGAGCTCCGAGAGATCTGGAGCAGGAGGGGTCACTTTGGAGTGTATTTGGGGAGATGTTTCATGGAGAAAGTGGAAATGGAGCTGGGCTTTCAAGGGTTTAATGTGTGGTGACGTGGGAAGAGGCCATCCTAGTCACTAGGAGTGGGGAGTAGCCTGAGCAGAGAGGCCCGCTCTGGTCAGACAAGATCAGAGAATGGCTGGAGGGCCAATGCTTGGAAGGTGGAAAGAGAGTGTGAAAACAAAGAGTAAGAAAGAAGTGGGTGGTCATTGGAACCAGATCGAGGTGGGCTGTAAATAGCTGGATTAGGACCTGGCATTCACCCTGTCATGGAGCCCTTCTCAGCAGGAGATGGGAGCGATCAGAGGGAGGCAGAAAGTTAGTTTGGCATCATTGCCCTGGGGAGTTAGAGAAGGGAGATACTGGAAGCAGGGAGAGCAGTGAGGAAGCTGTGCCTGAAGTCCTGAGAGGAAGTCACAGGGAGCACGGTGTCTGGGCAGATGGCGGGGGCGTGAGTGCTCTGGAGGCAGCATCAGCAGGACTTGGTCACATCTCCCTTAGCACTTACTACCTGCTACCTGTGTCGCCTGGGCTAAAGTCTTAACTCTCTTAATAGAGTGTAAGCTGCTTGAGAGTAGACCCTGGGTCTTATTTATCTTTGTACCCTTCACAGGAGCTAGTGTGGTGCTTGACATAGTATGCATGTGGGAAGCAATTGTTAAATTGGATGTATGATAGAGAGACTTAATTTTTTTTTATTCTTTAAGTCTAGGACAAAACTGGGGAAAAAAAAAGCTGAGGGCGCATTTCATTTTCTTTAATCAACAAAAGATTGTCTGAGCTAAACTTGGGCCACTTTACATGGTAGAATCCATCATCAGGAAGTGTCTGTTTTGAAATTGGAAGTGTCTGTTTTCAGAGCTCTTGAATCACAGATTACCTGTCATGCTCTCTGATAACCTCTTTAAGAGCTGAAGGACCCTCTGTACTCTTATAATGTGAAGAAGTATGTCCAAAAGGCTTCTGGTCTTTTTGAATGATTGCGATTTGAGGAGAAACCTATAATTTCCTGGGTGTGGAGACTCATGCAGTGAGAACTCCTTCCACTTAATGCAGGCTGGCAACTTGTCTGTTTCTTGGAGATTTAGAGAATTTGGGGCACCAAGAGGACAAGTGACCTACCCAGGGTCACTCATCAGTGTGTCAGAGACCAGTCTGAACCTAGGTCTTTCTGACTTCCAGACCATCTTTCTCACTCCTGTGACATATTGCCTTTTAGTCTGTTACTCTTTTCTGCTTTTGAAAAGATTCCCAGGGTCTTAAGAGACTGAAGACAAATTAGGAGAATCACATGAGGCACTACTTTTCCTGGGAAGTATTTAAACAAAGGCGTTTTGTTTTGTTTTGTTTTGTTTTGTTTTTTATTAAAAAAAAAAGCTTGGAAAGGCCTTCGATGTCATGTGGTGCAAGGATTCTTAACTTGTTTGATGTCATAGTTTCTTTTGGCAGACTGGGGAAGCCCAACATTGCTCTGCTTTGGTGCTTGCAATCCTAATGGAAGCAAATAGTGAAAATTAGAGGTCAGTGAAAGTAAAGATAATATTTTCCCCATCATAGTTCATAGACCCCCTGAAATCTATCCAAGGGTCTCTTTAGGGTCTCCAGACCCCAAGGGAAGGACCTTTGGTCCAGTCTCCTTATTTTACAGTTAAGCAAGCTAAAGACCAGAGGAAAAAGTGATTTGCCCAAGGTCATTTAGCAAGCTGGTAGGAGAACCAGGCCTTCTCCTGCTAATTTTAACTGGGCTATTTTCCTAAGGAAACAGTACAGAAATGAATAGATTGAAAGGAAACTAGACTATAATGAAAGGAAAATGAAACATAACAATTGTTTTTTCCAAATCAGTTTTATTCTGTAAGTATTTTATGATTATGGTTAATATGTTGAACTTTCTTTTTCAGCTTATAGAAATGTATGTCTATTTTATCCTTTTTTGATTTCTGCATATTTTTAATTTCTAGGATTTTCCAATGAGAAAAATTCCCTGTAAAAAAGATGCCCCATCAGGCTCATTCTTTGCTAGAGACAATACTGCAAACTTCCTTCACTGGTGCAGGCGTGTTGGTGTTGATGAGACTTATCTCTTTGAGTCTGAAGGTTTAGGTGAATATTTCACTATTTTTAAAAGTTTGACAAACCATTTTTGTATCATTTACTTTCCTTTTAAAGCTCTAAATAACAGACTCAAATAGCAGGCCTTGAATCTCCTAAAGATGTGGAACACAATGGGAAAATCACACAGGCTCTGAGTCACAAATATTACAGTCTTTATTCGGTGGCAACAATCTTCACCTGGAAAGCTTTCCACACACAAGACAGCTGACATGCTTGAGTGAGCCAGCCTCAGAAATGTTCTTAACTGAACTTAGGACCCTGTGTTAGGAGCTAACATTGACATTAAGTGGCACTATAGAAAGATGCGTTACCATTTATTTCTCTTTACCTTGATTGTGAAAATACCTGATCAGATGCTTGCCTCATAAGCCACACATGTCCTGCTCATTGTCCAGATGGAATGAAGTCTCTGAGAACTCATTTGGAAAAGTTGTCCTTTTCTACCACCCCTCGTTTGTGTAGCACCTACTATGTGCCAGGCACTGTGTTAAGTGCTTTACGCATGTTATCTCATTTGATCCTCGTAACAATCCTAGGAGGTCGGTGCCATTGTTATCCCCATTTTACAGATGAGGAAACTGAGGCAAACAGATTAAATTACTTGCCCAGGATCACATAGTTAATAAGTGTCTGAGATGAGATTTGAACTCAGGTCTTCCTAACTCCAGCCAGGCCCAGTGCTCTGTGCACTGTGCACTGTGACATGACTGAGTTGCTAGAGATTTATTACTACTCAAGGTTTATTGATGTGGTTTTGCATTAACTTTAAATTAGCACAGACGTCCACGTGATGGTGAAGATGGTGTGATAATCTAACACAGGCTCTTAAAGGACATTTTACCCAAATATTTGTTTTCTTCTGAAAGGGACAGAAATGAAACACAAAAGGTCTTTGGGTTTTTATCGAATTGTATCCACTTCTGCCATGAGGCCGTGAAGGGATGCTGATCCTTTTTGACATCTTTATGGCAGACATGGTTTCCAGAAATCACAAGCAGCAGCTAGTTCTCTCAGACCTACTTTTCTTCCTTTGGGAGGGAGCAAGATGGAGTTTTCCACTTTGCCTTCCTGGTGAGAATGCGTTTCACCATGGCCTGACTTGATGCCGGGGCCATCTAGAAGGAACCATAACATGAAAATGGTTTCTAAGCTAAGTGCTAAGTTATTCTTGTTCTCTGAGGGGTTCCAAGATGTTTGGCCATCCTTTGTGCCTTTCTCTCTTTTGCCAGGGCCTTGCAGCAGTGCTGCAGTAGAGGAACAGAATTCTGAAGCCATCCCCAGGGTATTCTGGCAGCTGGAGGGAAGAGGCAGGCCATGCTACATGTTTCCAGGAGAAATGCCCTAGTGACTAAGCTATTTAAGATTGCTTTCCATCCTCCAGTAGTAAGACTTAGGCTCGACTACTTTAGAACAATAACTTCTGTCTGGAAAATGTAAAGAACTCCAAGTCACAGACTCTCCCACTTCTCAAACAGGAAAGTATGCCAGCAAGCAGCAAGCCAACTCTTTTGCCGTTATTGGATTAATATTTTAAAACTTTCCATTACTTTTTAGTGCAAAATGAGAAAATGATAAAAATAAACAGAGGTGAAAAACTGAAAGATAGGGAAAGGAAAGCTTAAATTTAGGTTGGCCAATTTCCATTTTCAGTACAACTAGAGTGAGTTCTCATAGGCACTGTTACTTAAGCCAGAAACAAGGATCCTCTGCTTGACCTTACCGTCATATGTCCTATTTGGAGAATGCTCTTCATTTTTGAGGTTCTGTTTTGTTACTGTCCCTTTGAAGTAGGTAGTTAGTATGAACATTCCAGAAGGTGAAAATGAGTCAGAGGAACTCAATCATTTGCCAAGTAAAGAAAGTTGATGCCACACAGCACTGGAGTGTAGTTCTGGCTAAACCAGGTTAGGTCTTAGATCCGCAGGTTTTGTCCCATGATAGCATTAGTGCTGGGGAAATATAAACTAGCTGTGGTTTTAAATCTTGATTTCTTTTGTATGTGAGAAATTCTGTAAGTATCAGGATGCAGAGTTTTCACTGTTCGGTCTCCTCCAACCTTCCCTTATTAGGCATATTTTATATTTGTGATAGAGAAATATTTAAAGAACATGAAAATTCCTAGTATAAATATGTAGGTTATCAGAATATCTTACCTTCTTTCAGAGTTTCTTGTTACTTTTCTTAAATGATGGTCATTGTGATAGTGTCTTACTTTGTTCAACAAGTCAGTGAAACAGTTCCACAAACAATAGCATGCCTGCCCTTGGAGAGCTTACACTCAAGTGCTCTAGTGTTCTTTTTCACAGCTTTCTTCCATGCCAGAAGAACATTTCGCTTGTTTAATTTTGGACAGTAAAATATAACTTTTTTTATTTTCCACAGTTTTACACAAAGATCCAAGACAAGTTTATCTTTGCCTTCTGGAAATTGGGAGAATTGTATCAAGGTATGTAATTAGTAAAATTCTAGACTTTTGATGCTTAATTTTTAAAAAATAATTAGCCATTTTACTTCAGGGCAAAGGAGTGCAGTACCAGAAAATAAAAGTCATTCATTAGAACAAAGGAACTGAACTTCCTTCACAGATTCCTTTTTCTCCTTTCTTTTAAAAAAAAATGCAATAAATAAATGTCTTTCCCTTCAGTGTCCAGTGTCATAATGGGTTAATCGAAGGTATAACCCAAATGGCTTGACTTCTCTAAGCTTCACTCAACTGGATTTGCCAGAATGACCTGAATATGTCATTTCTTTTCCCCCAAATTTGAGTCTACCCTATAATTGTGTTGATCTTTAATCAGATCCTAAGCTATTTTATTCCTCTCAAAAGAACTTTGATTTTAAGTTTGTAGCCTGTATTTTGGAATGACTTTTGTTCATCTTTATAAAATAGTTCATGTACACACTGGGAAAAGACAAAGGCTTACAGCTGCCCAAAGGGAAGTAAGTCCTCTTTAAATATGAAGGAGGGTCATCCAGGGTGACTATGGGATGGAACCACTTGGGCTTCTCCTGGTTCCCAACTAATGCCCTCAAGGTGTTCCCCAAACTGATTCAGCAGATAGCAGGCTAAATATATGGAATACAAGAGTGTCTGAAGAATTAAGCATGAATATCACACAGAGGACAGTGGAGAGACACACGGTGGCTGTGGTTGTCTATAAACAATGTATAACCGATGAAGGACTTTGCAGGATTGGAGTAGAAGAAGTCATCAGGGGAATGTATGACAGGAAGAGGGGATGTGACCAGGGTGAAGGTTAATAGGTGGAGGGCCACACTGTGAACCCTCGTAATTTCAGGAGTTAGGAAACTCTCATCAGTCCCAATAAAATTATTTTATGGCACGTTACCAGGCCTTTGACACCCTTATTGTAAATCTGATGAGATGTGTTTGATGCATTGACCAAGCATTGTCTTTGCATGACTTGCACCAGACTTTTATCTCAATAACCTGTTCTTTTCTTCCCTCTCCCCCCCTTCCAATGCTCTCCTCCTGTTCCTCCACCAGATATGGGGTTGAACCACCTGTATTAATAAAACTTGAGAAAGAGATTGAACTAGAAGAAACTTTGCTAAATACCTCTGGGTCTCTCCTGCCGGACAGCCCACCAAAGTCCTGCTGTCAGCAGGGAGAGCTTCATGAAGCTGTAAGTACCAGTCATACCTTTCTTGGCCTGTGAGTGAGGCCAGCTTTATATGGCTGTTTCCTCACATGATCCTTGTCCTCAACTCCAGTAGTGCCTAGGGATATGTTGTAATGACAGCTCAAGAAAGACTGCTGAAAGTCATAAACATTGAGTAGTTCTTAGTCCTGGGCAAGACTTGATTTTGTTTCTTGGATTTTTGTGTTCTCTCTTAGTGCTTGATTCACAGGATAACATTATGAAAAAAATGACTGCTTATTCACTTGTCCTACCATTACTTTTGGAAAGTGGTCATTTTTAATTCGATAGACACATTTATGTAGTCTATGGTTTAAAAAAATCTGGTCTAAAAAATTCCTTACCAGAATATAAAATACTCACCTGTACTTACACAATTTGTTAACACAATGAAACTAATAATAGTCAATATTAGTATGCACAGTGGTGAAATACTACTCATCATGGACAAAAAAATTAAAATGACTTCTTTTAGATTCACCTTACTTTCTTTTAGATTGTGGCCTAAAGTTATAATGGTTAAACATTAATAGTATTCAGATAGAGATAGGGACTGGATCATTGATTTCAGTAGTATCCAGAACTCTCAGGCACCAACACAGATCAGCTCCTGTTCTGCCATTTCTGGAGTTGGAGAGCTGCCTAGATCTAGCATGGAGGGCTTGGGTGACTTGTCCTAGGGTCACACAGCCAGGACAGGTCAGAGACTTGAACCTTCTATTTCTTGGCTTGTAGGCCCCCTCTGTATTCCTATCGCCTGCTGCCCCAGCATTCAGATAATTAGTCTAAACTAGTTTGCTTGCAGGAAGTAGAGGTAATTTCCTTCCTGAAGGGAATGAATCATTCTGCTTAGAATACAAAAAAAAAATCCACCCCCAAAACAAAAAAAAAGTGTTATTTTTTTTTTTACACATCTATCAACAGACTTTGTACAGTGTCTTATGTATTGTAGCTAAAGATAGAAATTGGGCTAATGTCGATGTGAATAGCAAATTGTTATTAGCATTCTTTAGAGGCCTATTTTTAGTTATATTTTTAAGCTTAAGTTATGTAAGGCATGTAATAACTTGTTTTATCCTGTACCTTCTTGAGAACTATTTTGTAAAACATATTGTTTGAGATTGGACCTCCCCTAGGAAACACAACTGTGTTTCACACAACTTCTGAGACTTAAGCATATTGTCTCATAGTGACAGGTGGCAATAAATGAAATAAATGGAGGAAATCACAGTTCAGACAAATGACAGGTGTCTTTTGTGAACTAAAGTAAAAGTGACCCTGATTGCTCAGGGTCTATAGACATTGTGTCTATAGAAATCTCAAGTTTTTCATTAGCCATGGTATAAGAGTAGATCTGAATTCCTAGGCATGTGTAACTTCTAGAAATCAGTGTTATTCCTTTATGAGTTTATCATCTATATAGGTATCTGTACCAAAAGGATGAATCCAGAAGATATGGCTTTCTCTATTTCCTTGGGAGCTTCCTTGTAGCTCATTGTCTGGGACTAGATCCTAAGACCCTTAAAAACAACCATCCAGTGTTGTTTTTCTCCTTAGGCACTTTTCAGTCTGATCTGGAACTCCATCCCTACCTGCTTCCTTAGTAGTAAATGGTTCCTAAATCGTTTTTGAGTCTTCATATTTCAATTTGATTTCACCAGCTATTCACCACGTTTTGTTTGTTAACCTTCGCTTTCAATACAATGCTGTTATACTGAGTCTTCAATTTTGGTTGAAAATTTAGGTTAAGCACATTGCTGAAGATCCTCCATGTAGTTGTTCTCATCGATTTTCCATTGAATATTTGTCTGAAGGGCGCTACAGATTAGGAGACAAAATACTTTTCATAAGAGTAAGTACAACGTGGGCTGTGGGTGTGTGTGTGTTGCTGTTGCTGCATACACCTTACTTTAGAATATTAATTAACCCTTAGGTGGTTATTTCTAACTAATGTCAGAAGTAGCAAGGTGTTTTTTGGGGGAGAAGAGTGTTTTTGGTTTTTTTTGCATTAAAAAATGGAATTTTTGCTATAGTGACCATGGTTTGTTCATAGTCAAATACTTTTAGTAGAGAATATGCATAGTTTTCTTAGGCATAATGATGAATAGAATTGACATTTTTGTCCCAACTCAACCAATTTAGAGTATCCTTTAGTTTAATAAGGACAACCAATTTGAAAGGCAAGAAGAAAAGGGAAAGATAACACATGTAATGATAAATTGAAATTAGTGAAAATAAAAAGGAAACAGGAGGCTTTGAAGCCTGTGTCCCCCCAAAAAAGACTGTTAATTTAAGTTAGCCATGAAATAACACCCAAGCGCCCTTTGGTGGCCATGCCACATGCTTCATCTCTAGCTCTGTCTTTGCTTTGAGTTCTTACTTCTGCCATTAATAAGAGGATCAAAACCCAGGACTGCTTGCATCATTGTCTGCTTCGTTCTAACTTGAGAACATCAAGGGAGCAGGTGGCTCTGAAGGAGTTTCTCCCCTCCTATATTCTCTTTAATTTCAAGCTTCCTCTTTACTCTCAAACTTGTGTCCAATTTCTGTATTTTCTTCCTTTCATTAATTTCTGTCCTTATAGCCTTCTCCCTCAGCTCACTAAATGTTTATACACAAAAACACTCCTATCAGATAGCTATCCATTAGCTGAATAACTTTCCAGGTCTCTAGTTGAATGTGGAGATGGGTTTTGTGAAATGTGCAATTTATCATGGCTGCTTCATGACAGATGGCTGGAATATGCCTGGCATTTTTAAATTCACAATTTGATTTGCCATGTCATACCAGCAGACCACCATTCTATATGCAGTCAAACAGCTGATATGCTTGTGCATTCTTTAGAACCCATTCAGGATGAGATGTGAACCTCAAGATTTCTTTTTCCCTTTCTTTACCTGGGCAGATGCTTCATGGCAAACATGTGATGGTTCGTGTTGGTGGAGGCTGGGATACTCTTCAAGGTTTTCTGCTTAAATATGACCCCTGCCGAGTGTTGCAATTTGCAACTCTGGAGCAAAAAATCCTTGCATTTCAAAAAGGCATTTCTAATGAGAGTATTCCAGATTCACCTGCCAGATCCCCCGCACCACCTTTAATGGACCCAATGTCGGCTGTCAACATGATTCAGAAGCAAAATTCGAGACCTGGCACACCAGTTGCCGTGCTGAGAACCAGAGAGAAGCAGGCCATTAGCAAACGCCCTCAGTCTCCTGCTCAGGCATGTGCCACCCCTACACCACCTCTGCCCAGCTCACTAAAAGCTGGTCACTCAAACTCTGGACATTCTAAAGTACCAAATTCATCAACAACTGCTTCTCCTCAACATCTTACAAGTTCAAAAGGAGCACCAAAGAAGCCATCGTCTCTTGCCCATCCAGTCAGTAAAAGCACGTCTTCCTCTGCTTCTTTGAAGACTGCATCGAGTGTCTCTGAGTCTCTACGTAAACGTGTCTTGTCCCCTGATCACCCCAAAGTCAAGCACCCACCAGCGCAGAATTCAGGGGGCAGGCCGCCTCCTGCTCAAGTTTCACAGAAGTCTTCTGTGCAGTTAAAACACAATTCTGTTTCTTCTAAGCATGGTACAGTGTCTCAGTCAGCATCACCAAAGCCTCCCAAGCTTCCCACAACAAATAGCAGGCTAGGATCTAAGCCTTCCCCATCTCTTCAGTCCCCTACAAAAATGACAAAATCTAGCACTAAAAGCACAACGGAAAGACCAGCAACAGCACAATCTCAGCCACCCAGCAGAGGGCCGCACACAAGTAGAGTCCAGCCACAGAAGCTCAAATCAGTCCAGAATTTAAACCAACCAATTTCAGCAGCCTCCATTTTGCCTGCGAAAACAGCCCGTGTGGCCACCTTGCTGGGACCAAATGGTAAGAATGTGACTTCTGAAACTAAAAAACCTTCCCAGAATAAGAGCAAAGGTCTTCCGACGGGGTCTAGCCTCTCAAAGTCTTCTGGACGTACCCCATTGTCAGTTGTAAAGCTTTCACAGTCTTCCATCAGAACACAGACTTCAGTAAAGGGCGCCCAGCCCACCACAAAGGGTCAGCCTTTGATGAAAACCCCACCAAAGAGTGGCAGGACCATGGCTCTTCCAACCATGAAGCCACTCTTATCTGGGAAGCAAACAGCTAGTGATGGTGAGAAGCCCACTCTGAAGAAAAAGGAAGATGACCATTATTTTGTGATGACTGGAAATAAGAAAGCTAGAAAGTAATTAAAAATGAGTTATGTTGAAGCAAGCACACGAAATAAGAAAAGAATCTAATTTAGATATTCAAGGTCTTCAGTAAGGTCTTTTTGCTTTGTTGTGTCTGAGTTTGAAGTGGTGAGCTGTACTGAGGGAGAACACAAAATACTGAGCACTGCAAAGAACACAGGATTTGAGTAAGAAGACCTGGATTTGAATTCTGGCTGTTATTTGCAGGTGTGCCCTTGGGCAAGCCTCAGTTTCCTCATCTCTAAAATGAGGGAATTTGGTTGGATCTTGAAGGTCACATCTGGCTCAGAATAAGTGGGCATTTTCAGCAAAAGATGGCGCCCAGGACCTTCAAGCTCAGGGCACACTGTGACAGTGCCCCTAATGGAAGTGGTGTCCTGTTCAAGCATTTCTGCTAATGTCTACGTGTGCAAGAAAGCCTGAAAAATTCAATAACACTACTGAAATTATGGCTGTCCCGGTGCCAGTCTATGAAAATGTCAACTATAAAGTTGTAACGTGTCCTGTAAGCAACACTAAGCCCAGTTTGTAGCTTTAGCACTTGTTTACAACAAGGTCACCCCACCTTTCCTGTTCAGCGTTGCCAAGAAGGCATAAAGCAGACGATCATTGTTTGCTAATGATTAGGCTGGGATTACTCTGAATTACTGTAGATTTTTAAAAACTATTTTAATTTTCTTGATGAGTGCCCCCAGACAAACTCTGGATTGAACTCAGCAAATGCATGATGTTACCATGAATAACATTTTACTGCTTGGGCCTAATTTATTGACTTGTGAATACTGTACTGTAGATAGGAACTAAACGTGGTTCAATCTGCTATCTGCAAATGTGCAGATGTTTTGTACTTTAGAAGGTGGCTTGACGTGCAAAGTTTATGGAGAAAATGGACTCAGTAGCTCTTAGAAAAATCCTAACAATTGTTTTTAACACTGTTTTTGTTGAACTTCGTAAGACGGGTTGACATTTAGAAAGGTGAACATCAAAATTCTGTTAGATTAAAATCTTTAAAGTGAAAGACGAGATGTATTTTGAGTGGTGCTCTAAAAATTGTCTTTCAGAAAATATTTTTCTCGTTCTTTAGAGAACTTAGCTTTGTCCATTTTAACTACATTCTCAAAGTTATGCATTTTTCCTCAACCTAGAGCAAGGATCTCTTCAGAATTCAGGTAATCAATCAGTGGGACACATTTGTTTCTGTAGTTACAGCCCCATAGTAAGGAGATAGAGCTAAATCGTGTCATGATAATAGACTAGGAGGATGCGGAGCTTGTAAATACATTAAAGTGTTCAATTTCTCAGTTGTAGCGGTTTTAAGGCACTATGCTTTTAGGATATTTTGTCTTTGTGGTGTTACATTGTATCCTTTCCTGCAGGTTCTTATAGTGAATCATGACTTTTGTGCTTTAGATATATTTTTAACTTAAGTCACAGTTGCCTTAAAAAAAGCAGAGTATACATTTTTAGAAACTTATTTTCAGTGACTTAAATTGATTGTCAATATTCTGCAGTCTAGAAAGCCAGGAAACCTTCTATAATAAATAAGTGCCTTGTCTCTCAGATGCTCTTAATATATGGGGCTATATAATAGGTCAGTTTTTGGAATGACCATAATGTTACAAATGTGGTTTCAAATAATTCAATTCAAATAACATTTATTAAATGTCTCCTATGTACAAGAAACTGTGTGAAGTGTTGGAAACTACAAAGACAAAAAAAAAATTGTTGGTTTAAAAGGAATATTCACCAAACAGTTGGCCAAGGCCTGCTGGTATTCAGGGAATTTGGGAAGAGCCTGCTCAGCTTTTCAAAGACAGTTAACTTTCTCAACAAGAAGTTCATAAATTATTGCCCTTATTAGTAAATTTAGAGTTACCAGTGGATGGAGAATTGGTTCACTGTTGACCCATGCTAGCAGTGTGACCCTGGACAATCCATTTAACCATGAAAATGCCGACGTGCAGTGGGAGAGGGAATTTCCTTATCTGGGAGCTCCCAGTGCCAATGAAATCACTGGTCAAGTCTCTGTCCCCATTGGTGAATTAAAAGTTAATGCACTTTTAAGAGATGAGCAACTTGCATTTAAGAAAGACTTTTAAGTCCACACTGAGATGCAGGACAACATTTCTTTACTGGTGGCCTTCTAGAACTTTCATATTTTTATATTTTTTCATTTTTGAAATTTCAGGAAGCCAATGTATTAAAACAGGCTGTATAATATATACACATTTCTGCATACTAAACTAGGGAATTAGAAAGTTCTCTTGGCATCTAACATCAACACATTGAAGGAGTTGGGCTGGATGGCCTCTGGTCTCCCTTCTGCCCTGGAGTCCACAGCTGCCTCATCAGCATGTAGAGATTCCCTGCAGCTCCTAACAGCTGGATCAGCACAGCACAGACTTTGGCAGGTGCTGCCAAGCCTCCAGTGTGGGCCTGGCAGCAGACTCCATGCTTATCATCTGAGGACCAGTCTAGCAAAGTTTACCAGGCTAGCCATTGGGAACTGTTAATTACTTGGCCTGTGCCAAGCTCTTGGAGACAGTCTGCTGTGTGACATAGATGAGCTGTGATATGTGTCATTGGTGAAAACCCATGCCAACCAAACCGTGGCTCCAAACAAAAGCAATGTTTCTTAACCACCGACTGAGCGTAGTAGTGTGGCTTATTAGCCCTGGAGACCTCCCTCTTCAGCTATTCTCATGGCACACATCTGTTAAATTAGACATTGTTTTATCCTGCCCCAAGATTTGAATCACCTCAACCAGTTAGTTTCCCTAAATGCCATCAAAATGTGTCCCAGATAGCTACCATTTTGTTATATTTTTCAATATCTGAAAATCTAACATTTTTATTAGACCCAGATGACCCAGAGGGGAGGAGGGCGAAAGAATATTATTTTCAGAGTTGTATTTTGTTGTTTGATAAAGTTTGAGTGTACGATTCAAATTGCCAAAGCTCTTAGAAGAAGCAATCATGTCCGATTTGATTTTTAAAAACAGTGCAATAAGTTTTTAATTACTTGCCGCATATTGTTAATGTAATGAATGTGTTAGGGCGAACTTCTGAAGAAATCACAACACTGATTCTTTTTTAAAATTGTTTGGTCTTGAATAAGCTGCTGAAGTTAATATGAGCATAGATCAAAAAGGACAGTGTTAATTGTCTACAATACAATCATGTTCGTGCTGTTTGTTGCTGACTGAAAGAAAAATCCTACATTACCGAGAAGGTCTGACATTCTTATATCCAATTTTATGAGGATTCAATACTTGACTCTGGATTCACTTATTTATATTGGTTTTCTTTTACTAGCACAACTTGCTTTAAGTATTAAACATTCAAGTATTAAAATATAAAAACCTATGCCAAGTTTTAATGTCTTTTTTTTTTTTTTAAAAATGTGTGTTTAGGTAAGTAGGTCACTTTCTGGTTGCAGAAACATATGGGAACCTTTTCCTCTTTGACATATATTGCCAAAGTTATGACAACATGAGGATAATTTTAGACTGAATGCTTTTGGGGGTGAGTCTTCTTTTCATTTGATATTTATGTCACAAGCCTTGTGCTCCATTTTGTTACAGTGCCTATCTGTCATGGATCACTCCAGAGGCTGCATTTGCTATGTGATCTATTCCTTTCAAGTCAACCACAGACTGGATGTTGTCTGTGTTGATGACCTAGCTTGTTAGTCAGGAGTGTAAGGTGGAGGACTGTCCATAGTAAGGGTTGCCAGCAGACATCCCTTAATCTTAACCTTGCATTACTTAAAAAAAAATTTAAATTCTACCTGACTAGGCTGGTTTCTTTACAAACCTTTGAGAATGCCAAGCTTTATGCCCATGTTTTAGTCATACTGTTCCTGCTGCCCTAGCACATAACATCCTCTCAGCCTCCTCTCCACCTTTCCAAATTCTGCCCGTCAACATCCATCTCAAGATCCATGTCTTTCAAAGCCTTTCCCAACTACTCCAGTTCATACTGGACTCTCTCTTCTCTTCCCTCTTGGACTGATGGACCAAATCCAGAAAGAAATGAATTAGGGATATTCAATCATTCATTGGGTTCCACAAAGCTCCACAAAGACACAGTGGGGGTGGTATGGTTAGATAAGAGTCTGTGTGGGAAAGACTAGGGGGCTTTAATGGAGTGACTACAAACTCTATTTGCCACCATTTCAGTAGCCAAAAAAGCAGCTTTGATCTTAGCATTAAGAAAAACATAGTGATGTGTCTCACTGTTCTGGAGTATTGTGTTCAGTCTGGGTGCCACCTTTTAGGAGAGAGGCTGATTCACTGAAACTCATCCAAGAGGAGAGTAGTTGGGACAGTCAAGATTCCTTAGACTATGCCATAGGAGCAACTGAAGAAATCTTGATTACCAGAAAGTTCTGTGAACTAACATTTTAGCTACTCCTACAACACATCTTCATTTTGGTAATTGGAATTTAAATTGTAAAATGTTAGAGCTGAAAGAGACCTTGAGAGATACTGAGATCTCAGAGGAGACTGAGGCTCAGGGATGGAAAAGCACTTGCCTGGGGTCTCAGTAAGTGGAAGCCAGTTGTGACCCTAACTGAAGTTGGCCCAACACCGTTGTGTCACAGTCAGCTCTGTTGTCAGCAGAATATGTCACAAAGATGGGCAGCATGCTTATCACCTGCGTACATGTAGGGATACCTGTCACGACCAGAGTCATGTAACTGGCACAAGCATATTAGGTGGCTAATGTGGTCCCGTTCTTATATTCCCTCCAGCGACTTTGTATGGACTTAAGTTTATGGTGATTGCTTGGGATTCCCACCACAGAGATCATTAGCCACATACCCAAACCTAAAGTCCAGTTTTTCTTCATGTGTAGAATAAAACATATCCCTTAGCCTGGCGACATGAAGGGTAAGAGGAAATTAGCTAGGATCTCATCATTGTATTTCTTTGTGAACACAAAAGAACCAAGAAACAACACTGTCTTTCCCTATGACAATGATACAAGTTCAACATGATAGTCTCAAGGGGAAACCTCTGGATACCATGTCACTTATTTAGCAAGCCTCTCTTCTCTTGACTTCCATGGCAGCCTCCAGATGTCTTTCCTGAGCTAAGTGGAGTGAATTTTTCAATGATCATTTACGTCAATGAACCTTGAGTTTATTCCTTATGATGACTGATTTAAGGGGTTTGTCATAGAGAAGATGGGGGTGGGGAGTGGAAGCGAGGACAGCAACGAACCATCTTCTAGTATTATCTGAAGGGCTGTTGTTCTGTTTGGCCTCACAGGCCAGAGCCAGGAGAAATGATTGGAAGTTCTAAAGAGGCAAACGTGGGGTTGAGATCATCATGAAGGCTGTCAACAGTTAAAGAGGAATCAGCTGCCTTGAGAGGTGGTGAGTTTCCCGTCTTTGGAAGTCTTCAAGTAGAGGCTGAACAACCACTCATTGAATATGTTATAATCAGGGTTGTTTCATGTATGAGTTAGGCTAGGAAGTTGAGATCCATTCCAAATCTAAATTCTGTGATTACTTGAAGCACAAAAAAAGCTAATTTAGGCTTATTAGAAAAAATTCCTATTAGTAGAGCTATCTGAAAAAAAAAAGATGAGCTGCCTTAGAAGGCAATAGATATTTTTAGATTGAATGCTGTTTCATATGTGCCCTTGCTACTAACCCTACTACCCGGGGAATTTATTCCATAATTTCTTCATTCAATTGCTTTCCATTTTACCTTAGATCTTCCTGCAGAGATTAGGTGACCACTTGTTGTACCTGGACTGTATGATCTGTGAGGTCCCAACTGATTCTGAAATTCTCTTATTTTGTGATATAAGCATGTTAGAGTAACCAGTAGCCCAAGTATTCCCAACAGGCTGGATAAGTCAACTTTAGCAATAGTCAGCAATCAGATGTTTCCCAATGAGCTACTTAAAATACTTTCTGTGTTTACATTATGTCCTGGATTCAGTAACTGAGGCTATAGATGATGTATGGAACCGTCACTGTACCAGCCAGCGTTATGAACAGAACTGATTATTGTGGTCCAGTCAATGGTGGTGAACCACACTGATCGTCAATGTAGGGGAAATAATGTTTTGCAGAGAGGCCATGGCCCAGTCCTTTAGGCCAGAAAAAATTGGAAAACTTTGCCACCACAGTGAAGCATCATCTCCATTTATCTTTGATGAATGCCTTTGGGAATTAAGTCGTTTGGTGTGAATGAATACCTTAGCATGCTTGAACCAAGTGTATCTTCAGAGACCTGTTTGGCTTGTTTTGCTGCATTTTCTTGGGACTTGAAATGAACAACTGAGTTTTTACCATTTCACAGAACCCTAGACCTTCACAGGAACCTTAAGGGCAGCAATGCTGTAAAAGGAGATTTATGTTTATGTTTAGGTCAGATTAAATGACCTCTGCAATCCCTTCTAATTTGAGTATTCCAGGCTTCTAGGACCTCATCTAGCTCTACCTTCCCTGCGTCAAAATTTATTTTTCCTATCTTAGGAAAAAATTGTACTCCTTGACTTGTTTTATTTAAAATTAATTTTATTTATTTAAAAACCACATTGTTTCAACTGAGTGTAGGGTGGGTAGACTGCCACAATTCTTAATTCCACTTGGGCCTCAATTTCCTCATCTGCACAATGAAAGCATTGGACTAAATATAAATAGCCTCTACTGTCCTGTCAAGCTCTAAATCTATGATCCTACGAATGAAAATGATAATTCCTAGAAATTAAAGACTGATAGGACTGTGTACTATTGAGACCTCTAGTGGTCAGAATCTGGTATTGAATTACCAATTTTGCTTCTCTACCTAGTTATTAGACAGTGTGGGATAGTCCTAGAAGTCAGGAAACCAGGTTTGTACTGGCCATAGACTGTGACCTTGGATACATTGCATAGCCTCTCAGTGTCTCCATGCACCCCTCTAACACTATAATTTGCAAAAGTTACCATCCTGCATCAGTGGAGGGAGTTTCCATGTGGGAATTCACTCATCAGTGAAAACACAGGTCCGGACTAGAATTAAAAAAAAAAGGGGGTACATTAAACATAGAACCATAGACTATTATGAGCTGAAAGGGACTTGTGATCATCTAACACAGCCCTCTCACTTTACAAATGAGAAATATGGTCTAGAGAGATTAAGTGAGAGAGCAGGTGGTAGAATGGACAGTGTTGGACTTGGAGATGGGTATATCTGGAGTAAACCTATCTGTGACCCTTGTACTGACTGTATGACTCCTGAAAAGTCTTTAACAGCTTTCCATGCTTCTCAGTGCTCCAGGCTTCTGTTGAACAGGTGCTGATCTATATTAATTATATTATGCTGATCTATATTAATAGAGTTCCCTGACCCAATAATATTAATCAACAAGCATCATAGGTCTGGCCCTCAGTCTCCCAAGAAAATAATTACTATGACTTCTCCCCAGATTTTTCAAGAGATGAATCAATACTTGCCTCTTTAACTTCTCCCTGTTTCTTTTCCATTCCACAATTTTGCAGATGCCTGTCCTGTCCAAGATATAACCTTGTTTGCTAAGTCAGTGGTTATTTTCTCACCTTCATCTTCCTTCATCTCTGTATAACATTGGTGTTGATAAAATCAACCCATCCTTCAAAGTCTTCCTGGTTCTCTGACATTGTCCTGATTCTGCAGTTCTCCTTCTCTGATTCCTCTTTTTCCCTCCAGTCCCCTAGATACAGACATTCTTCCAAAATTGTTAGTGGCCTCCTTCTCTCTCTCCTACTCTCTCCTGGTGATCTTAACCTGATTATCCCTTCAAATGTCCTCTCTTTTTGAGTGACTCCCAAATCCAAAGCTGCAGTTCTGATTTTCCTGCAGAGTTTCAAATCCATATGGTATCTTAGGTCCCCTTCAGCCCTAAATCTATGATCTCATGAGCCTATGTTTCAAATTGCCTGATGCTTTACAGCACCATTGTTCTCTAAGTCAAGAATCCTCAGAGTTATCTTTGATTTCTTTGTCCCCACTCTCATCTGCCCCCATCTGGTTCAATCACTGAATCCCAATGATATACCTGTCAAATCCATTCCATGTTCCAGTTACATTGATTATTTCAGACCCTTATTCTCTCTCCTCTGAATTTTTGCTACAGTCTACTGGTGTTCCTAGTTCCTGCTTCTGTCAAATAAATTTTCCTAATGCATAGCTAATTAATAATATAAGTCTCAGTAATGATAATAATAGCATTTATAAAGTGCTTTAAGTTTTGCAAAGCACTTTACATATATTATTTGATCTTCAAAACAACACTGGGAGGTTGGTGCTATTATTATCCCCACACCATAACCTTGGCCAAATCCTTTAACCCCTCTGAGTCTCTATTTCTTATCAGAGACAGTTCCTATATTCCTTAAACAGAGATAATAATACTTGCATTACTGAGCTCATGCACTATCTTATCTCCCTCATGGGGCTGTTGTGAGGAAAGCAATTTAAAAACCCTAAAGCCAGGGTTCCAGGGATCTGACATATGAACAGAGAGCCTTTTCACAACATCTCACCACATGGTGAGGCTGAGGGGCCTGCTTTTGGGAGAGTTGTGAGGATGAGTGTTGGAAAAGCTGAGAGAGATACTTGGGCACAAGCAGACATTCTGTAACTGTCTCCACTTGGCTAATCAAAGGAGGGGATGCCATCAGAGGCTCGCTGCACATGTTCCTGACTCCCAAATGTTAGTAAGGCATTGATAACAATAATAGCTAACTTTTGCATAGGGTTATATGGGTTTTATCAGTCAGTCAATAAATCTACAAGTAAGTAATTAAGTGGTTACTATGTCCCAGGCACTGTGCTAAGTGCTCAGGATACAAATAAAGAGCAAAAATTGTCCCTGCCCTCAAGGAGCTTTACATTCTAGTAGTACTGAGAAAAATCTTAAAGTGCCTTAGAAATGGCCCTCAGTTTAGAATTTAAATAGGAATAAATAACATAATCTAGATGTAATGAATAAAAAAAAAAGTTCTAAGCTTCCATTGTGCCTGATTTATAATATTCAAATTCACCTGACCCTGAGATCTCTGGTGCACCATAATGTGCCTCTCTGAGAATACATGTAGATGCCACACAGATCACCCAGTGCCTTAGAAGTTCAGGGAAAAGTTAAGGAATTTGCCTGTGGCTACACAGCGAGTAAATGCCAGAGGTGGGAGATGAAGCCAGGTCTTTCTTACTCTGGGACCAGCATGTCAGCTACTCCATCACTTTGCCTCTAAGGATGAAGAAATTGATTATACTGCCAAATGAGTCACTGGGTCCCTAAAGCTTTCACCAAAAGTAGATATTTCCTTTGGCCCCTCTCCCACATTCCCAGCCATCTAATGACATAGGAGTATTTCATAGAAGCATGGAGTGAACAGACAACAGCCCCTCTCCCAGTGATAGATCTATCATCACAGTGTATTTCTCAAAGGCAGTCAGTAGATGATGAAAACATTATTAGTTGCAGAACCAAAACTAGTTAACTCCAAAAAACAGTTTAGTGTAAATTTCAAAGTTATAAAGATTTTAAATTCTATTCTTCAATCAAGTGAATTGATATAGTAACTTTTACCTCCTGAATGATGTTAAGACTTTTATGTATGCCTAAAAGTTCTGTTCAGTGGCTTTCTGTGATGCTGTTTAGGTTTATTTTCCTTAAGAAACTCCTGGTAGTTGAAAGAAAATTAGCTCATTACAGATTGAGATGGATTTTTTTCCCCCATCAATAACCACTGTGATGCAGGTGGAGACAATAAATAGGTTTATTGACTGCCAGGTTGTGCCACTGAGTTCTGTATAAAGCATGCTTTGCGTTTTCTCACAGTTCTATCTAGCTTAAAAACATCTGAATATTCCAATAAAGTTTTCCTCTTGATGGAAGTGACCTTGAACCCAAGTATCAGAGGAGTACGAACTATGGCTAACCATGGTGGAAAGACTTTGGTGGTGTATTGGAGAGAATGCTGGATTCAGTATCAAAGACTCAGGTCAATTCCTGCCTCTGACTATGACCTTTGGCAAGTGATTCAACCTCTCTGAACTTCAGTTTCTGCATCTACAAAGTGAGGGAGTTGAACTAGATTATTTCAAAGGTCCTTTCTAACTCTAAATCTATGATCCTATAATATACCAACCAGACTTTGGGCAAGTCACTCAAACTCTGTGGGCCTCAGTTTCCTCAACTGTAAATATCAGTGTGGATGAAATGAATTCTTAGGTCCTTTCCACATCTCTGTTTCTCTTAAATATAGTATCATAATAAGAAATGCCTTTAAATAGAGTAATAGAGTGATTTGTAATGAGCCACTGAAAATGAGCCAAGTACAAAAAGGATGTCTATGGAATAAGAGATTAGAAAGGGGAGGTTTCCGAAACACTGTTATGTAGGCTCCATAGGCATTTAAAGCCCTTTACAACCTGTTCCCTTCCTGCCTTTCCCATCTCTTTACACTTGGTATATGGGGTATATGGGGTGTTCAGGAAGGACTAGCCCCTCTTCTGTGAGGGTTTACTGAGGCCCTTTGAGGGCTGCTCATCCACCTTTGGTGTCCACCTGGCACTCAACTGTCACCTGTGGCTCCAAGAAGCATGCACAGTGGCCACACCCCAGTAAAACCATCTCCACAGAC
The DNA here is from genome assembly GCF_900497805.2 of Vombatus ursinus. Lineage (NCBI taxonomy): Eukaryota > Metazoa > Chordata > Mammalia > Diprotodontia > Vombatidae > Vombatus > Vombatus ursinus. Next base: position 3,207,784 of record NW_020951112.1, on the reverse strand, counting down.
AGGCTAAACCAGGTTGAGGGTAGCCGACAGACTTTACACCTGCTGGTGAGTTAGAGAGATATCTACCCCAAGTGTGTGAAGACTTCTCTTGGAGGAATGGGTGGATGAGAACAGTTTGTTCCAATGGCCATGAAGGTGACTGAAGCAGGTGCCATGGAGCACTTAGAGGTTGGTCAGACATCAAAGATGCCAAGGTCATCCACTGCATCTGGGCCATCACCAGTTGTCTTGATTTTTGTCCTGCCACTGGACTTCGATGATTCTGGAAGAGAGAGTGAGGCTAATGACTGTGCAACTCTGCTGCACTTACGTCCAATTCACACAAGAGTCAAGACAACACCCCATGATATCATTGGTCCTCTTCAGAAAGGAAGGACAAACAACAACACTTGACTCCCCTCCAACGCCTCTATGATCTAACTATTCTGGCCTTCTTACTCTTCCTCGCACATGACAGTCTCCTGATGCTGTACCTTTTCACTGGCTGTCTCTTCCGCCTGGCATGGCCTTCCTCCTCATCTCTGTCTCCTGGGTCCCCTGACTTCCTTCAAGCCTCAGCTCAAATTTCACCTGTGAAAGGTCTGCCCTGTCCCCTTTCCCCCTCAGCTGGGAGGATAGTGCCTTCTACCTGAGATCACCTTCCATTTACACTGTACTTAAATTTTGTGTGTAAACAGTCACGTCCATGCTGTCTACCCCATTTGAATGTAAATTCCTATAGAGCAAGCTCTATTTTTGCTTTTCTTTGTATTCTCAGTGCTTGACATAGGGCTTGGCTCATAGAAAACACTTAATGAATGCTTATTGATTGGCTGAATGACTAAAGGAAGCATTTATGCTTTTTTTTGGTTAGGCAATTGGGGTTAAGTGACTTGCCCAGGGTCACACAGTTATTAAGTATCAAGTGTCTGAGACTGGATTTGAACTCAGGTCCTCCTGACTCCAGAGCCACTGCTCTCTTCTTTGCGCCAACTACCTGCCCTAGGGTGTATGCTTTGAGTTCATATTGTACAGGGGAGGGCCTCTGAAGTCCCTTCTAAATCTGGAATTTAGTGATTTCATAAGTCAGAGCAGGCAGGTAATTATAATAGCTAACATGTATATAGTGCTTTTAGATTTGTAAAGTGCTATTGATTATCGTTTAGTCCTCACAACTACCGTGGAATGCAGGTGCTGTTATTATCCTAATTTTATAAATGAAGAAATTGAACCTGAGGGAAATGGACTTTACTTGTCCAGGGTCAAATAGCTAGTGAGTTTCTGAGGCAGGATTTGAACTTAGGTCTTTCCTGATTCCGTATTCACTGTGCCCACCTCATTGCTTCTCTGGCAGAAGGGATGATGCATCAAGAAAAACTCCCTCTCCAAGCTTGATTTGATGATTGATTGGTTGCCTGAAAGGTGAGCAGAAATTGGGAGAAAAAAAATCACCAAAATTTAGACCAAGACAAAGCATTTCTGTCTGTGAGCTGGCGCAGGATTATTCATTCCCAGGAGTGGTTTTCTGGGATTGCACTTGTCACTCTCTCTGCAGAGGACAGATGCCTGATAGAACACCATCTTCTAAAAACTTGCAGAGAGAAAATCTGCCTCCTTCCAGAGATCCCTTGTATTTGTCTTTTTTCCTCTTCTCTCTGCAATCTGATGAGCTTATCTTAGCCTTACTGTATAAGATCATGATATCTCAAGCTGGGAAAGACTTTAGCAATCATCTAATTCAGGCGGCCTTAACCTTTTTTGTGTCCTGGAACCCTCTGGCAATCTGGTGAAGCCTAGGAACCCTTTCTCTGAATGATGTTTTTAAATGCACAAAATAAAATACATAGGATAATGAAGGAACCCCATTCTATTGAAATAGAGGTACAACAGTATTTATTAAAAGTTCATGGACTAAAACTGTGTATACCCTTTGACTTAGCAACACCACTTTTAGGTTTGTTTCCCAAAGTGATTAGGGAAAAAGGAAAAGAACTTATATGTTCTAAAGTATTTATAGCATCTCTCTTTGTGGTGGCAAAGAACTGGAACTTGAGGGGATGCCCATCGATTGAGGAATGGCTGAACAAGTCATGATTTAAGATTGTGATGGAATACTACTGTGCTATAAGAAATGATGAGCTGGTTGACTTTAGAAAAACATGGAAAGATTTGCATGAAAAAACAAAAAATGAAATGAGAAAAACCAAGAGAATATTGTACACAATGACAGCAATATTGTTCTAAGAACAACTTTGAACGACTAAGTCATTTTGAGTATTATAAATACTCAAATCAAATACAAAGGCCCTGTGAAGGAAGATGCTATCCACCTCCAGAGAAAGAAATGATAAATGGAAGTATGTATAGTATGGTTTTATACAAACACACACACATACACACACGTATATGAATGTATATGTATGTATGTATACACATGCACACACACATATACATATTTATATACACATACACATTTGTGTCTAATGGTAGCCTTCTCCGGGAAGTCAGAGGAGAGAGAAGGAGAAAAAAAAATATAAAGTTCACAGCAGAGAATGAAAGAAAACTTAGAAGGGAGCACAGAAAAGCAGGGTAGCTTTGAAAATGATGTGTAGTATTTATTACATAGGTTTTTTTTTTTAAGTAAACTGTGAAATGGAAATTCATGGTTTTATATTGAATACTTTTTTATGTTGTGTTATGCATGTGGAAATGTTCCTTCTTTGTCTTTTTGTATTTTAGTTCAAAATGAATAAAAATTTCTTTAAAAGTTCATGGACCTCAGATTAAGAACCTCTGGTCTGGTCTGATCCCCTTGTTTTTACAGATGAGGCGGAGACCTGAGATGGGGAAGTGAAGGTCCAAGTTTTCATAGCTTTTAAATAGCAGGTCAAAGATTCAAACTCAAGTTCTCTGGCTTTAAATCAGGCTGCTCTTTCTACCATGTCATACGCCATCCAACGTCCCTGAGTTAATGCAATATTTTCTAGGTAGTCTTCATAGCTCCAGGCTTTCCCTTGTCCAACCCATCTTGCATACCTCATCATCATCATCACCATTGTTATCATCACCACTTATATTTACAGAATGCTGCAAACCACAGCTACCCTCGCCATCATCCCTAACCCCATCCCCATCAGTCATGTTTACATGGTGCTTGCAGGCTGACAAAGTATTTTCTTCACAACAATCCTAGAAAGTGTCTGGTACAAGTAGTAATAGCCTTATTTTACAGATGAGGAAGCTGCAAGTCAGAGAACTGAAACTATTAGCCCAGAGTCACAGAGCTATTATGTATCAGAGACTATAGTCAAACCCAGATCCCCTGAATCCAAAGTTATTTTCTTTAACTTAATCAAGTCACATCTCTGGTCAAAATGTAAGACTTCCCACATGGTCTTGTATTGCTTCTTGAACATTTTTTTCAGTATCTATTATTTTTATCTCCATAAGTAAGTTGTTAGCTGTGTGGCCAATCTAGAGTACTGGTCAATAGCTCTTTGCAGGGAAAAGAACACTGGATTTGGGGTCAGAGGTCCTGGCTTCAAACTGTGCCTCTATCATTACTCTAATGACTTGAAGCAAATCAGTCTCTTCAGTTTACCTATCAGTGCTCAACTGATGCTTGTGGATCAACTAAACTTTTAAAATCCTGCACTATTTAAGCAGGACACATTAAAATATTAGCATATTTTAATCTTATGTAAATTCTTTGAAACTGACTGCTGTGTAGGATTAAAATAATCTTAGTGAGAGAGAAGGGGAAAAAAATCTAACCATCTGCAGATAGGTTAAATTTAGAAAATCCTCACAACAGAGATGTGCAGTGTTCGTTTAACTGAAATAGAAGAAAAAAATTGTTCAAGGCCTGCTTAACAGAACGTTTCCTTTGATGGCAATTAAAATTTGAAGCTCCATCCTTTTTATAGAAATGACTCCCATTTCAAAAGCAGCACTGATTGTTCCCGCCCGCTGTCAGAGTGCCTTCCTAACCCTCTGAAGGGCCCCAGAATTAGCTCCATTCAGGAAACAAAGCAGTGGCCGTCCCTCTGATCCACTTTCAAATTTTTTTTTCAGTTTCTGGAGAGAAGGGAAGTTTTGGGAAATCTTGCCAAACTGAACATAAATCTGCCCTGGGCTTTCAGGCACTGGAATGGCAATTATTTACTTCCAGTTGATTTCTAGAGGCCCAGGGAAGAGATCCATTTCCTGGATTAAGGTGGACAGTGGTGAATTTAAGGAGATGGGAAAAGTTGCCACCTCTAGAGATTTGATGGCTACATGGAGGGCACCAGAGTAATGTGAACTTATTTCTCATAATGTGAGATTTTTGATCGATCTGCTAACATTCCACCTTCCCTAAAATTAGTTATAATATGCTTCATTTGCAAAGTCCTTTATAATTTCACCTAGAGGAATTTTTTAGCGTAGAGATTTTAAGTAGAAAAAATTTTAGGAGGGAAGAATCTTAATTATGTAATTAAATTATATACTGCAGAAGTGTTTATCTAATATGAAAATAATCCTACTTCATCTACAAACATGTGATTATTGTAGTTGTTTGGGAGAATGGCAAAGTGTAGACTGGAGATTTCATCCATGTGGGGCATATTCTGTACTGATGCAGTAGTCAGTTTGCCTGTAAGTTAGAAGTTATCTGAAGGGTTGAGAGGGTAAGTGACTTGCGTTGGGTCACACAGCAAGTATATGCCAATGGTCACAAGGTCTTTCTGACTCCAGGACACACTCTCCATTATCTATGCTGTCATCAGGACTCATCCTGATCTCCTCCACTAGAAACTTGGGCTCTGCCCTTGGAACCCCTTGGTCTCCAATAGGTGAGTTTTTATCTTATCTTTCCTAAAATCATGCCTCTAGCTCACTTCCCAGCTACCATTCCCACGTCATGCCCCCACCTCCACCTCTGCTATCTCTTATGTACTGTCTTCCCTCATTAGAACATAAGCTCTTTGAGGGCAGGGGCTGACTTGCTTCTATTTTTATCCTCAGCAGAGTTCTTACTAAATACTTTATCATGTTAATCATTATTAATCCAGTTTTCTGAGACACTGAGGGGTGAAGGGACTTGTCTGGGGTCACAGAGACTGTATGTGTGAGAGGCAAGATCAGAACCCAGGTCTTCCTGAATCTAAGCTTAGTTCTTTATGTTCTATTACTTCCACAAACCCTTAAAAACTGCCAGGGACAAAGTAGATGCCATTCTGTTCTGCCAGAGGAAGTTTCCTCATTGGGAACTTCCTACACCAATTAAAACAGAGTCCAAAAAAATTATTGACAGTAATACACCAAGCATTTGTGATTTCATTGGCAGATATGAAAACAGATAGCAAGCAACACGTAACTAAACAAATATGTCATAGGCAGGGATTCTTCAGCTGGAGTCCATTGATTTAGTTTTTTTTCTAGTATTTTGATAACTTTTATATAACTGGTTTTCTTTGTCCTATGCACATTTTATTGTGTGCATATTGATTCTGAGGAGTCCATAGGTTTCATCAGACTGACTGCCAGTGGGGTCCATGACACCCCGAATGGTCACACCTTGCTTCAGAGAGTTGCCTGAAAGTCAGAGAGGATAAGGGATTTGCCCAAGGTCACATAGCTAGTATAAGTCAGAGGCAGAATTTGGACATGGGTCTTCAGCTTTCATATATAACACCATACGATATCTCTTGATGATATATATAATCTGCATGGAACATATCCTCACAACAGCCCTGTGAAGTAGTTAGTAAGAATGTGTTCCCTTCCCACTTTGGACCTGTGATTTTATCAGGGTGGAGAGCTCCCCAAAAGGAAATTTCCTTTATGCATGTATATATACAATTACTCTGCAACTTATGAGACTTAGTGAGTTGCCTAATGCATTGAGAAGGTGTGACATGATCAAAGACACACAGCCAGTAAGTGCCAGAAGTGAGACTTGAACCCTGACCTTCTTTACCCCCCACCCCACCGAGACAAGCTTTCTATCATCTATGAAGCTCTATCTCAGTGCAAACATTATTCTGTCCAATTTACAGAAGAGGAAACTGAGGCCCAGAGAGCTTACATGACCCACAAAAGAGAGTAACTCAGAGAGTCAGGATCCACATCCAGTCCTCTTACCATTCCCAAATCTAGTGATCTTTCTGCCATGCTAGAAGAAAATGGAGATTAGGCACAGGCTTCTTCTAACACCAGTAAAAATGATTTCTTAGAAGGAAAGGGAAGTTACACTGGGACTAATGGCTGTCTGTGTGTCTATGTGTGAAATTCTTCCGGATGTGGGCAACAGGTAGTCCTCTTCATAGGCTGTACATTGAAGAAGTACAATGCAATTTCATTCTTCATGTAGCCATTAAAGATGGTCCCTGCTTTCACTCAGCAGGCCTATTAAGAGTAGCTAAACATCAGTACAATTCATGAATTAAATGAATCACTTATTGCTAATCAATCCATACATTACATTAATTAAGCACTTGCTCTGCCTAATAATTTTCATTCAATCTCTCAAAGCCTTAATTTTCTCATCTTTACATTAAATATAATAATGTTCATCCTGAGGCAGCATAGTACAGGACAAATGTGGAGTTGACTTCAGAGCCAGGAAGACCTGAGTTCAAGTCCTTCCTTTGATTCATCTTACTAATTGTGTGATCTTGGAGAAGTCACTTAATATTGAAAGGTCCTAGACAACTCTCTAAGACTATAAAGGTTCTGATCTGTATTGACAATGGGAATTTCTTCACCCGGAAGTTCCCTATACCAATGAAACCACAGGTCCAATCCATATCTCTATCCTATTGTGTGCAGAACTAGGGTCTGAGGGAAGATACAAAATTTAGACATAAAAAAATCTCTGCTTACAGTTATAGTAATTGAATGAGAAACCAACATGGATAGCTGTAATACACACTATCATCTGCTAAGTGCATGAGAGAGGTACAAAATGGAGTGCTATGTGACATCGGAAAGAGAAGGTTATTTCTGAATGGGGAATCAGGGAGCCTTTTGGAAGAGATAGCACTGGAGTAGGGCTTTAAAAGATGGCCTTAAATTCAACAGGGAAAGGTAGGAAGGGATGCCTGAGGCAAAAACTTGGAAGCATACAAAACAAAGGGACAGAGTTACCCCATTTGGTTTGATCATTGAGTGAATGAAGGACACTTAAAAGCACATAAAAGATTGAAGTTCCAAAGAATCACAGAATCTTAGAATTTAAAGGAACCTTAGAAAGGTTCATCCTTAGGCAAGAACATCTAACTACTAAGCCATTGTCCATTGTGTCTGTGACACGGAGTCTTTGGTGCAGGCTGTGCTGTTGAATTGCTCTAAGTTTTGGCTACAGTGAAAGCCAAAGATATTTTTCTGTAATGAATCTATATCACAAAGTCATCCTTGGCAATATCTTCTGAGCATCGAATCTCCTTTAGAGAGTGTATGTGTTCTGTCTTAGATGTTAGATGACCCTAGTATTGTTAATGGGAAAAAATCCCCAGAGTTGCGCTGTAGAGCACTGGCCTTGGTCCTGAACTGTCCTACATTAAAACAGTATCATATGATCATAGGTCTAGAACTGGAATAGACCTTGGAAGCCATCTAATTAAGTCCTCTTGTTTTACAGATAAAAATCCTGAGGACTAGGGAGGTTAAGTGATTTGCCTAAGTTCAAACAGTTAAGTGTTGAAGGTGTAATTTGAACTTAAATCCTTAGATTCCAAAGTCAGTGATTTTTTTTTTAATACCACAACATAGATGAGCTCAATCAACAAGCTTTATGAAGCACCTTGTGATAGGCTCAGTGATATTCTCCGGGGATGCAAAGATGAAAAAAAAATAGTCCCTGCCCTCAAATAGCTTACATTCTTCTGTGAAGACATAGATGACATGCTTATCTAATTTGTGGATGACACAAAGCTGGTAGGGATAGATGATGTTCTAGAAAACACAATGAACTATGTTGGGTATTACTTTTCATATGAAATATGAGAAACAAAGAAGGTCATTCCCAAGGACTTGGGAGGCCATCTGATTCTGCACAAGTCATATCTTGATGCCCCAAAGCTTTGGTTTCTAAACCTGTTGTTCCCACTGACTTCCCAAGTGTCCCTTGGGTCAGTCTGCTGACCATACTGGGCTTCAGTTTGCATATCTATTTGTTAGGAAGATGACTAATTATGATGAAGAATTAAGTTGTCCAAGGCATTGTGGGTTCCATGGTGAAAAGCATTAGGCATCTCAGAATTCTACTTTGGTCTGGCGGATTCTGGAAACAAAAGCAGTGACTCAATGTGCAGAAAGTCAGCTTTATAGGTCTGGAACAGAGAGGACAGAAAATCTCCAGAGAGCCTCCAGCTCCCTGAGAGGTTTGATGAGCAAACAGAAGATAGAACTATGAAATGACTTTGGGAGCAAAAAAGCCAAGACATGTCACTCGAATGCACTTTCTAATCCAACTGGGAATATTTGGGATTTTTGGGTGGGGATCTATAAATATAGTAAGTATCTGTCTTTTATGAGGATCTGGAAATAAGAATGAATGGAAGTAACTTCAGAAGCAGTGCTGAGAGATAGGATCGTTTTAGTTCGTAGAGTTTGGAAAGTGGTGTATTGGCATTAAAGTTAACCTTACTATTTCCCTGATGTTGCATATGGTCACTAATAGGAATTGTTTTTAATCAAAAGCATTCACTTTGGAGGAAAATCAATAGAGCAGAAAACAGAATTAACCTTTAGACATAGCTCAAGCCTTTGGGGTGGGTGAGAATGGGAAATTGTGGAATGTAGAGCCAGAAGAGACTTAGATCTCACACCCTTGTTTTACATATGGAGAAACTGAGGCTAAATGACTTTACAGAATCACAGAAGGGATCTTAGCAATCATATCCACACCACAACATGCCTGACAAGCAGTTGTCTAACCTGTGTTTGAAGACCTCTAAGGAGGGAGAAACTGCTGTCTCTCAAGGCAGCCCATTCCACTGTGGGACAATTCTAATCATTTGGAACACGTGCACATATACATACACATATGTATATCCACACGTGCATACACATACACATAGTATATACATATATACACATGCACATATACATATTACACACACACATATGTAACCCCTTCACCATCCTGACCACCTTCCTTTGAATGGGCTTCACCTTATCAATGTTCTTTCTAAGGTGTGTGGCACCTGATGCCAAAGCTGGTGCTCCTTCCAGTAGACCACACTTCCCCATCACTTAATGAATTTCTAGGCCAACTCCCTGATGGTCCGTGATTGAATAATTCATGCATTAGGGCAGTAATAGGTGCTAGATTGTTAGCCACGGGGGAGTAGTGGATGCAAATGCTTTCTATGGTAGAATGCCTTTTGAATTGCAGTGAGTATACCTTGAATAGACCTCTGGTCCCATTACTTCTATCCTTATCTTAAATATATGCCCCTGAGTGTGAGAGGGCAGTCTTTCCAAATCAGCTCTAGTAACAGTAGCAAGGACTCACCTGGTTTGGGGTTGTTGTTCTGGAGAGTTTTGGTGACAGCAGTTCCATGGTGATGAGGGTGGGGAGTGAAAACCCTATGTGGCATCACAAAGAGTAAGACACAGATGAAAACAACCAAACAACCACCACCACAGAGGCATATCACAAAGCCTTGTGATTGGATGGCAAATCCTTCATATACACAGAAAAGCAATATTGAGGAAGTCTGCTGCTATAAAGCAGGTGTTAGCATGTGAGGTTAATACCTGTGCTACAACCTAGCGTATGATGAAAAAGATGCCATAGACATTACCCTGAAGTCTGACATTTTCCTAAAAGACCTAAACAGACCCATAAAGGTTCTGAGTTACTCTGACTCTTCTAAGACTTGTATGATTGTATACCGTGACCAATCAATTGATAAGCATTTATCAGCCTCTACTATGTGTCTGATACTGAGCTAAGTGCTAGAAATATAGAGACAAAAAATAAAATAGTCCCTGCTCTCAAGGAGCTTATTTCTATAAGCATACAGATCAGTCAACAAGCATTTATCAGATGCTTACTATTTGCCAGGCATTGTGCTAAATGATGGAGATACAAAGATAAAAATTGAAACAATCCCTACTCTCAAGGATCTTATATTCTATTGTGGGCTGGAGTCCCTAACACTCTCTTATACAAAAATCACTTTGGCTGGGGGTGAGGGTGGGGGTGAGGAGTGGAGCCCACCTTCAGTGATTTGCCTCTGAGGTGGTAGTTGTTTAGTTGTTTTCATTTGTGTCTTACTCTTCGTGATGCCACATAGGGTTTTCTTGGCAAAGGTATTAGTGTGGTTTGCCATTTCCTTCTCTAGGTCACTGTACAGATGAAGAAACTAAGGCAAACAGAGTTAAATGACTTGCACAGGGTCACAACTAGTAAGTGTCTGAGGCTAGGTTTGAACTCAAAAAGATGAGTCTTCCTGACTTCAGGCTAGGCACTCTATCCACTGTTCCACCTAGCTGCCCTAGGAGTTGATACTCAAGAGCCTGACACAGACATACAGGAAATACTTCCAAATATTAGTACTGCAACACATAAGGACATACACACACACACACATATATGTATATATACATACATATTGATACAGATAGTTTTGTTATATGCAAATATATACACTTAAGTGTATATATACATATTATACATAAATAATTTTTTTCATACAGATTGTCCCCATAGGAGTGTATTCCCTTCTCATCTTTGCCTCTTAGAATCCCTTGTTTCCTCCAAAGCTCAGCCCCAGAAAAGTATCCTTTCCTGATTCTCACTCCCAGCACTCAGTGACCAAAACCTCCCCCAAAAAGTAATCTTGTATTTATTTCGTATATATCTTGCATAGACTTTATGTGTACACGTTATTTCCTAAGATAGAATGTAAGATGCTTGAATGCAGGGACTCTTAATTTTTGCCTTTATATCCTCAGTGACTGGTATACAGTAGGTGCTTAGTAAATGTATGCTTGTTTGCTTTATAAGCTTGAAGTGGATACCATGGGAAATGACTGTCAGAAGTCATTGGTTTAATTGAATAAAGCACCCTTGGGTGCAAGTCAATTAATGTTTGTGAGGCTCAGTTTTCTCATCTATAAAATGAGAATTGGATTTAACTGCTAAGGTCTCTTCCAGGTCTAAAGCTTTGATGCTGTGATCCTCCTCTTCTTTTCCTGGAGCTGTAAGGTTTTACACAGAATCACAGATTTACAGAATCTCATTGTTGGACAGGACCCAGCAACCACTGAGTCCAATCTGTATCTAAAATGACTTTCTTTTTACAATATCCACAATATTTGTATGTACTAATGTTCTTACAACAGCCACCTAATGTATTTCTTATTGAAATATTAATGGGCTATAAGAAGTGATGACTTATGAGGAATTCAGAGAAACATAGGAACTCCTAGGATCTAATGCAGAAAGGAGGGAACAGGACAACAATATACCCAATGAATACAACAACGTAAATGAAAATAAGACCACATGGCCACCAGATTCATATTAGTGCAATATCCGGTCTTTGTCCTGGAGTGCAGGCAAGGAAACACCCACTTCTTTCCTTTCAGGTAAGTAGCTAGGTAAGTGGGAGGGAACATGGAATATTCTGCCAGATACAGTAGTTTTCTTTGTTGGTTTTTCATAATTGGGTTTCTCTGTTACAAGCAAGGATTAAATATGAGTATGAGGATCAGGTCAGTGATAGGTTAGATCAGGAAATTACTTTGGTGTAAAAAATAAAACAATGCCATCAATAAAAATGAGAAAAGTATTTCTTCAAAAGAAGAAAATTCTATCATAAATTATGAGTATCAATTTAAAAATTGGAATCTTTTCTAGATATTCAGAAAACTTTCACTTCAACTTTCAGTGATCTGTGCAGTGGTGAAGTAATTATCCTTACACTGGTAAGGGAGATTGGAAAAATCCTAAACAACAGGAAATCTAAAAATAATTGATTTTTTTAGTTTTATTTTTTCAATTAATAAGCATTTCTTTTCTCTCCCTCCCACTGCCCTCTATTGGAAAAAGAAAAGAAAAACAAAACACTGTAACAAATATGCACAATCAAGCAAAATAAAGCCCCACATCTGCCATGACCAAAAATATATATTTCTTTCTGCATCTCAAGTCCATCACCTCTCTGTCAGCAGGTGGGTTACACATATGCTAATCGGTCCTCTGGAATCATAATTGGTCATTGAATTGATCAGAGTCCTTAGTTCTTCCAAAGAGAATAATTGATAGCTGTTCAGGGAGCACATTTGGGATGTACCATATTTTAGCCTACTAAGCATGCTTTTCTTTAGTTTAATATCAAAATTAATTTAAATTCCTGGCATGTATACTGATTGGAAAGGAGTTTGGGGAACCCCTCTGAGGATTAAAGCATTTGTATGTTTAATTCACATGGGGATAGTTTAAAGTGAACTGCAATGAATACCTTCTTTAAAAAAAAAAAACTTCAACATTAAACAACAAATTACACAGCATTTGTTAAGCACTTGCTTTTTGCTAGGCGCTGTGCTAAGTAATGGGGATGCAAAAACGGGCAAAAATCATCCTGCCTTTAAGTAAATTACATTTTAGTGGGGGAGAAAACATGCTAATAAGTAATTATATATAAGATACATACAGAGTAGATGGAAAGTAACATTTGTGGAGAAGGCACTAGCAGTAAGGGGGAAGGGGGAAGAGGTCTCCTGTAGAAAGTGGTATTTAAACTGTGTGTTGAAGAAGCCAGGAATTCTAAAGACAGGCTAGATGAGGAGGCTAGAACACTTCTATTTCAAATTAGAAAAGGGGGCTTATAATTCCAGCTTGGAAAAAAAATCAGAGAAACACATCAAGGTGTATCTGGAAGTCACTTTGTAGAAATAAGCCCCTTTCAAAGGGTCACACTCCTGATGAGTAATAGAAAACTGACATGAACATGAGTTTTTCCTCTTAATAAGGATGAAAAACTTGAAAGGAAGAGTGGATCAAAGATTTATATAATTCCATTTTCATTTTCTCTGAGGTAATGGCATTTCCATGATTCACAATCATAAAGGTATCCCTGGGAGATAATTGGAATTTTTAAAAATTGGCTTTTCTGGCAACAAGTATCTTGGAACCATGGACAGCTCTGCAGTTTCCTGAAAAGGTAATCCAGCCCTTTCTCTTCTCTCTAATTCAAATCTTGAAGCAGCACTTTACCATCTACAGCTATTGTCCAAAACATACATGGATAATAATAGACTTCATGAAGTGAATTCCCCTTCCAACTGTAATCTGGTAATAGGAAATTTTTTATCCACTTTGTTTTTCCATGGTGAATGGTTAGTCTTATATCTTTCAATGACTACATTTCAATGAAGAACCATTGTAGTTTTCTGTGGCTAGTAAGTAAAACAACATCTGTGATAAGGAGCCTTTAGAGATTTCTGTCACAAGTAAAGAATTCTTCTATTTACACCTATGTGGTACATCTTCCGTGATGTTGCTGCACATTTTAGGTGAGTGTATGTTTTTTGCCTCTCTTAATATTGATATTTAGTATGTTGGTAAATAAAGTTATTTCTGAGGTCACATCTTTTACAACATATTTTATGGTTTTCACATATGCATAGAAAATATCTGATTTGAAGATAGATTGTATAAGCTGCATTTCAACATGTGGACAAGATGAGAACCTTTCACATCTTGGCTCCAACCTACTTTTCCAGGTTTATCAGATAGGACTCTCCTACATGCTCTCTATGTTCCAACCAAACTTTCTGTTTCTCACACATGACATTTTATCTTTCATCACTGTGCCTTTGCCCAGGCTGTTGCCCATACCTGTACATACTCCTTTCCCACTTCTAGCTCTTAGTATCCCTAGCTACTTTCAAAGTTCTACTCTTATCATGTCTTACATGAGTGCTTTCTTTTTGGCCCCAGATTCTAGCACCATCTTTACGTAGCATCTTTCTGTAATTGCTTTGTATTTATTTTGTCTAGATTTTGCATCTGTCTATCTATCCATCTATCATCTATATCTATCTACTTATATGTATAAATGTTTCCCCCTTATAAAATATAAAGCTCTTGAAATCAGAGACTGTTTCATTTTTGTCTCTGAATCCCCAGTACCTGGTATACAGTAATAATCACTTAATAAATTCTTATTGAATGAATGTTTGAATAATTAAGTTGCAGCATACCAGTGGTGACTTCATTGTAAATCTATATTTATATACTCATATATTATGTATATTTGATTATCCATAGTAGAGAAAAGACGCAAAATAAGAGTTGAGTAATTATGTGCAGCCTATGTGCAGACACACAGAGAAAGGCTTCCAATATACTAGGTATTAGTATCTTCTACAAAAGATTTTCAGAAAGACACGAATGTGGATACAAGGTGAAAAGGCATGGAAGATTTCAATCTATACCAGCGGAGGGCATAGTGACATTGAAAGGAGTTCATTTAAGAATCTAATTGCCCAGGAGTATTACCCATTATCTTACCACATCACCAATACACATACCATCTATGCCTTCATCAATATGAATAGTAAAAAGGTTGAATAGAAAAACATCAAGAAGATAGCCTTGTGGTGCTCCACTAAATAACCTCCATCTAGGATGAAATTAATCCATTTATCACTAACTTTTCACTGAGTCATTAAATCAGTTAATGTTTTTTTCAATAAATTGTTACTGGCACATTTTGTTTTTACATATTCAACCAATTCTAAATTCACTGAATTGCCCAGAACGATATAATGAAAGACATTGTCAAGTACCTTGATAAAATCCAGATATACTGTGTGAATAGTAATCTCTTGCTCCACAGCCCTGCCAAGAAAAGAAATGAGGTTAGTCTGGTTTAATGTGTTCTTGCTGAAGCCACACTGGACCTTTATGATCACTGTTTCCCTTTACAGAGGCCTCCAATCTTTCCATTAAAGATGCATTCTAGAATTTAACAAAGATTGCGGTTTCCTCACCTGTAGTTTGAAGAACCCATCTTCTCCCACTTTTTAAAAAATCAGGACAGCACTTGCCCATCTCCAATCCTATATTTTTCCCATTAGACATGAGGTTTCAAAGATCACTCACAGCAATCATATTTGCCAGTTCTTTTAGGACCCTAGGATCAAATTCCTATGCATCTTGTTGGCTTCAATCATGGAGGACAGCTTGGTGCTACCATCTTCTCACTTACATGGCGTTTGAATTTCCTGATAACTATTTCTGTTCTATGTGCACAAGTGTGAAGATTGTTCTCCTCAGTTGATAAAACAAACAAAACAGGAGTTGAGTTCAACTTTCTCACAGCCTCTCAAGCACATTCTTATAATATCCTTGATCTTCTTTAACTACCAACACATCCCTTTCTCTTGCCCTGAGAAACCATCACAAGCCTCAACTCATTCTAGCCTTTAGCTTTGCTCACATTATTCTTGCAGGACTGTCCCCTCTTTCACATCCATCCTCAGATACCATCCCCTGATTCCACCTTCTAAACCTGTCCTTAAAAAAATCTAAGTTGGCTGATCAATTCCCTGTGTAGACACATTAGCCTTTTTATATAGCCTCTTTTATCTTCCCCTTTGCAATAATCCATATTTATGTCATCAGGATTCTGTTCTTAAAAGGATATTTTGTTCTGAGCATCATAGATTTAGAACTAGGAGGGATCTTGAAGGTTATCCAATTCAGCACCCTCATTTTTCAGATGAGGTGTATGTGGCACAGAGTTGTTAGCTGACTTGCCCAAAGTTACACAGATAGCCAATAAATCATTCAGCGAGTTGGTTGGTGCAATTAAGTACCAACTATATGCCAGGTTCTCTGCTAACTAGTGGGAATACAAAGAAACAGTTAAATATTTCCTACCCACAACAGGTTATAGTCCATCTGGGGAGACAACATGTAAGTGTTACATAGCTACAAAATCAATACAAGGTAATTGGTGGACGTTGGAACAGGAAAGGCATTAGCAGCTAGAGGAACCAAGAAAGCCTTCCTGTAGAAGTTGATACTTGAGTTGGGCTTCAAAGGAAACTAGAGCCAAGAGACAGAGCTCATTTTACAGATGAGGAAACTGAGGCCTAGTGGGAATGAAATGACTTGTTCAGAATCACACAGACAGGACATGACAAAGGAAGGATTTGAACTAGGAGCTGCCATCTTCTTAAAAGGAGTTTTAGGCAAGGAAAACCTCATACAGCATTCTTCTGAACACTTTGAGATACACTCACGGAACCTAGGGTGCATGTCAGACTATGGTCAGTTTCACTTCTTCCAGAGATTCCTATTATGTCTTCATCAGCAACTATTGGTTTCTACTTCCTGGTTCAGGTTCATGTCCAGAATAGCAATTCCACTTTTTGTTTCCTCCATCTTTAAAAAATGATATTTTTATAAGAGGAAGTAAAAAAAAAATTATCAGTTGCTCTGATTTTAGAGTAGAGTACAGTAGAATAAGGCATCAAGACCTAATAAAAATACTTGGTTCAAGCACGTTTTGTGGATGGAGCTGCTAAGAAGGAATTTCATTTTCTGGTTATGAAAGAAAGAATGGCTACCATCATCATCGTCATTATTGTATTGATATAGAACTTAGAGCGCAAAGCACTTTATATACACTAATTCATTTGAACCTCACAAGATCCCATGTGATAGGTATGATTACATTTTATAGATGTAGAAACTGAGGTCCAAAGAGTTTAAATGGTGTATCTGTGGCAATTTAGGACAGAATCATTGAATCACAGAGTGGGAAGAAATCTCCAAAGCTATCTAAACCAGTCTGTAGTCAACCAACAATCTCCTGACAACAGTTTCCCTAATCTTTACTTCAAAAGGCAACCTGGTATGTAAATAGAGAAAATTCAAGGGCACAGAATAAAATGTAGCAGCCTGGTGGGCACCTCAGCATCTTGGAATCCAGAACAACATGCTCTCATGTAGATAGTCAAAAGGCGTTTTGGGTAGAGGGCTGGACACACAGGAAAATCTGGTTTCAAATCCCACCTCTGATAACTCTGTGACCTTGGACAAGTCATTTACCCTCCTAGACTCAGTTCCCCAAACTGGAAAACTAAAGGGCTGGACATAATGTCTTCTAAGGTCCATTTCAGGTCTAAATCTGTCACCCTCTGATCTTCATCAAGGAGGAATCAATTAGTTTTTAAGGTAGCCCATTGGAATAAGTCTAATGTTAGGAAATTTAGTTGCTTCTTTGCTGCTTCTAATTGTTGCTTTCCTAGGGTTAAACAAGAACAAATATGTTTTTCCTTTTGCACTGGAAAAGTATAACAACTTTCTTTAAAGGCAGCAACATTGAACGGGTGAATGAAAGAAAAACATTTGAGTGCCAGAGTAAATTCTTCTTTTTGGCATTTAAAGCTCTTTACATTCTGATTGCATCTTGCTTTTCAAGGTGGATTTTACCTTACTCCCTCTTCAGCGCTCTGCTCGAGCCAAACTGCTCTATTTGCTATTTCCCATATGTGACATTCCATCTCCAGCCTCCAAGATATGCCATAGGCTGCTCCCCATCCCTGGTATGCAGGTCCTCCTCATCCCCCCACCTTTTGGTATCCCTAGCTCACTTCAAGCCTCAGCTCAAGTGCCACTCATTACATGTGGTCTTTTTCAATCCCCCTCATTGTTAATGTTCCTCTCTTCTCCCCTCTAAGTGATTTTTTTTTTGCTTTGTAGAGATTTGCGATTGTCTACATGCATTTTGTTTCCTTTAAGTAGAGTATAAGCTCCTTCTGTTTTTATCTCCAGTGGCTAGTTTGGCACCTAGCAAATATTAGTTACTTAATACATTGATGAATTTAATACATTTGATGGATTTAATTCAAATGAATTGAATTGCTGTGAGATGGTCACACCTCTACGAAATAGAATTGGTAGGATTTGAACCCAGGTCATCCTGACTCAAGCCCGGCACTCTATCCACTAAGCCTTTTGATTGTCTACCTAGAAGGATTTTGTACTGGACACCAAGAGGCTGAGTGCAGGTAACCACCCAGTTGCTGCATTTTGCTCTTTGCCCTTGGATGTTTTCTCATTCCTCCCGGACAAAGTCAAATTTTGCTGAGAACAGTGCCTGGTCAGGTGGTTCTAATTGCTCACTGTCAGACACTTGGTAAGAATCTTTCCATTTGTCTTGTAAGGCCAGCAACATGAACAGGGGCCCTAAAAGTATCTTGAGGCTATTCAGGCTTTGTCAGTTTATTTTTTAAAACTGTTCCCAGGTGATGGAGTAGCCGAGGGCTCTGCTAAGCAGGATTCAATTGGACCAGCGTTTTTGGGAGCAAGAAGTTGAGTAGGGCTGAAGTCGGAGCCTGAAATGCCAGAAGAAACAACCCTTCAGATTGGGGGATTGATTTGCTATCCATCCTTTTGTAGTTGTTTTTTTCTCATGTGCCCTATTTCTGCAAGAGCAGCCGGGAGAAAAATCACTCAGGGAAGGACAAAATCATCTTTGTGTTTGTGGTAATCATTGATTGGGTCTGGGAATAGGCAATTTTTCAGAAAGGCATAGTTAGCTGAAAAGAAATCATGAGGTTTGTGCAACCTTTTTGCATGCATCAGGTCGAGCTGGAAGAATTCCAGAATGAGTCTTCTGATGATTTACAGCACACCTTGGTGAGCTTGCATTGAAACAGAGACTCACAGCTACAAGGGACCTTTGGAATCATTGAACTGGGGGACTCTTCACTTGTCTGTGTTGTGGCTCTCTTTGGCAGGCTGTGAAGCCTAGGAACCCCTTCTCAGGATGACATCTTTCGATTCATAAAATAAAAATGCAAAGGAGACCAATTATGTCAAAATACAGCTATCAAAAGATGAAAAAGTTCACAGACACCAGATTAAGAACCCCTAATTCAATCCAACTTCATTTTACAGATGAGGAAACTGAGGCCCAAAGAGGCCAACTGACTCATCCAAGGATAAAATACTTTGACCGCTTAGCCTGGAGTTCCACATCTCCATAATCTGGTTCCAACTTTGAGGAAATGTGCTATAGGAGAGGAAGTGCAGGACTTGGGGTCAGGAAGACCTGGGTTCAGATCATGCCTCTGATGATAACTGCTGTGTTACTATGGTCAAGAAACTTGAGTTCTCTGATTTTCAGGTTTTCATACTCAGAATGCAGTTGATAATACCAGTGGTACAGATAGTGTTGTTGTGCAGCTCAATGAGACAATGTATAAAAAGTGATTTTCAAATTTGAAGGGCTATTTGAATACCAGTCATAGGAACAGACACCTCCCCTCCCCTTTTCAGAAATATTAAGAATTAAAAATTATTGTAGTCTGAGCCTTTGGACTAATATGGAAGAGGAACCTTATCAGTCTCTATCAATCTCTAAATAGTGCCTCTGTCTCTCCCTCTTCTCTCTCTCTCTCTCTCTCTCTCTCTCCCTCTTTCTCTCTCTCTCTTTCTCTGTCTCTCTGTCTGTCACTAGTTTCTCCTTCAAATCATTAAGGCCTGTTCTGACAAGGGCAATAGGCCTTTGGGTGACCACCTAAGAGTAGTGGCCTCTTTCCCAATGCCCTAGAGATATTAAAGTCATGGTTGACATAAGAGAACAAAGAAGACTCTTTAATGACTTCACTTATTGGAAATTAGAGTGGCAGTGACCAACTGGAAAGGAGAATCCTTGAAGGGAGTGGTCAGAGTATAATGGAATGGTGTGGGGAAAGTGATCCTCCAAGGGTATGCTGAAAGTTGTGATTATTTTGTTTTATGAAGCAAAATTATAGTTGAACTGTTACCTTGAAATCTGTAACCATGTTTTGTTATATTATGAAATATTAGCTATTGGTGGGAAATGCTATAACTCTAACTCAACAATGGCTTGGGTTAGAGAGAGATTTTCATAGTCATAGGATAGTTCTCTCTCTAAGCAGAAATGCTTAGCTTAGAGCAAGGTTTCTTGATCGTGTGTGTGTGTGTGTGTGTGTGTGTGTGTGTGTGTGTGTGTAATGGACCCTTTCAGTAATCTCTTAAAGCCTATGGACTTTTATATTGAAACACAGTTATTAAAATATATGATAGGTCCAAGTTTATGGACCCCTTAAAATCTATCCACTTACATCACATTAATTCCCAGTGAATTAGAATAATATGAAATGAATGAAAATTCTTCTGGTAGGCTTGTCCCTACAAGGCAGAGTATACGACAGGATTTTCTGCCATGCAAATTGTGTTTATGCACCACATGCCCTAGTACCTTACACATCATAGATGCTTGTACTGTAAACTGGGCATGTTTAGCCTGAAGAAGAGGAATGGGAGAGAAGGAAGTGGGGACTGGAGAGCTGTCTTCAAGTATTTGACATCTGTCATGTCAAGGAAAGGTTACACTTGCTCTTGGCCCCGGGGACAGAGCCAGGAGCAATAGGGGAAAGTTGCAACGAGAAAAAATTTCAGTGTGATGCCAGGAAAAATCTCCTCAGGACTAAAAATGTTCAGAAATTGGATAGACTGCCTAGCAAGGTGGGAAGCAGGGGCTCCCCTTCTTTGGAAATCATCCAGCAAGGGCTGGAAGGCCACTCTTTGGCGACATTAAAGTGGAGAATCCTTTTGCACATGGATTGGACTAGATGGACACTGAGGTCCCCTGTAACTCTCAAACTCTGTGATTGTATAATGATTTCACATTACTCCTCTTCACATGTGCTTTGCTCCAGTCAAACTGTACTACTAGCTGTTCTCAAGCAATCTCCTGCCTCCATGCAATTATCCAGTCGACCCCCATGCCTAGCAGGCACTCCCTTCACGTCGCCACCACTGAGAATCCTTACCTCCCTTCAAGGCTGAGCTCAGGTACCACTTCCTCGAAGGAGCCTTCCTTTGGTCCCCTCTCAATTCCTATTCTTGCCTCCTCTCCAGATGATTTATTTGTATACATATTGTATATTCTCCCTCCCTTTCCTTCATAGAATGGAATCTTCTTGAGGACAGGGATTTTTGTCTTAGTATCCCAGTGCCTACCATAGCACCTGCTTTCCTTGTCTTCCTCTCCCCCTCTCATTGGTATAGGGAGATCCTAGAAAAGAAAACTTCTGCCAGTGCAGGTTGGTATTGTCTCTGAAATTTTCAGTCCCGCAGATACTGCAATGTAAAGTCACTTACCCAGGGTCACACTGCCAGCATGTGGCAGAGTAGAACTTGACCTTTGGTCTTCCTGGCTTCAAGGCAGTTCTCTGTCCATTATGCCAGGTTATCTCCACATATTCCTTAAACACAGTAGGCATTAAATAAATGTTTATTGAAGTGACTTGCCCAGGGCCACACAGTTATATGCTTTGTCTTCTTGGGCAGGTTTGTAAATGCCTAAAGTACTATGTTCACGTCTGCACTGTATATAGATATGACAGAATGAATGAATGAATGTAAACGAATGGAGAAAGAAATGAATGGAAAAACATGCTTCCTCTCTGCCAGGCACTGTATTCCATTTAACTTGTTCTATACAATATTCTAGCACAGTGTTATGTGTGGGCAGGTGTAAAATAAATGTTTTTGGAACATGATGTTTTTAAGACTTCTTTTAAAAATAACAACAAAAATGACATTGAATTTATATAATACTTTTAATTTTTCATGCCTTTGTATCTGGTATATTGTAACCATTTCTATCACTCCATTTAATGAATTGGGAGATTGAGGCACAGAAAGGTTATGTGACTTGTCCAAGATCACACAGCCAAATGGAGGCTAGTCTTAGCTAGGATCCAGGACCTAGGACCTAGGTGTCCTATTTATTGATTAGCCCTAAGTTCTCTACAAGGCATTCCCTGGATGCCCATCAATTGGGGAATGGCTGAACAAGTTGTGGTATATGAATGTAATGGAATATTACTGTGCTATAAGAAATGATGAGCAAACGGATGTCAGAAAAACCTAGAAAGACTCGTATGGACTGATGCTGAGTGAAGTGAGCAGAACCAGGAAAATGTTGTACATAGAAACAGCCATGTTGTGCTATGACTAACTTTGATAAACTTAGCTCTTTCAGCAATGCAAGGATCTAAGACATCTCCAAAGGCCTCATGATGGAAAATGCTATCCACATCCAGAGAAAGAACTATGGAGTTTGAATGCAGATCGAAGCATACTATTTGCTCTTCTTTTTGTTTTGTTTTGTTTCTTCTTTCTTGTGATTCCTTCTATTGGTTCTAATTCTTTTTTTTACAACATGATTAATGTGAAAACATGTTTAATAGGAATGTATATGTAGAGCCTATCTCAGATTGTGGCCATCTTGGGGAGGGAGGTGAGGAGGGAGGGGGGAAATTTAACTCAAAAGCTTATGGAAGTGATTGTTGAAAACTAAAAATAAATAAATTAATTAAAACAAAAAAAAATTTTAAATAAAAAGCATGCCCTGAAATCATAGGCAAGCTGGTAGTGAGAGAGTGTAAAAGTCAGTGAATTTAGATTCAGAAGACTCAGCCTTGAATCCTTCCAGTTATTAGTGATGTCACTTGGGGCAAGTTATTTCCCTTCCCTGAGCCTTGATTTGCTCATCTGCAGGCTGAGTGTATTATCATACTTGCAAAATTCTCAGCTCTAAGTAATAATCATATTAATAGCTATTAGATGCCTTGTGAAAAAATAACAGACGCTCAGGTTACTTCCCCCACTATTTCCTCCTTTATCCCTGTGTCATATGAAGAGGTGACCCCCTTCTCTGCACATACCTCATTCTATCCTGTCCTCTTCAGCAGATTGTCTCTCCCGCTATCCCCACTCTCACTAGTATCCAATCTCTCCCTATCTACTGACTTCTCTACAGCCTACAAATATGTCTATGCTTCCTTCCAAAAAGAAAAATAAATCATCCTTTAATCTGACCATGCCTGCTGTCTTTCATCCTGTATCTCTCCTGCCCTTTGTGGCTAAAGTCTGTGAGATCTGGTACCTCTGCTTCCACACCCTTCCCTTGATTCTGAGCTCTTTGTAATCTGGCTCCTAACTTGATCGTTGAAATAAAACCACTCTATTCAAAGTTACTAATATCTTCGCTGCTAAGTCTAATGACTGCTCGACCCTCATACTTCTTGACCTCTGTAATCTTTGACACTGCTGATCACCATCTCCTAGTAAATATTCTCCAGTTTTATTCTATATCTATTTTGTTTGTACATAGTTGTTTTTATGTTTCCTTTCCCATTAAATTGTGAGCTCCTTGAGGGCAGGACTAACTTTTTTTTTTTACCTTTTTTGGCTTTTAAAACTCTTCATAACTTAGTGATTTCCCATTTTTTTTAGTCTCCATACACTTTATGATCCACTGACACTGGCCTTCTTACTGTTTCTCCCTCACGATAACATTCCATCTCTCTTCTCTGTCTTTTCACTTTCTGTCCCTCCTCCCCTCCGCCTCCTGGTTTCCCAGGCTTACTTCATGATTCAGCTCAAATTGCCTCTCCACAGGAGGCTTTTCCCAGTCTTCCCTCTTCTCTGTCCCCCTGGTAGTATCTGCCCTCTGTAAATGTCTTGGATGCGCACAGTTACTTGTATGTTGCTCCCGCTCCCCCGTTAGAATGTATGCTCCTTGAGGGCAGAAGCTATGATTTTGAATTTGTTTATAATCTCAGGGGCTTAGCACATTCACTACCCAGAACCACTAAGCATTTAATAAATGCTTATTAACAGACTGACTAACTGACAGGATGTATTTTGGGGGAGGTGGGATAGGATGAGCTATGAAATTGATGAAGCATATTAGAACTTACAAACAACTTTGTAGACCTTCTCCTTTGATCCCCATAACAGACCTGTGCTGTAGTTAGAGCTGATATTATTGTGCCCCACCCCCTTTTAACAGTTTGGGAAGTTGGGGTTCAGAGTGGTGATGTTACTTGGCCAGCATCAGACAGGAAGCAAGTGGCAAAGCCAGCGCTAAGTTCATAGGCTAATAGATTTAAAGCTGAAAAGGATCTTGGAGGCCATTGAGTCCCTTATTGAAGTTAAATGACTTGCCTAGGGTCACACATCTAGTACATGTCTGAGGCAGGACCCACACTCAGGTCTTTTTGATTCCAAGCCCAGCTTTCTTTACAATGAGCCGTAGTTCATTGTAAATGAACTTGAGTGTTTTAGACACAAAGGAGGAGGCTTAGCAGTAACTTGGCACCCTCCCTCCCCACACCAAAAAGATCTGCTTGGCATGGGAAGAATTTTCTAGGCTTATTTTGTAGAAGGCAGATACTACCAGGGGGACAGAGAAGAAGGAAGACTGGGAAAAGCTTCCTATGGAGAGGCAATTTGAGCTAAATCATGAAGTAAGCCTGGGAAACCAGGAGGCAGAGGGGAGGAGGGACAGAAAGTGAAAAGACAGAGAAGAGAGATGGAATGTTATCATGAGGGAGAAACAGTAAGAAGGCCATATTCCTTTTCTCATTACCACCAACATTAGGGTGAATGATATGAGTGATTTGTCTTGTCCAGGGCAGAAATTACAAACACCTTGCATCCTCAAGTTCAGTGACATTCTCCTACCAGACATCATTTTTGACCACAGAGAGGTGTAGTAATGAGTGGTTCATTTGTGGTTTCATATGAGAAGGAGGGAAGTTTTTGAGGTTGTTGCTGTGTCCCAAGAATCACAGGTTCATCAAGATATATGTTGAATGAATTAATGAATGAATCCATATTATCTGAGTCACCTAATTCCATCTTTTTTATTCTAAGATCAAAGAATGAGATTAATTCTTTCAAGTAAATCAACAATCAAATCAACCACTCATTTTTTAAAGACCTACTATGTGCCAGATACTGCACTAGACTCGAGTGAAGCAGTCCCTGTCCTCAAGGAGCTTACATTCTATCAAGTGAGACAATATGTGTACGTACACTCACATAAGTGCATACAAAACTGTACCAAAGAAATGGAAGGTAATGGAAGGGAGAGGAAACATTTGCTTTTAAAGGGGAGTAGGATTAAGGGAAGTGTTTAGAAATTTTTAAAACAACATTCCAGAAAAGATTTATTCTTCAGTAACTGGAGGCATGGCTTATCAAAGATTAAATTTCAGCATTTTACTTCCTAGTCAGTCCTAATGTTGCCTCCATGGTTGTAATAAAGGCAAGACTATGACAAAGGGAGAAGACAAAGACCTTGCCCCCTGATTTTAGCTTGGTCAGTGCTAAGCTTAATATAGGGCAATTTTAGGCATAAAAAGGGGGACAATCCCATATAGGCAGACCATCTAGCAACATTTTTTTAACAAAGGTCATAGCTCCCTGTGGTTGAGAAAGATGAGAACACATTATTGCCTAATACTCTAGTGAACCCAATTTATCCAAGGAAACATAAATCCAAAGGATGATGTAAGGAGCCAGAAACCATCATTCTTTGGTTGGGCTTCATCTGACTTTCGTCATGACTTTGAATATAGTAGTTTGTGATGCCATGGGTGGACAGCTAGGTGGCACAGTGGATAGAGTGCCAGGCCTGGATTCAGGAAGACCTGATTTAAAATCCTGCCTCAGAAACTTACTAGCTGTGTGACCCTGGGCAAGTCACCTCATCCTGTTTACCTCAGTTTCCTCATCTGTCAAATGAACTGGAGAAAGAAATGGCAAACCACTCCAGGATCTTTGCCGAGAAAACCCCGAATGGAGTCACCAAGAGTCAGAAGCAACTGAACAACAACACGATTCCATAAGAAAAATGCAGAATTTGGAGTCAGAAGACCTGAGTGCAAATCCCAATGCTGACTCTTTTCTGTATGACCTTGGCCTTGTAATTTAACCTTCCTGGTTAAATTCCTTAGTTTCCTTAGTGTTAAAATGAGAAGGTAGGACTAGATTGCTTACATTTATATAGCACCTACTATGTGCCAGGCACTGGACTAAGCACATTACAATTGTTATTTTGTGTGGTCCTCACAACAACTTTGGGAGGTAGGTGCATTATTATTCCTATTTTACAGATGAAGAAACTGAGGCAAAGAGGTGTTAAGTGACTTGCCCTGGGATCATGCAGCTATCAAGAGTCTAAGGTCATATTTGAGCTCAGGTCTTCCTGACTCCAATCCTGGCACTCTATCTGGTACGCCATTTGGTGAGCTTGAAGGTCCCTTCTATCTATGAATCTGTGGCTTCTAAAATTGAACTGGCCAAACTACTCTCTCTACCTCTGACTTGGCTTTCTGACTCGCTTAACTTTCACTGGCTGCCCTGGCTCCAGGGGACTGAGGCCAGCTCAGTGACTGGTGACAAGGGTGAAAAGGCCCAGCCACGCTGCCCTTCCTCCCCACTTCCACCTCCCTCCCCCAAGCTCTCCTTTATGTTTTGTCTTCCCCTTCTGCCCCTTGCCCCATCTCTTCTGGTCTGTTGGTCTCTCTTTCTCTCTGTCTCTCTGTCCCTCTCACTAGAGCATGTAGGGAATGACATTTACTATCATGTGGTTTTCATGATGTCTATAGAAAGGAGATAGCCATGACTAGACACATCCAGGCATATCAGGCATTTATTTGTCAAGTTTTAAATATATAATGGCATACAAGCGTGGGATGGAAGTTTCAAAGGGCTTTGCTGCCTATCTAGTCATGATAAAGTCAAGAATATGGCTACAAAGGAGAAGATAAAGACCTTTTCCCCTGTGTGTAGCTTGGTATCCATGCACTAATCTGTGTGGGAAAGCTCAGAAGCTGAGAGACCCCGGGACCAGAAAGCCCTAGGGCCGTGGTGAGACTCAAATGAGATAATGGATGTAAAACACTTTGCAAACCTTAGAATTCTATATAAATGCTAGGCATGATTATTATTTTTAGCCTCTAGGCACCTGGTCTCCAGTCTTGTTATGTGCACCTACTAAGCCTTCTACTGCACTCCTACTCAATTTAAGCAATGTTCATGGAACAATAAAGGGGTATGCTGGTAAACGTTTAGTAACTGGGGAAGGGTGTGTGTTCACACATACTTAGAAGTTTAATTTACATTATGAACATTTTCTTAAGTCCAGACAATCTACAAGACAACGAATCTCAGGCTCTGATTTGTAGCAATTGCCGGTTTCTTTCTTTCTCTTTTTTCTGTAGGCAATAGGGTTAAGTGACTTGCCCAGGGTCACACAGCTAGTAAGTCAAATTTGAACTTAGGTCCTTCTGACTCCAGGGGTGGTTCTCTATCCACTTTGCCACCTAGCTGCCCCTAATTGCTGGTATCTAAAGTATAAATGCTAGATGATAATTTAAAAATGGGCACTCACAAAACAGTTAGAGGTGCCTCCAGCATACCCCTGGAAAGCTCTGACAATTTTGTCAAGTGGGCAGCTGTAAAAGCAGAGGCTAATTCGGTATAATCTCTATCATCTAGCTGTGGGAGACAAATAGAGAGGCAAAGGGAAAGGGAACACTAATCTAGTGTGAGGTCCTTCTAAGAGGGACAGAGAGACCCAGGTCCTAGACCCAAAGGCATAGTTTCAAGATAGAAACTAAAACCTTAAGCGTGAAGGCAATCACTGTTTAGTTAGGAATTTCTCTGCTGCTTACTCTAAGGAGATTGGCAGCACCTGGGGCAAGCAGGTGGGCAAGGCACAC
>NW_020951112.1:3176598-3180129 GCF_900497805.2 Vombatus ursinus | reverse complement strand
TCTCTCTCTCTCTCTCTCTCTCTCTCTCTCTCTCTCTCATCACTAGTTAGAGACCAAATCTATTCTAGGTAAGAAGCTGAGAGGAATAGAAAGACTGCTTCTTACAGGGAACAACACTTGTATCAGTGATGACAACAACAACAGCAACTTGGTGTGGTGTTTTTCCTAGAGGAGACTTTTACCGTTCCATGGCTGAACTACTGTTCTGAAAGAACCATGAAAAAACTTTGGGCTTTAAAGTAAAAGAGCATGGCAGAGCCCCTTCTTATGAGGAAGAGCTAGCACTGTAGCCAAGGATTTCAGTTGAAGTCAGAAGCTAGAAGCAGAAACCCCATAACTAGGTATCCAATGGAGCAGCCATGCCTGGCAGTCACCAGCACGGACAAAACGTACAGCATAGCAGCATGTGGCAGAGACTATGTATCCAACATAACGATATTGCTTGTAACCTGACTGCATGTGTTTCTTCCATGTTTACATTCTTCTTGCTGATGATATACATATTTCAGGGCTACTGTGTCCCAGGTCTGTAAGGGTAATATTTCATTGCTACTTTTTTCAACATGTTGTTCCAATAAACTGGCCTTTGGTAGATTGATAAAATTAAATACATTGATGGGAATTCTTGAGTTCTGACTCTGAGTACTTCAAATCTGGGCTAGACTTGTCTGGAGGAAACACTCTTTGACTTGGTAGTAGGGATGGTTACCCAAGTTGTTAAAGGCATATCTATATAAAGTGTGCCACAGACTCAGAGCATCACAACGGGCCACAGAGTCTAAACTGTATCTGAATGTACCCTCTCTAAACTACGCAAATGATCACTCATTCTTTGCTTGAAGTCCTATGGTGAGAGGAAATTAACTACCCTATTCCCAATATGATATCCCTTTTATATCATATCAGAAAAAATAGAGTAATGACTCTTGCCAAAGACTGAAAACTCATGTCTAATGTATACTATCTGGTGACTGAAAAAGATTTGAGGGTTGCAGTGACAATAGTGCTCATAATCATCCATCATCCTTATTCATAAATTTTATATGAGTTCATATTGTAACCCAGAATTGCCTTTGGCAGCCATCTCTCACTGTTTAGCAAGTAAGTCAGATATCTGCTGATTAAGGCACTTTCTGAACTCTTTTTGTGTCCTTGGTGTACACTGGTTACACTTCAGGAAGAAAATGTTGCAGTCAGAATCAATGTCTTTTCTGTTGTCCATTTCCTATTTCTGATCATCAGTTACTTGTTTGAATAGTTCAGGATTAAGTTTTTTCAGTTGTATGCCACATATTTTTCTCATTCTTTTAAGAAACTAATTTGCATATGATTGGTCTAGTTGTATAAAGATAGTTATTAGAGCAACAACTTCCACATCAATAACAAGTCTCTTTCTTTCTGAAAACTGCATACTATTTCATTTTATGTTATTTGATGCTCATCAAACCCAATGGCTACCAATTCTTTCCTTAAGGAAAATGTGTTTAAAAACCAGCACATTTCTAAAAAAAAAATCAAATCAAATCAAATCAGTAGAGGAGGAAAAGTTAAAGATTAATCATCCCTTATGTCTGGTTCTATTCCTAATTACTTCTTTTGAAAGACTTTAAGCTCCTGGGGGTAGGGCTTGCTTTATTCTTATCTTTGTATCCCCAGAATTAGGCATAGCATCTTAATACAGCAATTAGTAAATAGACGTTTATATGTGAGGCACTGTGCTAAATGCTGGGGATACTAAAAGAGATAAAAAACAAATGCTTCCTACTCTGAAAGAGCTCACAATTTAATGGTAAGTGCAATGAACAAACATTTGTTGGATTGAATTAATCACTCTTATGAGTGAACTTCTGAGTGAAAAATGTCTCCCTTTGTCTAAAAGTAGCTTGATATCTTGCTTGTGTTCTAATCATCCTCTCTTGTTTCCAGTCACAAAATTAGGTCTCCTTCAAAGGGAGACAACAATGTCATTTTTAAGTCATTTTTCTTACACTGATTTCCTTCATGATCCCTGAACTGAAGCCAAATCATTCTCTTGATTATTACTTCAAAATATTCTCAGCAGTGGAGAGAAAACACCTCACCCCTTATCATAGCACCTTGGAAGAACTGAAAATTTACAGGTCCCTAGAAGTACCTCTGAAAACAGCTATACAAACCCCCAAAGCTTGGGACAGTATACTCTTCACATTGGAAGCAGACTTTTACCTTAACAAACAGTTTAAAACTCAAGTGATTGGCTGGGACCATGAGTAAGCAGCGCAAAAAGAGTCAGACTATGTTATCTTACTTTGGTGACAAAGCAGATCAAAACATACAACCAGAAGAAGACAACAAAGTCAAAGCTCCTACATCCAAACCCTCCAAGAAAAATATGAATCAGTCCCAGGCCTTGGAAGAGCTCAAAAGGGATTTTGAGAAGCAAGTAAGAGAAGTAGAGGAAAAACTGAGAGTGATGCAAGAAAATCATGAAAAACAAGTCAACAGCTTGCTAAAGGAGACCCAAAAAAATACTGAAGAAAATAACACCTTAAAAATTAGCCTAACCCAAATGGCAAAAGAGGTCCAAAAAGCCAATGAGGAGAAGAATGCCCTAAAAAGCAAAATTGGCCAAATGGAAAAGGAAATCCAAAAAATTACTGAAGAAAATACTTCCTTAAAAATTAGAATAGAGCAATTGGAAGCTAGTGACTTTATGAGAAATCAAGACACTGTAAAACAAATCCAAAAGAATGAAAAACTAGAAAACAATGTGAAATATCTCATTGGAAAACAACTTACCTGGAAAATAGATCCAGGAGAGAGAATTTAAAAATTATTGGACTATCTGAAAGCCATGATTAAAAAAAAGAGCCTAGACATCATCTTTCAAGAAATGATCAAGGAAAACTGTCCTGATATTTTAGAACCAAAAGGCAAAATAGAAATTGAAAGAATCCACCTATTTGCTCCTGAAAGAGATCCCCAAAGGAAAACTCCTAGGAATATTGTGGCCAAATTCCAGAGTTCCCAGGTCAAGGAGAAAATATTACAAGCAGCCAGAAAGAAACAATTCAAATATTGTGGAAACACAATCAGGATAACACAAGATTTAGCTGCTTCTGCATTAAGGGACTGCAGGGCATGGAATATAATATTCCAGAGAGCAAAGGAGATAGGATTACAACCAAGAATCACCTACCCAGCAAAACTGAGTATAATCCTGCAGGGGAAAAAATGGTCATTCAGTGAAATAGAGCACTTTCAAGCATTCTTGAGGAAAAGACCAGAGTTGGATAGAAAATTTGATTTTCAAATACAAGACTTGAGTGGGACATGAAGAGGTAAACAGGAAAGAGAAAATCATAAGATTTATTAAGGTTGAACTGTTTACATTCCTGCATGGAAAGATGATATTTGCAACTCATGAGACCTTTGTCAGTATTAGGGTAGTTGCAGGGGAAAAAATTATATGTATATGTGTATATATATAGATAGATAGATAGACAGATAGATAGATAGATAGATAGATAGATAGATAGATAGATAGATAGA
>NW_020951112.1:3115141-3176588 GCF_900497805.2 Vombatus ursinus | reverse complement strand
AGATAGATAGATAGATAGATAGATAGATAGATAGATAGATAGATAGATAGATAGGTATAGATAGATAGATAGATAGGGGGCACAGGGTGAGTTGAAAATGAAGGGGTCATATATGGAGAATAAATTAGAGAGGAATATACTAGGAGAAGGAGAAAGGGAGAGGTAGAATGGGGTAAATTGTCCCACAAAAAAACAAACAGAAAAGAAAAGGCTCTTATAGTGGAGGGGAAATGGGGAAAGGTGAGAGGGAATGAGTGAATCTTATTCTCATAGGATTTGACTTAAGGAGGGAATAACATACACACTTAATTGGGTGTGGAAATCTGTCTTACCCTACAGGAAAATAGGAGGGGAAGGGGACAAGAGAGTAGGGGAATGATAGAGAGGGGGACAAATTGGGAAAGGGAATAATCAGAAACAAATACTTTTGAGGAAGGACCAAGTCAAAAGAAAGAATAGAATAAATGGGTGGGCAGGATAGGATTAAGGAAAATAGAGTTAGTTTTTCACAGCATGTCTACTATGGAAGTGTTTTTGCATAACTGCACGTATATAACCTATGTTTAGTTGCTTGCCTTACCAATGAGGGTGGGTGGGGAGGGAGGAAGGGAGAAAATTTGGAACCGAAAGTTTTAAAAACACATGTTTAAAAAAAATGTTTTCACATGCAACTGGGAAATAAGAAATACAGGAAATAGAGTACAGAAATCCATCCTACCCTATAGAAAAATTGAAGAGGAAGAGGATAAGAGAAGGGGGGGAGAGATAGAAGGGAAGGCAGACTAGGGGAAGAGGTATTTAGAATGTGTGCCATCTTGGGGTGGGGGGAGGGGTGAGATGGGGTGAAAATTTGGAACTCAAAATCTTGTGGAAGTAAATGTTGAAAACAAAAAAATAAATAAAAATTACCATTAAAAAAAAAAGAAAAAGAAAATGAAGGACAAAATATTCTGCACATTCCTACCTCTATGTCTTTGCCCATGATATACTCCCCACCAGGAACACTGTTGTTCTCTGCAAGTTATAATTTTTCTTTTTTTCTTTCCCTTTTTTTTTTTTTTTTGGTAATTGGGGTTAAGTGACTTGCCCAGGGTCACTCAGCTAATAAGTGTCAAGTGTTTAGTCTGAGGCCGCATTTGAACTCAGATCCTCCTGACTCCAGGGTTGGTGCTCTATCCATTGTGCCATCTCACTGCCCTTAGTTATATTTTTTCAATCAGCTCAAATGCTACAAGTTGCATGAAGCCTTCCATGATCTCCATCCAGCTTTTTCTCATACCCCAGCCAGAATGAAAACTGATCCAATTTTCTGTCTTTCACACTCTCTCATATTTTACCTTCTGCTATGTTGATTTTTATTTGTCATTTAAGGGCCTTTACAACCTGGGCCAATCTGCTTTTCCAGATATTATCTTCCTTTCCACATTTTTTCCCTTGCTATTTCTCACACATGATGTTCTGTATCCTCTCTCTTTGCCTTTGTCCCCTGCTTAGAACACACTCCCTCCTCACATCTCTTTCCATCAGATCCCAAGCAGCACATTCTTTCTACCTGAAGCTTTTCTCGATCCCTCACTCCCTCCAACTTCCTAGCCTTCTCCCTCATAAAAATCTGTTGCTGTTCAGTCATGTCTGACTCTCTGTGACCCCACTTGGTATTTTATTGGCAAAGATACTGGAATGGCTTGCCATTTCCTTCTCCAGCTCATTTTATAGAGGAGGAAACTGAGGCAAACAGGGTGAAGTGACTTGACTAGGGTCGCAAAGCTGGTAAATGTCTGAGACTGGATTTGAACTCAGGAAGATGAGTCTTCTTGACTCCAGGCCTGGTACTCTATGCGTTATGGTGCCATCTAGCAGCCCTTTCACAAAATTACCTAGAATTTATTTTGCAGGTATTTGCTTTAAGGTTTTTGAAGAGCTTTACAAATATTATTTAAATTAACCATCACAACAATCCTGGGAGGCGAGTGTTATTGTCTCCATCTTATAGGTGAGGAAACTGAGGCAAACCAAGGTGAAATGACTTGCACAGGGTCATACAACTAGTAAATATTTGAAGTCCAATTAGCACTCTGTCCACTCTGCCATCTAGCTGCCTCTCAATATTTCTGTACAGATTGTCTCACTCAACTGCATTGTAATCTCTTCAAGGATGGTGATTATTTAACTTCTTCTTTGTATCTCTAGCATCTAGTCCTTGGAAGGCTTCAGGCAGAGGTCAGAGGACCACTGGCTGGGTATGCTAGAGTGGGAATTACTTTTGTGTATGAATCGAACTATGTGGCTGCCAGCACCCTTTCCAGTTCGCACATCTGGGATTCTGGATACAAAAAAACAAAAAACAAACCAAAAAAAACCAAAAACCAAAAACAAATACTGGTTGGCTTTTGTAAAGATCTCTACTAGATTATAGGCCCAGTGAAGGCAGGGAACATGTCTTATTTATCATAGTGTCCCTCCTCACATCTAGCACAAGGCCTCGTGCTTAGTAGGTGGTGCAATGGCTAGAAATAGAGCCCCAGGCGGGGCCTGGAGTGCTTATGACTTGAGTTCAAATGTCACCTCAGACACTTACTGGCTGTGTGACCCTGGGCAAATCACTTAACTCTATTCACCTCAGTTCCTCATCTGTAAAATGAGCTGGAGAAGGAAATGGCAGACTATTCTAGTATCTTTGCCAAGAAAACCCCAAATGGGGTCGCAAAGAGTCAGACACAATTGAATACACACGATAAATGTTTATTCTATTGAATTGAATGTGGTCTGGGTGTATAGCAACCAAAAGGTTCCCGTATACTTTTAGGGTTCTAGGTCAGCAATTCTCAAAGTGTGATCTGGGGACTCATGGGAGTCTCTTAAGACCCATACATGGAGTCTATGAGGTCAAAACTACTTTCATAATAATGCCAAGGCATTATAATTTCTAATATGTTAAATATGTAATTTACATAAACAAAGATGGGGTTTTTTTGGGGGGGGAGGAAGTTCTTGAATTAAAAGTATAAAAGAGTTGTGAGACCAAAAAGTTTGCAGAGCACTGCTCTATCAAGCCCAGAAATGCAGTATCTAACATTAGCAGCCACTTAGCAAAGGCAGAGCTGAGTTATATAATCCCTGCTCTTTCAAAAGTAAGGGCCACTGGGACCTAATTAACCTCCATGTATTCTGAATGGATTCAGGGAAAACTACATTGTTCTGAAATGTAATGGCTTCTATTTCATATTTATAATAATAATAATAATAATGTTACTTGCATTCCTGTAATAGCTCACAGTTACATAGCATTTTAAATTCTTTCTTCACAAAGTGAAGATGACTGGTATGAGAATTATTGTCCCAATTTTACAGATGAGGAAACTGAGGCTTTTCCTGGTGAAGGAGACTTTCCCAGAGGCATGTGGCTAGTACACAATCCTAATTTGATCTTCTGACCCTAAGTCGAATATTGTTTATATTATAGCTTTTCCCAACCAGCTTCTAATTTCCCCATCAACATTTCATTGTGTATATGTAATAAATTATTATTTATGCATTTGTTCCCTCTCCTAATAGAATGGAACTCTCTGAGGGCAGGGACTATTTCCTTTTGTCTTTTTACCCACCCTCCCCCATCTTGTACATTGTGTAGTATACAATAGGTACTAAAATAAATGCTTCTTGATTGATTGACTGATTCATCATTCTTCCTCCAAGACCCTATTAATTCATGTTGCCAGCTACATCTGGTACCAGGAAGACTTGACAATACTGAGGAAAAGAAAAAAAAATGTCACGGGGATATTAAGGACAGTGTTGACATGGTGATCTGGAATCAGAAAAGCCATGGGTTCAGATTTGACCTCTGGCAGTTGTGTGACCCTATGCAAGTCACTTAAAGTCTCTGAGCCTTGAGCAATTTCTTAGGATTTCACTTACTAAGGATAGAGAAAGTGCGATGTTGGTAGAAGAGATTTCCACTCCTCTGCTGATGATAGCACCAATCTTTTGTGCATTCAAATGCCATTAGGTTTGAATTCAATGAAATTGCTTGTGCTGGAAGGAATATTAACTTCCCTTGTATTTCTATGTATGCATCATGGCAACAGTGAAGACGGGTTGAGTGTGTTCGCACACCCTTGCACTGAGTAGCTGCATTCTTGCTCTTGACACGGTCTTGTGACCTTGGGAAAGTCACTTCCTACTTTGGGCCTCAGTTTCCTCATCTGTAAAATGAAGGGATTAAACTAAATGACTTTTGAGTCTGAGTCTGTGATTCTGTGGGGTGCTATTCTCTCCCTTGAAAGAATGTTGGCAGTGTGTGTGTACTCATCCTGAGTTCCATACTCACTGCCTGAGGCAAGGGTATTAAAGGTTTCACTGCTTTACTCATCCTGAGTCTGTCTAACTTACTGTGCCTATTTGGGCACCAAAGGTTATTTCCAACAGTCTGGGGGCCCATCTCGGGATGATGTCATCAGATTGGGGATCCAGACCACCACCAGAGAATGAAATGGGTGCCCCTGCCAAATTTGGCAGCTTTGTTACAGGACAGTGGCTTCTCTTATGGCTGCAGAGGACCGAGAGTTTGACATTTTAAAAGGTTGAGTGAACCAGTGATTTAAAAAAAAAAAAAGGAAGTAAAAAGAATGTTAGTTCCATGAAATTATAACTGTTTTCTAATTTTATGTTTGTATTACAGTGCTGTGGGCAAAGGAGACCTTAATAAATGCTTAGAAATTGGTTGTTATATAATAAGTATATTCAGGGTATCCCCAAAATCATAGTGCAGTTTGAAACTAGAATGTCTTGGGATACCTGGTAAAATTCAAACGAATTCAGTAAGTATTTACTAAGAATGGTCGTAGGTGCAAGGTACCCTGAGGCTCCAAAAGCAAAAATGGAAACCATTCCCTGCCCTCAAGGTGCTTACACTCTCCGGAGAAGATTGGAGGTGATGGCAAGGACTAGAGCCCCTTTTTTCTCATACACATAAGTACCATCAAGGTAATCCGAGGAGGGAGATGGCAGTATATAATCAAAACAATGACAGTAGGAGGACATGGCTTTACCCAAGGATGCAAAATTAACTTTAATCGATGCTCTGTTTTTCTCCATTCCCTTCACAGAGTGCTACCTACCTGTAATAAATGCTTTGATTTTCCCCCCCAAGGTAAAATGCATTATTTATTCTTCACTTCAGCAAAATGATAAGCAAGGAAATTGGACCTCTTAAAACCCAAATAGTGGCACCAGAAGTTTTTCACCCTTATTTCCAGACCCTGGATTCTGTTCAAATGCATGACAGTACATTATGTGAATGCTCTGGCTCGAAGACAAATACAGGGGTAACAAAGATCAATTAAGTAATTTTGCTGGCTTGTGGAAGAAAAAAAATATTTCTGTTAAAGTATCGATTTTGGTTTTAAAAAACAGGCCACTGGCCTTGAATAAAAGTCTGAAGTTCTTCTGCAATAAGGAATGCCCTTTCAGTCAGCTGCCTCTGAGGCTGATGGTGTCTAAGGATGAACTAGGAAAGCAATGGGGAATTTAAATACACTAAAGACAGAGATGGAAGCAGGGTCCAGCTCCACCATTTTGCATGAAAAAATGGAGACCCAGGGGATGCTGGGACTTGCCTAAGGGCAGACAAGCAACAATTCACAGAGTTTCTAGGAATTCTAACCTGGGGGTTCTCACTTTCTAACCAGTGTTGTTTGTACTATATCAAGATGTTAGAGAGTGGTTTGATTTTTTTGGGGGGGGGTGAGGCTTTAGAGTTAGTTACATGTGCTTTTTTCTCCTCTCACTGATGACTCCCCCTGTTCATCCTGAAAACGAAGGGATGAATGTCAACACATGAATCATAGACTTACAAAGTGAAGGGATTTTAGAGATTTTCTGGTCTAGAGCTTCTTCACCTGGGATCCACAGATCCCCAAGGCATTCATGAACTTGGAACATTTATTTGATAGCTATCTCAATATAATATGTTTCCTCTGTAATATGATGTATTTTTTAATGTGCCATTCTAAGAAGGGGTTCGTGTATAGGTTTCACCAGGTTGCCAAAAAAAAAAGTTAGGAACTTCTGATCTAACCCAACCCTTTCCTTTTATACATTAGGAAATTGAGGTCAAGGGAGGTGAATCCATAACTAATACATAATACATAAGAGGGAATACATAACTAATGTTTTTGTTGTTCAGTCATTTTTTAGCTGTGTCTGACTCTTTGTGACCCCATCTGGAGTTTTCTTGGCAGAGATACTGCAGTGGTTTGCCATTTCCTTCTCCAGCTCATTTTACATATGAGGAAACTGAGGCAAACAAGGTTAAGTGACTTGCCCAGGATCACACAGCCAGTGAGGGTCTGAGGCCAGATCTGAACTCAGGTCTTCCTGACTCCAGCCCTGGCGATCTATTGACTGACACTCCTCTCAAACTGCAGCACTTTTCATAGTGGAAAGTGATCTGCTAAACACCTGTGATCACCAGTGTGTGTGCTTTTGGATGTGGGTTTCAATCCTTTCTCTGATACTTTGTGCTTGAATGACCATGAATAAATCACTTCATCTCTCTGGGTCTCAGTTTTCTCATCTGTAAAATGAGGGGATTCGACTGGATGGTACTAAGGCCCCTTTTCATTCCAAATCTATGATCCTGTGGTTTAGAGGGTGCTTGGAGTTGGGGTGGAAATGTAGGGAAGACCCAATTTCTTCAGGTTCTCCATTCTCCACTATTCTCTCTGTCCCTTCCTGTCTGTTTACCAAACTGGGAGAAAAAGGGAGAGGGGGAGGGAGAGAGGAGAGAGGGAGGGAGGGAAGGGGAGAGAGAGAAAGAGAGTGTGTGTATTTTGTTGTTCAAACTCTTTTCCACTCTCTGAAATGAAAAACTCTTCTCTGTGGGAAGATAGCTCTCCACTGGAAGGAATGTGTTGTCTGGCTTTGTGGCTTTCAGAAGGCCTGGTAAATTTGAAAAAGAAAAAGAAATTAAAAAGAATAAAGTTGTATTGATATCTCTTATTTTTACATAACTGGCTTTTCCCAATGTGTCCCTTTTCCTTCTCCTCCCAAAGAGCCATCATCATTTATTCTAAAGCATTAAAAAGAGGGGAGAACCATTCATTGAAAGGAACCAACATATCTCTTCCCACCCTCCCCAGCACTGACACCATAATCAGTCCCTCAATAGCCCCCACCTCTGCAAAAAGGGATAAATCCTTCTCGTATTTCTTTGGGAGGAACAGAGCATTTTAGAGACTTGTTTTCTTCTCTTTTCTTACTGCTTTCTAGCATCTCTCACGCTACTTGGTCTCAGATTTCTGTTTCTTCCACTCCAGTTGATCATCACCTCCTTGACGGTAAGGACAGCCTTGTTTTCATGTTCACGTCCCTGGCGCCCAGCTCAGAGTTTGGGCCAGAGGAGGAGCTGGTAGATGTTCATTGATTCGTTGATTGATTCATTGAGGGAATTCCCTGTTGAAGGAGGGTTGGA
This sequence comes from Vombatus ursinus, assembly GCF_900497805.2. NCBI lineage: Eukaryota > Metazoa > Chordata > Mammalia > Diprotodontia > Vombatidae > Vombatus > Vombatus ursinus. Next base: position 3,169,114 of record NW_020951112.1, on the reverse strand, counting down.
GTTAGGGTTAGGTTAGCTTCCCCCCTCGGTAGGGAACTCTCTTCTCCTAATGCACCCATCAGAATCTTTTCTGTGCCTTCTAGTCTTAGAGATTTGCCTGGAGGCCTGAGAAGTTCAGTGATTTGCCCAGGCTCACACAGCCACGGAGTGTCAGAGGCAGGCCTTGAACTTAGGTCTTCCTGGTTCTGAGACTGGCTTTCTGCTCATTTGAAAGGAGAGCTCATTAACAACTGGAGGGGCTCAGGACAAACCTCCTGTAGGAGGTAGCTACAGATTGTAGTGGGTAAAGGGCTTGACTTGGACTCTTCTAGGCCCCAGTTTAAATCCTACCCATGAACCTTACTAGCTATATTCCCCTGGGCTAGTCACTTCTCTTCTCCGGGCCTCAGTTTCCTAATCTGTAAAAAGTAGTTGTACTCTCAGGTCCCTTCCAGCTCTAAATCTTGAGTAAAGACATAACAATTCCCTGTATTTAGTTGTTTGACAGTGTTGAAATAACATGTACAAAGTACTGAGTGAACTTCAGCTATATAAATGTCAGTGTTTGTGCTGTGCATTTGGCTTGAGTCAGGCATGACTGAGTTCATGCTTAGATATTTGATGATTCTTTTGTGCCCTGTGTGAAAGGTTATTCCAAGTTCCTCTAAGTGCCTGACATGATGTAGAACATTTCATGGGGCTCTAGGGGACTTTCACATCAGTGGCTCAAAGTCTTCCTGATATGGATGTTCCATTGACCAGCAAACATGGTGACCTGCTCATGCCTTCTCATTTGAAGAGATTCTTTCTCTATTCTCCCATTGACCTGGTACAGAGGAGCCATCCTACATTGGTTCATATATTTAAATCTGAAAGGGACTACTGAGTCCAGCCCCCTCACTTTATAGTTGAAAAATCTGAGACCAGGAGAAATTAAGTGATTTGTCCAAGGTCACAGAAGGCAAATAACAGAGCTGGGATTTGAACCTAGGACCGCTGACTCCAAACCCAGCTCTTTCTGTTGTACCACATTTGTTCCAGGAGTCTTCCTGTAGTTAGACATTCTTCATCTTAAACCAGGGTTTGTGAACCTGTCTTTAAAAAAAATTATATTTGAATAAAATTGGTTTCCTTTGTAATCTTACATATTTTATTTCAAGCATTTAAAAATATTATACTGAGATGAGGTTCCTATATTTCATCAGATTGCCAAAGAGGTCTATGACACAAGGTCAGGAATCTTTGTTCTAGATTTCTTTTATATCTTACAGGAGAGAGTGAAATACTTTCTGTGACTGATCTATCTTTATTGTCCTACATTTCTGTGATTACATCCCCTGTATTACTTTTTTTCTGGGCAGATCTTTGTTGGAAGTATCTAGTCCACCATGGATGGCCCTTTGAGTCATGCATAATTTCATTTCCTTGGAGATTATGATGCTCCAAGGTTTTTTTTTTTTTTTTAGTGAGGCAATTGGGGTTAAGTGACCTGCCCAAGGTCATATAGCTAGTACTTGCCAAGTGCTTGGCCTGAGGCTGAATTTGAACTCAGGTCCTCCTGACTTCAGGGCTGGTGCTCTATCCACTGCGCCACCTAGCCGCCCCCCAAGTTTTTCATAGAGACAACATTGATGGGAGAACACCAATTTTAAAAAAAAGATGGAGTTTTGAGCCAAGAAGCAATTTAATATTATTGAGAGCACCACACAATCTCCCCTGTGTCATCTGTAGTCCTCTTTCTTCCTCCTATTCAATTCTGGGTCCAGCCTATGTTTGTTAGCTGTACCTGTAATAAACAGGTGAACTCAAGGAAATGATCATCCAAATGAATGCCATGGTCTGAACAACAGAAACTTTTCATCCATTTCATTTGACCAGTATGGATTGTAAAACCAATCCCTGAAAAAATTTCATAATAGCCATAAAGATGGTGTATTTCTAAGGATGAGTTTCTCAGCCCATAAATATGTGCAGAGATAACCCTAAGGAAAGATTGTGAATTGGTCTGAGAAATATGCTTTTGACACACTCATACTACCTCCAACTTTCTGGCATACACAAGTTGGTGTTCTTAGTTGTTCCAATGGTACCTCCACTCATGCTTGGTTTTTCTGGACTTTGTCTGGTACAATATGAACCTATTTCTTACATGGTGACCCCATCAGAACTTACCCATACATTTGCCCTGTCCTGTGAAGTCATGTGCTCCAAAATCTGATGAAACAATGAATATTAAGCTTCAAAAAATAGGTTATAAAGAACTGGAAAAGAGAAAGAACGATGGAGTTTGAATGCAGATCAAAGCATACTATTTGCTCTTTTTTCTTCTGTTTTGTTTCCTCTTTCTTGTGGTTCTTCCTATTGGTCCTAATTCTTCCTTACAACATGACAAATGTGAAAATATGTTGAATAGGAATGTATATGTAGCGTCTATATCAGATTGCACACTGTCTTGGGGAGGGAGGAGGAGAGGGAAGGGGAGAAAAATTGAAAACTCAAAAGTGTATGGAAGTGATTGTTGAAAACTAAAAATAAATTAATAAAAATAATTTATAAATATAAAAATTAAATTAATAAAAAATAATTTTAAAAAAAGAACTGGAAAGGCTATGAATGTTATTTGCATTTTAGCAAGGGAATCTTGGAGACCTTTAAAGTCCTTTTCAATCTGAAGCAATGGCTTTTTTAGACAAAGGAATGAATCTCTAATAGTAGAAGTTGGGATGAAATTGACCCCTAAAGGAGATAATTTGGGGCAAGGGACACTTTTCATGTTCCGTAAATTAAGTGATGAAAACAACCCAACTTACATTAAGAGAGGCATACCTTCCAGGATATCCGGAGTACTGGATTCAGGTCTGGGCACCATAGTTTAAGAACATTAATAAAATTGCAAATGTGCAAAGGACAACTAGGATGATAAAGGACCTTGAATCCATATTGTATGATGATTGTTTGAATGAACTGGACATGTTTTGCCTAGGGAAATGATGGGGAAAAGGGATTATATTCGTTCTATTTGGCCTCCTGTGGACAGAACCAGGAATGGTGATTGGAAGTGGGAGGCAAGTTCTGTCTTGATGTTAGGAAAAACTTAGTATCCATTAAAGCTGTCCACGAGTGGGAGGGGCTGCCTTCAGGACCACAGATTCTGTCTGCTTGGAGGTCTTCAGGCAGAGACTGTAGGAGCACTGTATGGTGGGGATTCCTTTCAGGTTGGGTTGGGCTGAATGGCTGGCCACTGAGGGGCCTTCCAAATGACATTTTGTGATCCTCCATACTATTTGCCCTGTATGCTTCAGAGACCCACTCAACCCACTGAGGTATCATTCTTATCGGATGATCATGGTCTTACTTTATTATGCAGAACTCTGACTGTACTAGTCTCAAAATCTCAATTGCACTCTCTTTGGTGCATCACTGATCACCCGATGTAAGTCAGATTACAGATCAAATCTCTAACTTTACTTCTTCCCACATTCTCTTTATGTCATCTTCCTAACACTTAGACTTTTGTTTTTACTTTTTTAAAGCCAACATTACATGTGGTGTCCTCTGAGACAAAACTTTAGAGGAAAATAGATGAGAAGATTAATAGATTACTTTTTCCCAGGAAAGGTTTAAGGAAAGTTGGTATTTGCAATTTGGACAAAAGGAGACTGAATATAAAAAAATGCTGAGATACCGATGAAAAGGTGTGAAAGTGATTATTAAGAATGGCATCTCAAAATGCTAAGACTGAAAATTAATGCACGATGGGAAGTAAATGGGTGAGAAAATAAAATTCAGCAGCCTGAATTTTAGGTGTCATTTGCCTAGAAATGAATCCTAGGACAAAGAACCCTCAGAGGTCATTTTAGGCATCCAAGTTATTAGGTTAATCTCTATCCTGCTTCTAAGATAAGAGACACAGCTTCACTTCACTATGTGATTCTGGATAGGCTGTGTGGCCTAGTGGATAGAGAGCTGTCCTGGAGTCAGGAAGGCCTGGGTTTGAATCCTACCTCTGACACATACTGGCTGTGTCACTCTAAGCAAGTCCCTTTACCCAGCCTCAGTTTCTGCATCTGTAAAAAGTGAGGGGCTTGGACTTATTGGACTCTAAAGTCTCTTATAGTTTGAAATCTATGATCCTATTACTGAACTCTAAATTTATTATCATTTTAAAAATAATTTTATTCCTGTCTTTTGTTTTTACATTTCCTAAATTCCCTTCTATCTTCCTTCACCACATAATAAAGAATATTTTTTAAGAAAAAAAGAAACTAATTTCTTATTATTAAGAGATTCTGATCTATGCTTGTGATGGAGTGAGCATCAGAATCAGTGAAATCACAGAGCTTTTTCAGTATGAGAATGTGAGAGGCTGAGTGATTGTAGAGGGAGAGAGAAATTTGGGGAGCCTTGGGTTCAAATGCAACCACAACGTTCTTGTGAAACTTGGCTTCTCAATGGCCCTAGGAAACTCTCTGGGACTCTGGGTTGACAATGGGTTGCAGATCTGCATTGGTGGAGGAAGTTTCCACACTGGGAATTCCATCCATAGATAAAATCACAGGAGTGGACTTAAAAAAAAAACTATTAAAATTTGAAATCTCCCTAATCTGTTCACAAGTGGGAATGGTATGTTGTTTCATGTGTAAGAATGTAATCATGGTCTAAGGACACCTCTTCAGCAGCTCTATGGCTATCTAGTTGGACTGAGAAATGCCAAAGGAATCATATTAATTATGATCATTCCAGATACAGAATCCATAAAATGGAGTACTGTGAAGGGTGGACAGAGAAACAGCTGCACACATGACTCATTTCACAAGAGTTGGTTGACATTTTGGACAAAACCACTGACAATTCCCAGTCCATCCCCAAAGTATTGTGGACTCTCTTCAATTCCCATAAAGTTTAAACAAGTTAGACTTTTGTTTTTTTTTTTTGTTAAGAACTCCCTTATAAGACCCTTCATATGAGGATGATGTGATACCTTTTAAAAGCAAACATTTCCTTGGCCTGAGTCCCAGAGCCAGCCCTGCAAGATGGTGACCTGGAGATATTGGGCCATAGAGATTATTAACAACTCCTCGAGTAAATCATCTGGGCCATTTGTCAGGGTCATTTGTTGAAGCAAAAGGAAGGTAGGCGGGCTATCTTCCTGAAGTGAAGCTGCCTCCATCAGAATGAAATGGAGTCTAAAAAAAACCATCCCCAGCTTCCCCATTGATCTGAAATAACCTTCTAGAAACACCAAGGGTGCTGAGAGTGCGCTTGGAGCCCACAAACCACCCTTGTTCACAGAAAGAAGAGTGAGGCAATGTGGTATCTCCATTAAACTTAGATCCAAGCCAAAAAAAAGTCATGCAAAAATACAAACAGTGCCTAAAATATTGGGAAATGGGTAAGTCAGCACTTCATTAATGAGCAAAAATAAAGTAGTGATATGGAAAGAGAGCTAGATAGGGCATCAGATGACCTGGACCTGAAGCTGATTTGTGCCACTTACCAGCTGTAGACTTGGAAAAATCATGACCTCTTTGGGCCTCAGTTTCCTCACTGATAAATGAGAGTCCTGAACTAGATGCCCCCTGAGGTTACTTGCAGACTCAACTTTAAAGTGACTGAGGAGATCAGAGGTTAGAAATGCATCAACATGGAATCACAGGATGTCAGGGCTGAAAAAAACCCTGGAGATCACAGCAGCAGACCTGGAAGAAGATGACTCTTGAAGTTGTCTAGTTTAGCCCTTTTATTAAGAAAAAAAAAATCAATAGCATTTACGCTGTGCTTTAAGATTTACAAAGTGCTTTGCATACATTTTTCTCATTCAATCCTCATGACAACCCTATCAGTAGGTGCTATGATTATCCCCACTTTACAGACGTGGAAACCAAGGCCAAGGGATGTTATGTGACTTCTCCAAGACTGCACAAGGACAGAACCAGCATTTGGTCTCTAACTCCATATCTATCACCCTTTCTACCCTGTCACATTGCCCTCCATATCCTAGGCCCTTACTAATTATTTGTTGAATTGTATCTTACTGAATTACAGGGACAACCAGGTTTGAGCCACCATCTGTTCCAAATAAAAGAACTAATTTCCTCAGCAGTTTTTGAAGCTCAGAAAAGAGGAAAATGTCTTTGGTGCAGAATTTACTGAATTTACTGTATTTTTCCTTTGCTTTGTTTTCTTGAAGACGGATTTTGGAGTCAAAGGCGATAAAAATACTTGATAATTGGACCAAGTTGGGAATACAAATTGACTGTACAGTACAGACCATCCATCCCTGAGCTTACCTACAAGAATAGGTAGGTACACTTACTCTTACTCATGTGCAAGTAAGCAGAGAGACAAAGAACTAAGAGAACTTTCCTCTGTGTTATATACACTGGATTTCAGCTGCAATCAGCTGTGCTCCCAATTTAGAGATCTGCCATTGATAACCACAGTCTTGTCCACTGAATAGCAGAGTGAAGTATGTTGAAGATCTGATCCACTGTACTGGTTTCAGAGGAAATCTTTCAATTATATAAAAATAAAAAATAAAAAATTTCTCCTACATCCCAGAAGGGAATTGGTATTAAAAAAAAAAAAAAAGATGACTGTGAGCATTTCCCCTGGCTGTCCCCCATGCTTGGAATATTCTCCTTTTTCTGCTCCAGCTCCCCAGTGCCCTTGCTTCCTTCAAGTCCTAACTAAAAGCCTACCTTCCACAGGCATCCTTCCCTAACCTTTTTTAATTCCAGTTCTTTTCCTCTTTTAATTAATTCCTATTTATCCTGTATAGAACTTGCTTTGTGTTTATTCATTTATATGTTGTATCCCACATTGGATTGTAAGCACCTTGAGGGCTGGGACTGTCTTTTGCCTGTTTTTGTATCCCCAGTGCTTAGCATAGTACCTGGAACACAGTAGGCACTTAATAAATGTTTATTGAATTGAATTGATTTGAATGTGCTTCAGGGAGAAATTTGGGATTGTTGAAAAGACCACACATTTCTCTGAATGCAGTCTAGCCCACTATGTTCCTCCTATTTGCTCATTTATCTTGTATTTACAAAATTGTTTCCATGTTGTTGTCGCTATTAGAGTGTAAGCTTCTTGAGGGCAGAACTGCTTTTTGGCCTTTCTTAGTTATTCCCAGCACTTAGCACTGTACCTGGCACACAATAAGTATTTAATAATTATTTATTGACTGACTAGGCCTAGTTCATTGTCTATCTGGAGTGTCTATCCAAGAGAAATGTCTTAGTGGACCAAATCTGCCAATTAGCCAGCCAGCATAGTCTCTGCCCGATGGCTGCAAATCATGGAATGAGGTCACTGTCACCTTGGAGAATCAAAGTGGGGGCGGAGGGTCACACAAGGAACAATGAAGAATGAATGAAATGAATGAAAAAAGCCTTTCAGTGCCTACTATGTGCCAGATACGTAGTATGTGCTGAGCACTTGGGGGCACAAATAAAAAAATGAGACTCCCCTCTGGCTTCAAAGAGCTTGCACCTTAATAGGTGAATAGAGAAGATAGAGAGGAGTGGGGCCAGAGGAAGGAGTGTTGGTCTGAGGAATCGCAAAGAAAAGGAGCAGAGCCATGGGGAAGTTGATTGTCGCATCCTTTCAGGTAACAATGGTAATATTAATTTGATTCCTGTTTTCTATCCTGCCTCTCCTACTTACTGCCTGTGTGAGCTGGGGCAAGTCAGTCCCCTTCCCTGGGCCTCAGTTCTCTCATCTGTAAAAAGAGGGAGTGGTCCTTTCCAGCTCCAGACACAATAATCCTATATCAAGCTAGCTGCACAGTCTTAGGCTCTTGACAATACTTTTTTTTTGTTTTGTAATTCTCCTTTTTTTTTTTTAATATAAATTTATTTATTTTTAGTTTTCAACATTCACTTCCATAAGATTTGGAGTTCCAAATTTTCTCCCCGTCCCTCCCCTCCCCCCACCCCAAGACACATGCAGTTTGATACAGGCTCTACCTATACATTCATATTGAGCTTATTTTCACATTAGTCATGTTGTAAAGAAGAATTAGAACCCACGGGAGAAACCCTAAGAAAGAAAAAAAAAGAGAGACAGAGAGAGCAAATAATATGCTTCAATCTGCCTTCAGACTTCATAGTTACTTTTCTGGATGTGGACAGCATTTTTTATCATAAGCCCTCATTGTTAAGAAGAGATAAGTCTATCAGAGTCAGTCATCATACAACGTGGCTATCACCGTGTACAACGTTCTCTTGATTCTGCTCACTTCACTCAGCATCAGACCATACAAGTCTTTCCAGGTTTTTCTGAGAGTATGCTGCTTGTCATTTCTTATAGCACAATAGTATTCCATTACATTCATATACCACAACTTGTTCAGCCATTCCCCAACTGATGGGCATCCCCTCAGTTTCCAATTCTTTGCCACCACAAAAAGAGCTTCTATGAATATTTTTGCACATGCGGGTCCTTTCCCCACTTGTACGATCTCTTTGGGATACATACCTAGAAGTGCTATTGCTGGGTCAAAAGGTATATACATTTTTATAGCTCTTTGGGCATAGTTTCAAATTGCTCTCCAGAATGGTTAGATCAGTTCACAACTCCACCAACAATGCATTAGTGTTTCAATTTTCCCACATCCTCTGCAGCATTTATAATTTTCCTGTTTTGTCATGTTAGTCAATCTGATAGATGTGATGTGGTACCTCAGAGTCGTTTTCATTTGCATTTCTCTAATCAATAGTGATTTAGAGCATTTTTTCATATGACTCTAGATAGCTTTAATTTCTTCCTCTGAAAACTGTCTGTTCATATCCTATGATCATTTATCAATTGGGTAATGACTTGTATTCTTATAAATTTGACTCAGTTCTATATATATTTTAGAAATGAGACCTTTATCAGAGACACTGGTTGTAAAAATTCTTTCCCAGTTTTCTGCTTCCTTCCAAATCTTGGTTGCATTGGCTTTGTTTGTGCGAAAAGTTTTCAATTTAATATAATCAAAATTTTCCATTTTGAATTTCATAATGTTCTCTATCTCTTATTTGGTCCTAAATTCTTCCATTCTCCGTAAATCTGACAGGTAAACTATTCCTTGCTTTCCCAGTTTGCCTATAGTATCAGCCTTTATATCTAAATCGTGTACCCATTTTGATTTTATTTTAGTATATAGACACCAATATTCTTTCCATGACATCCTGGCCTGGTTTATGCTTTGTGCTTCTGCCAGGTCCTCAGGAGGAATGATGATGCTATTGAGAGGGAAGAAAGGTCTGAGTGTAAGATGGAGATACCTGGGAGAGCAGATCTGTACGGGGTGCCACCGAGTGTGGCCTGAACATCTCAAGGGCTGTGTAAGGGAATTGGGGCTCCTATTGGGGTGGACGCCCAAAAAAAGGAGACAAAAGGATGATGAAAAAATCTCTGGTTCCTTTGCAGTTTTGTGTGAAGCCAGCTCTATTACTGGCGGAGGCCTGGGCATCGGCATTGAAGTAGGACTCCAGTGTGTTCTTAATTAGGGGAACTCGAGAGCTAGCCCACAGGGGAGAAGCCTTTCACCTGGAATTATGAATTCAGATCTGGCAGGGACCACTGAGGCCATTCAGTCTGAACCTCTTCTTTTTATAGGGAAGGATTCTGCAGCCCAAGGCAATGCAGGTAGTCAGTGAGAAAGGTGGGTTTGAGAGCTAGAGTTGGAGGAGAGGGGAGAAGCCATCCAGCCCAAACCCTTCAATTTACAGATGAAGGAACTGAGGCTCAGAGAAGAAAAGTGACTGGGATTGCTCAAGGTTACATAGTACAAGGGAAAGAATCCCGAGTTTCAGTTCCTAGATCTGACATTTGTTAACTTTGTAACCTTGGACAAGGTCATGATATTATGAATATGAATAAAAGAATGAGGCAGGCAGGTTCACTGGGGAAACTTCTAGATAAAATTTTAACAAGCTTAGGATAGATAATGCTATGCCTGTGCATTTACTTATTTGTGACTGTGATATGTCAGAGAACATGACCCAGCATGATGGAGGATTCGGATTAAAATTTTATCTTTATCACTATGACCTGTGTGACCTTGGGTGAATCATTTGACTTCTCTGAAACTCGAAGTTCCCCATCTGTGATCTGATGGACTCTCTGGGCCCCAATTTCCTCATCCATTTCAAATGACTACTTTGGAACTTAGTTTCTTCATCTGTGATCCTGTGATCTCTTAGGGACTCAGTTTCCTCATTTGTCAAACTATAAATTGAGGGTGTTGGAAAAATGGACCCTAAGGTTCCTTCCAGATCTGAATTGATGATCTTATGATAAAAAAAGCTACAGTAACTCCTGTAAGTTAAAATAAATTTTTTGTATCAGTAAATGGTTGTTGGTTAAAGGTATGTAGTTAGTCAAGGGCAGGTTAAGAACCTGTCAAAGAACGGGAAAAGAAGAAAAACTGTTTTATTATAGTTTAATAAATCTATACTTACACAGAGGGTTTTTTTTATAAACATGAATTCATTCATCTCCGTGATTCCACTGTGATGCTGCTCGCAAAAGAGTTTTATCCCAAGTTTTGCAAATGGAGGAACAGAGATCCAGATACTGACTTCCTAAAGGTCACAATCTAAAATTATAACGTGGCCAAAATGGTAATTGTAGGCCTCTTACTTTGCCTGCGAAGTGATGCTGGTTCTGACAAGGAAATCTATCCACTGGTTTTTATTTTTTTTCTTCTCATTTGATCACAGCATTTTACTAGAGAAGCAGAATGATTGTATATATAGCCAGCCTGGTGTCAGGAAGACCTGTGTTCAAGTCTCACCTCTCATATAGACAGGCTGTGTGACACTGCTAAAGTCACTCAACCTCTCAGTGCCCCAGACACATCTCTCAGACCAGAGTAGCAGATCCACCCATTTTCCTATCTCAGGCTTGTGGACACAGTCATCATTATGAAAAAGTTAATTGTAAAGTGGGAATTCTTTTATAAAACAGCATAATGTTTGTGAAGCACTTAGCATAGTGCCTGACACATAGTAGGCCTTTAATAAAGACTTTGTTCTGTTCCCTTCCTTTCGCTTTTATCAATTGCACTGAAAAATCACCTATTCACCAAACAGCTTCTCTCTAAAAGGCGGTTTACCTCAGAGACTAGCTCCCACATTTTGTTCAGACGCAGTTGTTTCCATATTGTCTTTCCCCAAGCCCCTCGTTATTCTGTGAACTCCTTGGGATAATGGCTGTTTATCCCTGCCTCTCTATCCCTACTTCTTGGTACAGAGCCTGGTACATAGAAGGTGCTTAATAAATGCTGGTTGCTGCTGCTGATAATGTTGTCCAAAGGTATTTGAAAGAAGCCAAGTAAATTTCTTCCTGTTGTTTTTGTTTGGTTGTTTCGGTTGTGTCTGACTCCTTGTGACTTAATTTGGGGTTTTCTTGGCAGAGATACTGGTGTGGTTTGCCATTTCCTTTCCCAGCTCATTTTGCAATTGAGGAAACTGAGGCAAACAAGGTTAAGTGACTTGCCAGGGGTCACACAGCTAGTATGTGTCTGAGGCCAGATTTGATTCAGGTCTTCCTAACTTGAGGCCTGGGGCTCTATCCACTGCCCCACCTAGCTGCCCTCAAGCAAATGAACACTACAGAGTAAAAGTATGTCTTTCAAATTCAATCAACCCTTTGTCATTCAAAGTCCTTCATAATCTGGTCCTATCCTCTTCCAACCTGGTTACACATCACTCCCCCCATATATTCTACATTTGAGCCAAACTAGCCTGGCTGCTATTGCTGTAAGACGTTCCTTGTCCACAGGCCAAGCTGTGTGCCCTGAATGGCCTTCCTCCTCTCCACCATTGCTTCTTGGCATCCCCAGCTCTCTTCATGCTCAGTTCAGTCCCACAGGAAGTTCTTCCTGATTCTCCCCACCCACTTCCCCAGTTGGGCCTGCTCTGCTTTGCTGCCTAACCCCAACCCTAAATCACAGTGCATTTATCAATCTATGCACTTGTCATGTTGCCCCAGGCAGGCTAATGTAAATTCCCTGGGGGCAAGGGTCAATTTTTCTCTTTCATCTTCTCACAATGCCCAGGACCGTGTCTGGCATATAGTAAGCACTTAAAAATGCTTGTTGAATTGAGTAAATTGAATCTGGCTTAACATGCTCCATATTTGAAGATAACCTCAAAAAATCAGGTCTACTTGACTATGAGTGTGGGAAGGGTAAGGTTGGGAACATTTATCATTTCCTTCCTAGTCAATCAGCTGGCATTTAGGTGCCTACTATGTGTCAGGTACCATGGTAGGCACTGGGGATTCAAAGAAAAAGAATGAAACAATCCCTCCTTGCAGGAAGCTTCTGCTCTAACTAACCTTCCAAATTATATTCTATTGAACCAATAGTAAAGCTAGACTGAGTCCACACAACTCATAGCAGGGGCAAACCAAGCTTGGTAGCAGGAGAAGTAGAATCATGGAGAATTAAAAATTAATGGCTGCTCAGTTGCTCTGATTTTCTCTTTCTCTTTTGTCTTTTTCCATTTGTTATATGGGATGGCTCTTTGGGAGGAGAAGAGGAAGGGATGCTGGGAATAACTATGATGATGTAAAGAATAGAAGACATCAATAAAAACATATTTAAAAAAAATAAGAGGGCAGCTAGGTGGCGCAGTGGATAGAGCACCAGCCCTGAAGTCAGGAGGACCTGAGTTCAAATCCGGCCTCAGACCAAACACTTGACACTTACTAGCTGTGTGACCCTGGGCAAGTCACTTAACCCCAATTGCCTAAAAATAAAAGAAATTTTAAAAAATTAATAGCGCCTAATCAAAAAAATTGAAAATTCACTCAAAAACTGTATCAGTGAGGAAACTGAGGTTAGGAGAAAGACATTGCCTTTTCTAAGGTCATGCAGCTGGTAGGTAAAGCTGTGAAGACTGTTTCCCAAGGCAAATGGAGGCTATGTTATGGAGGGGTGGAAGGGAAGCCTTTGGGGTCACTGAAGTATGAATTGGTCAGAGGACACAGTGAGATACAGTGAAAACAGGGCTGCACTTGAAACTGGAGAATCTGGGTTCAGATCCTGTCTCTAAAATTGTGTGACCTTGGGAGTCACCTAAGTTCTTGCAGCTACAGTTTCCTCATTTTTCAAAGGAGAGAGTTGGACTAGATGTTGTCTAAGGCTCCTTATACCTCTAGATATATGATCCTACCTCTAGAACCTTGGCCGAGATATTCAACCCCTCCTCTCTCAGTTTCCTCTTCTGTCAAATGAGGGGATTGGAGCAGATGGGCTTCCAGGCCTTAATTGATTATCCCAGGTCATCCTATGTGCTCTGGCCACCCATTAGATCCTCAGAAAGAATGGGATGGATTAATGAGTTGGGGCCTGGGGGCTATAGGAAAGGTTCAGGGTGTGAGGTGGGCCCACCCAGGCAGTCAGGTCTGGGCCTGGAGCCACGGGGTCACTTGGGGACGGCTTGAGGCAGCTAGACACTGGTGAGGGCAGATGCCAGAAAGGAGGCAAAGAACTGATAAAAGCTTGCTTCAACTCCTTTGTAGTTCTGTCTGAGGACAGTTCTACTCCTGGCGCTGGCCCTGGGGATGGCATGGTGGGGAGACTTCAGTATGTTCTCATTTAGACCAACCTGTGAACCAGCCCAGCCCAGCCCGGAGAGGAGCCTTTTATAGAATATCACAGGTCTACACTTGGAGGGAACCTTAGAGGTCAACTGGTCCAAGCCTTTTATTTTACTACGGAGGAAACTGAGGTCCAGAACGTTTCAGTGATTTTCCAAGGTTATACAGGGAGGGAGGTAGCCTGGGCCAGTGGAAAGAGCTCGAGGCTTAGCCTTAGAGGAGCTGAATTCTAATCCTGGCTTTCCTGCTTGCTATCTCTGTGACCCTGGGGGAGTCACTTAAACTCTCTGGGCCTCAGTTCATCATCTGGGAAATGATAGGATAGACTGGGTGACTCATAAGGCCTTTTCACAGCCTGAAATCCATAATCCTAGTAAGTGGCACACAACTGGGGGCAGCATATCATGGTGGGCAGAGCCCTGGGCCTGGAGCAGAGGACCTTCATCAGCCTCATCTCTGATGCTTAGTATCTGTGGGACCATGGGCTAGTCACTTACTGCTGTGGGCCTTAATTTCCTCATCTGTACTTAACTGGGGTTGGGGGTAGTGAGCAGATTTGCTCAACAATTCCTATTTGCTCCATTAACTCTTCTATTGACTCATTGATGAGGTAAGTTTTTCCAACATAAATCCTCCTTTTCTACTCTGGGAATTTGTATCAAAGGATTTATAATTCTCTCTCCCCTCTCTCTTCCTTCCCTCCCTACCTCCCCCTCTCCCTCCCCTTCTCCCTTCATCTCTCCCTCTCTCCCTTTTCCTCCTCTCTTCTCTTTCCCTCCCTTCCATCCACCCTCCTCACTTCCCTTCCCTCTACTGCCTCCCATCTGTATTTCGAATAAGTATCACCATACCAGCAAAAACCTTTGGTTAGTACAGTTTATACACACAAAATAAAGGTCTAAACCAAACAAAAATAGTAAACAGACTTTTTTTCTCTTGTGCCCAGAGGAAAGATTTTGGCATTCTCTAAGGGCACAAAGGAAGTACAAGATAACCATCTTCAGGTCTCTGATTGAGGGTGGGAAAGTTCAGTAACACAGCCCCTGTCCCACACTCCTTGTGTCCAGTTGTCCCAAACAGCTTCGTTGCTGGGGTCCTGGCTCCCTTTCTTTGTGGCTGTTGGATCACCCTTCACTTCCCCTCTCCCAAGACTCCTTGTGGGCTCCCAAGACCTCTGTCCCTTATTCTGTTTGTTTTCTACCCCCCTGCCCAATTCCTTTTCTCCCCAGGTCCTCAGTAGCCAGATTCCCCCTTTGAGTCTGGCCTCCACCCAAAATGTCAGAACTTGCTAAGGTCAATCGGTGTTTGTCCTGTGGGCTTGTTCCCTTTCTAAATCACTCAAGACATTGGTTTGAACTTCCCAGCCCACTCACAAAAAGATCAGAAACCCGGCTTGGCTGAACTTCTGCAAATTTTTTTTTAACATTTTGGCTACTTTCTCAGGATGAGGGGCTGACCTTTCAAGGACTGATCCTTTACACGTCAAATGAGGGGACTGTATTCCATGTCCTCCTTTCCAGCTCTCAATCTGTGATGCTGTCATTCGAACCAAGTTCCCTAACTTCTCTCCTCTGCACCATGTTAGGGCGTCACAAGCAAAGCAGCTTCATAAAGGGAGAATTGTCCTCTTGCAAAGGGATGGGCGAGAAGAGGGACAGGAAAGGACCCAACATGGGCTCAGCGGAACGAGAAAGAGGATTTCATCGAGTTAGTATCCACAGCCGTGCCCTTGTTCATGAGATCCCAGATCCGTTTGAGGATGGAAGTTTCCAGCATGCAATTTAAAATAGCTTTATTTTCAACGATTTTTCATTTTTTTCCTCCAGCTGTTTTTGAGCCAATTATAAAAGTGCGAGAACTAACTGAAGTAATAATTAGTAAAAACTCATGCCCAGGGCAAGCATCTTTTGAAGATAAATTCAGTCAAGGCCAAGGATACCATGGGGAGAGGGTGTGGAGCTCCATACAGAAGAAACCGTCTAGAAGAGACCCTGGGACATCCCTCAGTCAATCAATCAATCAATGAACAAGCACTCATCAAACACCTACCACATGCCAGGCACTGTGCTAGGCACTGAAGACACAAAGACAAAATATGAAATAGTCACTCCCCTCAAAGAGGGCAATCTAGTTAAATGTAGTAATGAGTACTTCTAGCCGTGGTTGTTGTTTGACCTTGTTCTCAAAGAGGATCATGACATTAGAGAGGTGACGCCATGATGTGAAAGTGAATTGGATTTAAGTGAGGGATGGCTGTGCAAAGTCACCAGCCTCACTTTCTCCTCCAGAGCCACCTGGGTCCACTGGCCAGATATAGATCAGGATGACTAGAGATGGCCCTGGATGCAGTGACAGACCTTGGCCTTTTGAAGGTAAGGTCTTTGACAGGTCTCAGTTTGACTGAGGCAAAGCCCAAACAGTGATTAAGGTTAGGTAAGAAGTGAGGCAGAGAAGAATGGCCCCTTTTACCTAGTGAAAAAAGAATCAATCTAGGAAGGGGAGACCCTCAGGGTTTCTGCCCAGAACAGAAAAAACTGCTATTTACATTCACTCTGAGTCAATCAGGGCTCAAACACTGACCAAATGGGGCTTGGCCTGGGACCTATTGTTGGCCCATCAATGAGAGCCAGATTGATTTGGGTTTAAGGCATGGCTACTTAGTTTCAGGCACTCAACATCTTTGTGCCTCAGTTTCCTCCACTGTCAAATGAGAAGTTTGGATCAGATAGCCTATAAGGTCCCTCCATCATCAGTGTGGCCTGTGGACAACCCCATTACCTCCTTGGTCTCAGTTTCCTCCTCTGTAAAATGAGAGTTGTCCTGGATGGCCTCTAACATCCCTTCCAGCTCAAAGGAAGTCTACGATCCTCTGACCTGACCCCCAGTCCAGTCTTCTTCCCTCTCTTCTTCCTCGTCCTCTCCTCCACCCCTACCTCTTCTGAGCTACTAGAAATCCCAGGCAAACTTGCTTCTGTTTTGATGTACCAGAGCCTGGTACTTTTTAACTTTGCTCTCCATGCTCAGGACCTGGGTGCCATTGGGGTCAGCTGAAAATTGAAATGGGTCCTGCTGACTTGGAATAAAAAAAAGGCAAGTTGGCAGAGGACTCCACCTTGTCTTGGCTTTGAAGATTTCAATCTTTTTTTTTTTTCAAAGCAGCCCAGCTTTTACTCTTTACAATCTCACATAAATCCTGTTGAGATGAAACATATTTGGCCCGATGTAAAGAGGAAAGGGGTGGAGGGAGGCCCCCAACATGAGGGTTTTGAATGTGCTCTGTGCCTGCTTCTCAGGGGACTCTTCTAGAGGAGGTCACCACTAGCTGACCCTTGCCTGATGGGCCTTGGGCCAAGGGAAAGTCCTCGCTCCTTCAACAGCTGGCAACCTGGATGACAGAGGTACTCCCGGGGGGTGCCCCTGATAAGGTCTGAATCCACATCTGCCTTGGAATACTTTTTTTTAATCTGGGGAAGAAAAAAACTAACCAAACAAGGACATCTGCTATGCCTTTTATGGAAGGCACCTGAATGAGCCATGAACTCGGGAACAAAGAGCCAAGAAGAAAAACAGATTAGGTCTCAGTGAAATTAGACAGTGAACCAGAGGGAAATTCGCTGGAACATAGCTTTCTCTTTTATTTTCTGACCACGTATTTTGTTCAATCGTTTCCGTCACCTCCAACTCTTTATGACCCAATTTGGGGTTTTCTTGACGGAGATACTGGAGTAGTTTCTCATTTCCTTCTCTGGCACATTTTACAGATGAGGAAACTGAGGTAAACAGGGTGAAGTGACTCGCCCAGGGTCACACATACACAGAGGCTGGATTTGAACTCAGGAACATGAGTCTTCCTGACTTTACGCTTGGCATTCTATCCCCTATGGCACCACCTAGCTGCCCCATGTATACATGAGATTTATTATGGAGATGGAGTGAAGGGGAAGGGGCCTTTTCTTTATTTGGTCCTGTGGGCAAGAGCTTTTGTTAGCCTAACCAACTGATCAGAATTATAACTAAGGTGGGAAGATAGGTTTAATTTAGAGGGAGTAAACTTTAAAAGGTGCTGCTAACAAGTATGGTCCTTCAGCAGCTTAGAAACAGAGATTTTTAGCATCAAGTTTGTAAGAAAAATGAGTTAACAAAGGAAGTGATGAGGTGGGAAGCTAGAGTAAGGCCCTTCCCCCTCTTCGATTATGTGTGACCCTGTGCAGGTCACTTGACTCCTATTTGCCTCAATTTCCTCATCTGTAAAATATAATAATCATAACAACTACCTCCCAGGATTGTTGTGAGAATCAAATGAGATAATAATTGTAAAGCACAGTACTTGGCCCAGAGTAGGCACTCCATAAATGTTGGCTAGTAGTAGTAATAGTAGTAATAGTAGTAGTAGAGGTCATAGTAGCAGTAGTAGTAGTAGCAGTAATAATAGTAATAGTAGTAGTAGTAGTAGTAGTAGTAGTAGTAGTAGTAGTAGTGTTGGTCATAGTAATAGTAATAGTAGTAGTAGTAGTAGTAATAGGAATAGTAGCAGTAGTAGTAGTAGTAGTAGCAGCAGCAGTAGTAGTAGTAGTAGTGGTGGTGGTGGTGGTGGTAGTAGTAGTGATGGTGGTAGTAATGGTAGCAGCAGCAACAACAGTAGTAACAGT
Source organism: Vombatus ursinus (assembly GCF_900497805.2). Lineage (NCBI taxonomy): Eukaryota > Metazoa > Chordata > Mammalia > Diprotodontia > Vombatidae > Vombatus > Vombatus ursinus. The sequence goes on along the minus strand of NW_020951112.1, from coordinate 3,150,881 downwards.
AGTAGTAATAGGAGGAGGAAGAGTCACCTCCCCAGAAGCAGATTTGTGCTGGCATCCCTGTCTCCCCTCAGTGGCACACTTGTCTGCTTGATTTGAGGGAGAGATGATGCCTGCTGCTTGTCTTGAGCACAGAAGGTCCTGTTACAGCTCTGCTAATGATGATGATGAGGAGGAGGCATTGATAATAGGATCCTACACTTCCATTTGAAAGGGACCTCAGAGGTAATGGAGTCCAACTCTCCCATGTTAGATGAGGTGGCTGGATCCAGAGGTGGAATAACTTGCCCAAGCTCCCACAGCTAGTGAGGTACAGAGCCAGGATGTGACCCACAGGTCCTCAGACTCCAAGCCCTTTTCCCCTGTGCCATATTATAGTAACTAACACTTTTAATTGCATTTTAAATTGTGCAGAGTGCTTTACGTACATGCTTTCCCATTTGGTCCTTACAACAACCCTGAGAGGAAGGTAGCATTATTGTTCTTGTTTTATAAATGAGGAAACCAGGGCTTTTATAGGTAAAGTGACCTGTCTGTCCATGTGGCACCATTCTAAATGCTGAGGATACAATGGGAGATAAAAACAGCCCCTGCCCTAAAAGAGCTTGTGTTCTAATTTGGAAGATGGCATATAAACACCTGGGGACATACAAAAAACAATCGGAGTGGAGGGAAGGCAATGGCATCTCAGACCAGAAGGAACTAGGGGAAGGAACCATGGGAGGGCACCCAGAAAGTCCTTCTGCAGAAAGTGGAGTTTGAGCTGATTCTAGAAGGAAGCCAGAGAGTCTGAGAGATGGAGATGAGGAGATAGAGCATGGCGGGGATGGGGCACAGTCGGTGCAAAGGCAAAGAGACAGAGCGTGTATGTGTAGGCGGGCAGCTTCCCTGGGTCTGTAGTTAGGACGACTCGAGTTCAAATTCTGCCTCAGATACTTACTAGCTGTGTGACCTTGGGCAAGTTACTTAACTTCAATCTGCCTCAGTATCTTTAACTGTAAAATAGGGTATAATAGCTTCTACTGCACAGGACTGCTGTGAATACGGGGAGCTTCTTGCTACCAGCCAGTCCTACTGCTGGGCCCTTCAGACTCTTGAACTTCCTTGAACCCTTTCTGCTTCGGGATTTCCTTCCAGGGACCATGTTGTCCTTGTTGGTACATGTGCAACAGGACCCATTTTATCTAGCAGTGCTTTACAATCCACCCTGGTCTTTCTCTTGCCATACAGTTCACTGCCTGTATCTTCCTCTATCCTTTCTATCCTATGTTCCAGGTCTGGAATGATCATCTAATGATTGGACCATTATTGCTGGAATTCCTATGACTTCCTAAACTGAAACATCCTTCCTGGCCACCGTTCCCCTTTCTGTGCTATCATTATTTTATTTATTTATATATTATTATTATATATTTTACATTTTAATTTTAATTATTATATTAATTAATTGATGTATTATATTCTTATCTATTATATAATTATATATATTATCATTATTTTAATGTAAGGTCCTTGAGGGCAGGGATGGTGTTGCTTTTTTTTTTTTATCATTCATGCACAGTATTTGGCACAGAGCTTTTTCATTCATTCATTCATTCATTCGTTCATTCTTTCATTCATTCATGTATGAGATCAAAGACTGGAGCTTGAATCTTCTTTCTGTCACTTCCTATTTGTGTGACTTTGGGCAAATAACTTAACTTCCCCAGGGGTCAGTTTCCTCAAATGTAAAATGAGGAGGTTTTACTCCTCTGAAGTGCCTTCCAACTCTAGGTCTGGGATCTAAGAGCTTCTCTGGATCTCAGTTTCCTCGTCTGTAAAATGAAGGGGTTGAGCTACCTGGTCTCTAGAATCTCTTCCAGGATTATATGTGTGATCCAATGTTCCTCTGATCCTTAATATTTAAGAGGTAGTCTGTCATAGTGGATAGAGGGGATAAAAAAGTGGAGTCATGAAGACCAATCTTCAGTCCTGCCTCTGGCACATACCACCTATGTGACCTTGAGCAAATCTCCTAACCGTGCAGCATTTCAGGTAACACTCTAAGACTATAGGAATCCAGGGAGTTGCTATCCCTCAACAGTGGAAGGAATATGCACACCAGGAGTTCTCTACACTAATAAAATCCAAGGCCTAGGACAAAATATAATAAAATTATACAGAATGCTGTGCAGTGCACTTGGGGACAGTCAAAGATAGTTATATAGTTATAGGAATATGATACCTGACTTTATGAAGTTTATAATCTAGTAATGCATGCAAAAGGTCAGATAGGTGGTAGAGTGGATAGAGCGCTACGCCTGGAGTCAGGAAGACTCCTCTTTCTGAGTTCAAATCTGGCTCAGACACTTACTAGCTCTGTGACTCTGGGCAAGTCATTTCACCCTGTTTGCCTCAGTTTCCTCATCTGTAAAATGAGCTGGAGAAGGTAATGGCAAACCCCTCTAGTATATTTGCCAAGAAAAGCCCAAATGGGGTCATGAAGAGTGGGAAACAACTGAATAACAATGCAGGCAAAATGGAATTAAAGCTTATAAATGGTTTATGTAGAATACTGTGCAAGGCCCCTATAGGGGGGAAAAACACTGGTTACCAAGGGAAGCTTCATGGGGAAGGCAGCATTTGAACTGGATCTGGAAAAATTGGTAGGGTATAAACTAGTGGAGAGGAGAGGAGTGCTCACTTCGCTCATGAGGATCAGTATTAGCCAAGATGAGAAACTGAGAAAACATGAGGAATATATGGAAAATGGGGGGAAAGTCCAGTTGGAGGGTAGAGAATATGGTAGAGGGAGTGTGATATGAATCCCCAGACAAAAATTGGATCTTTCTTTCTTTTTCTTTTTATTAATTGCATACTAATTATAATATCCTGATTCCTGATTGTATGTTAGTATTTTTCTAGGATACGATTAGGGACTAGACTTACAGTTTCATGTATATGGGGAATGAACTTTTAGCTGAGCAAACTCCCTCTACCAACGCAGGGTGGCACCTGCTCTGTGCCTTATGGTCTTAGGTTCCTAGAGCATGGGTGGTTATGTGACTTATCCAGGATCACACAGCCAGTATAAATCAGAGGTAGGACTCTAGCCATTAAGTTATGTAATCTCTAGTATTTAATGTTTGGTTTTTTTTTAAAAAACCCTTCTTTTTTGTTTACAGCATGGTACATAAAGTCACATTCACTTGGGGGAGGTGACAACACAAAGCTAGATACTAAGGAACAAGATTTTGTTTTATTCATTTGTTTGTTCATTTCCTTGTTTATTGGTAATTAAAGGAGAGAAAGGCAAACCAAACCAGGTACTCTCCTTGGAAAGTGAACCATGGATTCTTTCTCTGAACCTCAGATCTCATCACTTTTAACAAGACCATTACCTCTCTCCCCATTAGGATTTAAAACCAGAAAGTCAGTATGACCCAAGAGCCATTCATTAATGTTTGTGTTTCAGGAAGCCGTGGCTCTCCAAGAATGTGACCTTTTATAGAGACCATTGATTTTGTTTCTTTCTACTTTAGTAACTGTTTTAAAGAGGCACAGAAGATTTCCAACAGCGGAGGGTGACTATGCTAGAACATATCTTCCTGAATTAATAAAGAGAAAACAAAATGTTTCAGCACCAGTCATTGGTTGACATCATTCTTCTTACAGCTTTTAAATGAAAACATGGGTATATATGTGTATGTGGGTACACACATGTATATACAAACGTGTATGTGATACTAGATCTCTGGAGATTTTTATAAAATTGGCATTAGCTTTTACAATAGCTTAACATTAACTTTTACAATAACTCCCAGGGGATTAGCTAACTATTTAATTAGCTAGGATAAAAGATTGGAGTAATCAAAGTTATTAAGAACGTAGTTTGATGGTTAATTAATAATAACCAAGGAAACAATCTAAGCAAGACCATTTATTAGCCAAGCAGGCATAACAAAAATATCACCCATGTTTAAGGTGGGATCAAAACCAAAGGGCCACTTACTACCTGTGTGACCTTGGGCAAGTTACTTAACATATTTAGGCCTCAATTTCCCCATTTGTAAAATGAGGAGGTTGGACTAGATACCCTCTGAGGTTTTACCAGTTTTCAGCCCTAGGATTAGGACCACATCTTCACCTGAAGGTTATTTCCTAGATTTATTTGCTTTCTCTTTCCCAGATCCTTTCTCTGAGCAAGAAGAGCCCCCTTTCCTTGCCAAGGTTAACCCCACCACTCAAACTTCCTGCTCTTATCTCCTTTAGGACCTTCATCATCAGTCGTTCTATCTTTCTTACCTATTCAATATTCCCTTTCACTGGCTACCTTCTCTCTGCCTGCAAACAGGCTCCTGTATCTCCTGGCCTGGTGCTGATAGTAGTGATCTGTTCATGAACATTTACTTGTCTCTGATGGCTTGCCCTTCTCCCGAAGGGTCACCATATCTGGTAGAGATTTGGCTTTGATTGGTTTGAATCCTACTATACCTGGAAACTTCTTCAATGGACTGAAGATCAATCAGTCATTCAATCAATCAACACGCATCAGTTAAGCTTCTGTTATATGTCAGGCACTGTGCTAGGATGCTAGGAGCTGAGGATGCACATACAAAGAAGAATTCATCCTTACTCAAAATCACATATGCAGAAGTGTTTTATCAATAGCAGGCTGTGGGGTTATGGACATTGTGTGCAATCAATGAACAAGTGCCTACTGGGTGATGGGAATATGAGCACAAAAACTGTCCTTCAAGCAGCTTACATTTAATCAGCACTTAGCATAGTGCCAGGCACATAAGCATGTGGCTACACCATCCCCAGCAGATATTGCACATCACCAATGCCTTCTCATCCTGATCAATTCTTCCCTAAGGGTTTTCTGTGAAGGTTCTACTCAACACAGTGGACATCGTCCTATTGTTCTTTGTTAGACTGTGAGCTTCTTGAGGGTAGGAACTGTGTCATTTTTTGTGTTTGTGTCCCAAGTGCCTTAGTAAGCACTTAATAATTGTTTCTTGATTATTTGACAAGCCTCCCTAATAGATTGTGACCTTCTTGAGGTCAGTAACTGTTTTATTCTTCATCCTTGTATTCCCAGCGTAGTGCTTGACATGTATCATGATACATATTGGTTCAAATAAATCCCTTTTTTTTTTTCCATTTCATTTTGTGAAGGTAGGTCCAGCCTCCTTTCCTAGAGCAATACCAAAGATGTTCTGCCCATGGGAATGACTGATATGAGTTGACAGAGAAAACCTTCTGGACAGACATTCTCAGGCAGTGTATTAGGAATTCCCAGCTCTGCTTCCTGAGAGGGAGAGGTGCTAACCTCAGGTCACCATCTGTGATAGAAAGTCAGTCCTAATGAGGCAATCCCGCCAGAAAGAGTCATTTTTGGTCTGGATCTGTGATTTCATGGGAGTGGAAAGTCCCTCCACCAGTGCAGGTTAGCCACTTAGAGCTCTGGAGAGTCATTCCCCAGGGACATTGACTGACTAGCCTGTGATCACGTCAGTCAGCCAACAAGCCTTTATGAAGAACTCACTATGTGCCAGGTGCTAGAGATATAAAGCAAGATTAAAAATGCAGGGAATTTGCATTCTTTTAGGGGATACAATAGGCAAACAAAATGTTCATGCAGGATACACATCTTCCAGTGCAGATGGAAAGCAATCTCAGAAGGAAGGGGACCTAGAGAGGAGGTGGGAAGGGTCTCCTGAATCAGGTGGGATTTAAATTGAGTCTTGAAGGAGGCCAGAGAAGCCAGGAGGGACAACCAGTGAAAAGGCACCGAGTCTGGAGATAAGAATATTGTGTATAAGAAACAGCAAGCAAGACTGTCCGTGTCTCTGGATGGTAGTGTGCATCAAAGGGAGTCAAGTTTAAGAAGACTGGAAATATCAGAGGGGGCCAGGTGTGTCAAGAGCAGAACCTGAACTCACGACTTCTTGGCTCCAAGACCCAGTCCCTGCCTTGATCACTTTTCTTTGGGAGGGGAAGAGATCTAGCAAAGTGAAAACTTGTCACAAGCGACTTCAGGGGGACTAGGGCCATCTTTGCCTGGGTTAAAATTTCATCTATGGGTGCTTCAAAACAAATAGGCCTGGTGCTTAATAGGGCTCGTAGAGCATATTTCTACCAAACCTAGATTAAAGACATATTTTTTACATCTTTGACTTTTATATCACTTACATTTATGGCATATCCCTCCTCTTTCTTCTTCCAGGGAGCATTCTTTCTATAAGAAAGAATTTTAGAAGAGGAAAAAAAAAAAGACCAGCTCAGTACAACTAACATCAAAAAAGTCTAACATTAGTGTCAGTGTTTCCCTCTCAAAGTCTCCCTCCTCAGGAAGAATCATAGGATGCCATATGTAAAGTTAGGGCCTCAGAGGTCATCTTGTTCTGCCTCTCATTGTATAGGTGAGGAAGTTGGGGCCCAGGGCAGCGAAGTGATTTTTTCAAGGTCTTACAGATTCTAAAGTGCCAGAGGTGAGATTTGAACCCCAGATTTCTCTTCTTCGGTGCCACGCTTGGTCATAACAATTCTGCAGCATTTGGTGTTGATGTTTGTTTTTGTTCTTTCTGGTCACGCTGTTGTGTTCATTGTGTGCATTGTTCTCTTGGTTCCACTGGGTTTACTTCGCATCAGTTCATATAAGTCTTCCCAGGCTTCTCTGTATTTATTATGTTTGACCTTTCTTACAACACAGTAAGATTCCATTACATTCATGACCACAGTTTGGTTAGCCATTCCTTAACTGATGGAAGACTCATCTTCTTGAATGCGAATCTGACTTCAGACACTTGCTATGTGACCCTGGGCAAGTCATTTAACCCTGTTTGCCTCATTTTCCTCATCTATAAAATGAGCTAGAGAAGGAAAAGGCAAACCACTCCAGTATCTTTGCCAAGAAAACCCCAAATGGGATCACAAAGAGTTGGACACAATTGAAATGACTGAATAACAACTGATGGGCATATGTTTTGTTTCCAGTTCTTTGCTACTACAAAAACTATTGCTGCAAATTTTTTTTGTGCACGGATAGAGTTTATTTTTTGTTGTAATAGTATTATCATAATGAGATGTCACTTGTAGTCAGGAACATTGAGGATGAAGATGTTTTGATTTTTCTTGAAAAAGTGGTATTCTGTGTGTGTGTGTGTGTGTGTGTGTGTGTGTGTGTGTGCGCGCACTTGCATGTATGTATACAGGGCAGGGATTGTTTTCCATTTAATTTTTATGTTCCTGGCATCTAGAACACGGCTAAGCGTACATAATAGGTTCTTCATAATGCCTTTTGACTGAACAAATGATAAATAAGTTGTTTGTGGGAAGGGTTAAAGCAGCATTCTAAGAGATGTTGCTAATTCACAGAACGGACTGCTCTCCAAATTCTCGATTTTATTTTATTTCAAGTTTTAAGAAAGAGTTTTGAACTACATCAGGTGGCCTGGCTGGAATATAAATAGATCTTGTAATCCTGAGGTGTGCAATATAATATAGGCCACGTCTCAGCAGCTTCGAATGAATGTGTGCACCATGGGGACTCCTGGGTCCAGATTCGACAGAAACGACCCAAGTTCGGGAGTCTCTAAAGCCACGGGTGTCTGGCAAATATCTTTCTTGGGCCCTGTCTTCTTTAAAGGAAGCCTGACTACTTGTGTCAGAGACGATAAAGATGCTCATTTATCATTTCAACGCAGTATTTTTAAATCACATTTTTCTCTGCTGAATCATTTACAAGCTTGTCAGAGGTAAAATGAATGTGGTGTTTCCTTGAAGGGAAGAAACTCTGTGGGTCTGGGATGTCCTCTCACCCTCTTTGCCTGTTGAATTCTCTAAGGCCAAGTGCAGACGCTTCCTCCTCAGTGAGCCTTCCTGGTTGCCTCCCTCCTCATCCTTGGACCTCCCATAGTGCTTTGCTTTGAAATTTTCTAATGTGCTTATCACATGTTATCATTGTTTGAATTTTCTTATCTGTCTATTAGACCAGAAGGTCCTTTTTCTTATCTCAATTTTGTCTCACTCCTGGTACCTAAAACAGTGCTCTGAAATCACTCAGCCAATCAACAAATCCTTCTTAAGGACCCACTATATTGCAGGCACCATGCTAGGCACTGAGGAGAGAGACAAAAATATGAGTCCCCCACTTTCATTGGGCTTATATGCTGTCAATAAGCAATAGGCACTTAACAAGTCAAGTCATTAAGCATTAATTAAGCATCCACTTGATCTGCTACCTGTGCTAAACGTTCATTGGATTGAATTGAAATTCTACAATGCAAAATAATAGTATCCTATTTATTCATTTTAAAATTAGTATTTGACTCACAAGTTATAGACTATAACAAAATATTCAAGGTTCTTTTTTTTCCTTCCTAAGATCAGATCTGAGTTTATTTGATGGAAGTTATTCTCCCAACTTCTCAATACAGCCTACATTTTCTTCTTTGTAAAAACTGAACAATTCATGTGATAAGTACATAATGAACTAAACATGAAAATGGTAATGAGATCATTGTGAACTTGTCAAGTCAGTGCCAAATTTCCTCCAAGGAAATCTTCCAATTTCCACTTGGAAGCCCATGAAAATGATCTTAGAACAATTTTCTTCTTCCTTCCTCCGGCCCCCCAACAGCTTTAACTAGGGTGGTATGATCAGAGCTTTGTCCTAGAGGAGAGAAATTTAGAGGGGGCTGCCAGTCCTTCAGCAACAATGGTTTTTAGTGCCTCCTTAGCAAGAATAGTTGGTTTAAAGAGGAAGTTGCCTCAGTAATGTGTTCTACATGAATATCAGGGATTGTTATTGCACTATAAGCAATGATACATCGGAAGACTATAGAGAAGCATGAGGAGACTTACTCAGACTGATGCAGAGCGAAGTTAACAGAACCAGGAAAAGCAATCTACACAACAACTACAAGAATGTACATGGAAACAACAGCAGCAACAACAAAACAATTGAAAATGAATGCTGTGAAAGTACGATGCCCAAGCTGTCACAAAATAAGAAAGTTAAGAAGGCACCATGCTTCCTTCTTTGCAGAGGTTGGGGACTACGGGTATGGAAAAATGTATATAACATTAGACATGGAGAATCAACTTTGCTAAATTGTTTTTCCCTCTTTATTCTATTCTTTGTTAAAAATATGGTGGGAAATATTGGTGATATAAAAAACCAGAAAAAGATGGACAACTATATTCAAAGGAAGCCACACAGTGTGCCTCTCACCCAGGTAAGCTCTCAGTAGGATCATTCAGAGTCAGAAGGGAACTTAGAGGCCCCTGAGTACAAGTCTTTCATTTTATAGTTGATGAAAATTAAGCCCCAAGAGGAGAAATGACTTACCCAGAGACACGCAGATAGTAAGTGTCTGAGGTGGGACTTGAACCCAGGTCTTCCTCAGCCCTATCCATCCTTCCATTTCTCTACATGCCCTACATTAGACAAATTTCCTCAAGGTGCCCTGCAACTGTTGCCTCTCCCACCCCCGGCAACCAAAATGAGGGTGCTTTCATAACGCTTCCTTGAGGAGAATTTTGTGACATTTAAACCAGGTGTCAAAATAGCTCATTAGAGCTGATTTTTGCCTCTTGTGTTTGTGGAGACTATTGTTCCGTTCATACCACCCTACGGCTTTTCTTCTTTGAGAAACAGCCCTGAGTTCGTTGGATTATAGATTTAGAGCTGGAAGACATCCCAGAGTCCATCAAATCCAACTCCATGATTTTACTGATTTTACAGAGGTTGAGTGACTTGCCCAGGGTCACACAGTTGGTAAATGTGAGGTAGGATTTGAACTCAGGTCTTCCTGATTCCAAGCCCTGCACTCTATCTGCCATGGCAGCTGGCTGCTTAACTATTGAGCTCAATGGTGAGGACTTCATGGTGTGCCAAGACTGTGCCCGAATGGCACACACTTGGCTATCAAGATGCTTCTATGACCTTCTGGCCGTGGGGCCTCTCTCCACTGGGACCACACTGCACTGTTCTCAGTAGCAACCAAATATCCTTCTTCTCCATGACCAGGAAATGGACTCATTAAGAATGCCAGCATTTGATAGAATGGATGCTGTGACCAGAATCTCCTTTTGAAAGTCTCAAATTGAATCTTAAAAAGGAAATCTCAGCTGTGGCCTGCGCACACACACACACACACACACACAGACACACACACACAAGGCTTCTCTACCTTTTTGTGCATGAGAACCATAGGACAATATCTGGAGCTATTTTTTCATCAGAGCTGAAAAGGAAAACACCCACCATCACAAAGGGAAGTAGATTTCGTATATTATTAACTGTACTTGCTTTACCTCCAACATAGCATATCATTTTCATATTCTTGAGAGGTATTTCAAAGCATTCAAAGGGCTAAACCCTCATTAAAAAAAAGAAATGGAAACCTATACAATTCAACACTTTTTCCTGTAGAGTTCCTTAATATCTTTTGTATCTTAATATAAAATATCTTAATATCTTTCAATGCTTTAATATTTTCTACCACATGGAAACACACAAATAGAGGCCAACTGAAATGTAAATGCTTATTTGAATGAATGGATGGATGGCTGTCTATATTGTTTGTTCAACTTTGCTACCTTTCCTTGATAAAGGCATTTGTGTGGGAAAGCTTTGTACTTTTCCATCTCAAGAAATCCTTCCTATTCTATCTTTTCCCTGTTTCCATTTCTCCCTAATAAGGAAAGGATAGGAGCAGAAATGATGTTTTCATATGTTTATTTCTTCTTATCTCCCTACTAGACTATATGATCCGTGAGGGCAGGACCTCTGCTTTACATAAACTTCAGTATCTCCCAATACCTGTCATAATGCTCTGTAACCAGAAACCAATCAATCAACAAGCATTTATTAAATACCTACTATATGCTAGGGACTCTGCCACTGAACACTAAGACAAAAATAAACTTCTCCCTGTCCTCAGGGAGCTTACATTCTATCAGAAAAAATAGATACAAAATAATACAAGATAACTGGTGGGGGAGTGGAGAGGAGGAACTAGAAACTGGGGAATCATGAAATTACACCCCTCTCAACAGGTTCTATCCCAAAATGAAAATGGAGGAGGAAGAAAAGAATCTGGAAAGAAAGCAAAAAGGAAGCCACTGGTACACATGGGTGTCTTAAACAACAGGGTTCTGATGTTGGTCATAACTAACAGTTCTTCTGCCTAAACAAGAACCAAAAAGAAAAACCTCATCTGGAGCAAACAATTTGTCATAGGCCCTTAGCAGAGAGGAGGATTGGACACTGGCTGAGGACTGGGGGGTAATCACCATCAGGAAGCTTCATATTTGGTCTAGTTATTCTTGCCCAAATGGTGCTACGCCCTATTGTTTCTACGCTGCTGATGGATAGGAAATATAACATAGTAAAATGGAAAGAGCATTGTCTTTGGACTCAGAGGATCTAGGTTCAAATTCTGTCATTGCCCCTTATTACTCATGTGACCTTGGGCAAATCATTTAAATTCTCTGGGCTTTGTTTCTCACCCATAAAGTGAGGGTTTTGGAGTAGATGAGTCCCGAGATTCCCTTCCAGACTAACATCTATGATCCTATCATTGCACCTTGCGTCTATACACCACTCTAAATTCAGCATCCTGAGACAAAGCCCTCATGGACCCACCTGGTTAAAATTCTGCCTGCTAAACCTGTTCGGTTTATTTGAACCAAGGTCTGTTTTGTACAAATGGATTCCTAAACAGCTCTAGACCTGTTTTGGGCATGTCCCAGAGATTGTCTTTAACTGAGGACTCTGTTATTGGTTTTTGGGGTGTTTTCTGTATGTATTTTTTTGGTAAGCTTTTCAGAGTTTTATTTACTACTGTATTAGTTTTCAAGCTGAATTTCTGCTGGAGAGGCAAATATTGTGTTCCCTAACGATGGTATTCCTCTCATATGAAATTTTATTCCCAGAAGGCAGGTGGTAAGGTCCCATTAGCATTTTCATTTACTACTAGATTCTCTGCTTTGGAATAACTTGGTTGATGTAATTTTATAGCCACTTGGGGAGATTTTTTTTTTTTCAAATCGACATTTCCATATAGGACAGAGACACACACACACGATTTTTCAAATCGACATTTCCTTCCTTTTGTGGTGAAGTATATTTTTTAGTTCTGTTATAAATAGGTGTTTAAATAGTCACCAGAGAGGCTTTCACAAACAAAGGATTTAAGCCTTTCCCCAGAGAGCATGCTGATTGTGAAATTAACCTTGCTAATCTTATTGTAGGGAACAAATATGTACAAGGCGTGCTTTTGAACCTAGTGCTAGTGTTAAGGATGTACAATGCTGATTCTTCCTCTTTCAGGCTCCTAGGCTTGGGGTTTTTGGTTTTTGTTTTTGCTTTGTTTTGTTTTGCGTGTTGTTTTGTAAATTTAGTTGGGTGGTTAGTGAATGTTCAATGATTGAGATAGAGGCATTGGAAAAAGGTAAATTGAAAAGTTAGTTGCTACTTCATAGGGGAACAAAAATGTGTAAAGGGCTTAATTAATTACAGTTGAGAGATCCAGAGCTGGAAGGGACCTCAGAGGTCATCTAAAGAAAAAGCCTCTTCATTTTACATATGAGGAAACTGAAGCCCAAAGAGTTTAAGTGACTTGCCCAGAGTCTTGTCGGTAGTAGTTACAGAGCACAGATTTGAACCCAGATCCTCTGTGTCTAAATCAAGCCCTCTTTCACAGAGTAGAATTTACTACAAATTGGACCCTACTGTTCTTTTAAAATTTAAATTAAAATTTAAAAATTAGTTTTTTTTCCTCCAATTACAGAACCATTTTCTTTCTTTCCTTTCCCCCTTGCCTCTACCATTGGCAAAAGAAAAAAAACAAAAACAAAACCCTTTTAACAATATTCATGGACAATAAAAACAAATTCCCACATTAGTCACATCCAAAAATGAGTGTCTCCTGCGTCTTGAGTCCATCACCTCTCTGTCAGGAGTTGAGTAGCAGGCTTCATCCTTGGTGTTCTGGAACAGTGTTTGATCACTGTGTTGATCAGAGTTTTCAATTCTTTCACAGTTGTTTTGGGCTCCATTCTCAAGCTCTGCCACTGACAAAGCATGGAATTAGAGGACCCCATTCCAACAAGGATACCATGCCTCTGCTCTCCAGAAAATAATCTGATATACTATATGAAAAAGGAGACATATTTAAGCTAAATATAATTAGGTTCCAGAATAAATTTGTTCAAAATTGATGCATAGGGCTCCATAGCTAAGAAAGTGTCACAGAAAAAAAAGTGAACTCCTGCATCCTAAATTCAGCTTTCTTGTCAACAGAAAAATAAATATGATGTTTTCTGAGACGCAGACCTCAGGCAGTGGCCCTGATGCCATGCTGTGGGGCCCTCCTATATAGAAGCCACAGGATATTTTCTAGGGCACTCATGAAAAGGGGAATCACTGGTAACTCTGACTCCACATTTTATCCTCTCTCCTCTCCTCTTCTCTCCCCTTCATCCTGCTCCTCCTTCTTCCTTCTTTCTTCTTCTTCTTCTTCTTCTTCTTCTTCTTCTTCTTTTTTTTCTGTCTCTCTCTCTCTTTCCTTCTCCCTTTCCCTCCCTCCTCCCCTGTCTCCTGTCTCACTCTGTAAAGAGGTTTCATCATTAATCTTCTGGAATCATGGGGAGGGATAATAACACTAATCAGTGTTGTTCTTTTAAAGTTGCTTACCATATTTGTATCTTTGCATAAAGTGTTCTCCTGTATCAGTTCATGCAAGTTTTTCCAGGTTTCTGTGAAACCATCCCCTCCATAATTTCTTACAGAGCAATAGTATTCTTTCAAATATGTATACTGTAACTTATTCAGCCATTCACTAACTCATGAGCACCCCCTAGATTCCCATTCTTTATCATCTCAATAAGAACTGTGAATGTTTTTGTACATTCTTAGAGTTTTTTTGGCTTAGGATGAATCCTTTCCTTTATCTACCCCTCTAATACCTCCTCCTTTCTCCCTTTTTCTTCCTGTTTCCCTGATAAGTAAAGTGTGTTTCTGTACTTAATAATGTGTTTGTGTGTGTGTGTGTGAGTGTGTGTGTGTGTGTGTGTGTGTGTTCTTCCCTCCTCTGACCAGTTCAGATAAGAATGAGGTCAAAGTGTCAGCTGTTCCTCCACCCCCTTCTTGGTTGTATAGATGCCTACTTCCAAAACCTGATTTTGTGAGTTAATTTTCTTAACCTTCCTTTATCTCCCCCTGCCCAGTGTATTCCTCTTCCCCTCTCTTTCCCTTCTTCTCTTGAGATCATTAAGACAAAACAGAACCATTTCTAGACCTTCTCCCTAATTAAATTTTCTCAGTGACCCTGATGATGATTAGGTACAGAGAGGACTCATATCTCTCCATATTTGAATATAAGCAATGTATCCCTGTTTAGTCCCCCATTGCTGCTAATTCTGTTTACTTTTCTATGTTTCTCTTAATTCCTGTGCTTGAATTTCAAAGTTTCTCTATAGCTCTGGTCTTTTCATCAGGAATGGTTGGAAGTCCTCTATTTCATTACAAATCCATTTTCCCCCTGTTCCCATTGCAGTGTCCTGTTATGGACCTGGGACCCACTCTTGCCCAGGTACCTAGGTCTTCCCTGGGCTGGAGTGCTCCATGTGGAGTGTGCTCCCCCATCTCCACTGTCCATAGATCTCTATCTGTCTCCTTGTGCCAATCTGGACTGGACGAATGATTCATGGTCACTTTTTCTGGAGTTCCCCACCAGCTTTCGGTATGATGCATTTTCTAGATCTGTTTGGAGGAGTTTTGGGGGTGCAGGGGTAGGAGTTCTCTGTCCAGCTTCCTGTCGCTCCATCATTGGCTCTGCCTTCTGTCTCATCTGATCCTCACAACAATCCAATGAGGTAGGTACGACCACTCAATATTACAGATGAATGAGTTTCAGAGAAGTTTATGGGTACACAGCCAGTAAGTGACAGAAGGATTTGAACCCAAGTTTCTCCTGACTTCACTGTTAGCTAGCTGGCTCTGTTGGTAATATATATATATATATATATATATATATATATATATATATATATATAAAATTTTAATTAATAAGCACTTATTTTCCTCCCTTTTCCTTTCCCCACCAAGTGAGAAAGAAAGAAAAACAAGCCCTTTGTGACAAATGTGCATTGTCAGGCAAAAGAAATTCCCACATTGGCCAGGCCTGTCAAGTAATCTGAAGCCACTTATTCCCAACCAGCTAATTGCTTTATTGTTCTTTAAAGAAAACACAAAATGGACTAATTCAAAGGCTTTTCCCCCCTGACATATCAAATCAATGAAACTAACCAATAAGTTTATTTTTAGAAAAAATACAGGTGTACGGAAAGGGCCATTTTCAGTAGAAAACAGGAAAGCAAAACAAGGAGATGGTTTGAGTCTTGAATTATCTTGGGTCATATAGAAATGTATTACAAATATCCATTTAAATTTCTGTAATATGAATTGAGGTTAGATTTGGTACGTTTATTTTGGTGCCAAGTCCTGGGGAGCCATCAGAGAAATGTATTTAATTATTTGACAGTATTTCCCCATAAAATAGTCTCCTTAGATGAGAATGTGTTTCATGTAATTTGAGATATTTTTAATTTGATACCTGGGTCTTGATTTATAAAAATAAAGTCTGTCTCCAAAGAATCAAAATTTTAGATGACCCAAAGAACAATATGTGGTAGGTATAAGTAGGATCACAGTTTAGAATTGGGAGAAGTGTTCAAGATCATCACATGTAGCCCCTTCATTTTACAAATGAGGAAACCGAGGCCCAGAGAAATTGTGGCTTGCCCACATCCCATGGATCACAGGATCCTATATCTAGAACTGGAAGGTACCTCAGAGTCTAGTCCAACACTTTCATTTTATAGATGGGAAAACTGAGGCCCAAAGGGCCTTGCCCAGCCAAGATCACCACATAGAAGATCTAATAATCAAACCTAGGTCCCTTGACCCCAAATGCAGGCCTTTTTCTACTCCTATATGCTATGTTGCAGTGTAACTTTAGTAGTGACTAGTCTATAAGAAGGGGTCTGCAAATATATGATGGTAAAATCATATATTGGTGGGGTAGTAATGTAGTGAGAGTGAAGCACCACAAATGGCCTGAGGCCTGCATTGGGACCCACAGAATATTAAAGACTTTAGCGTCCTTGGTTTCTGTTAGAATGTCTATTCTTAGTTCTCCTACGTGCCTGTTCCTTCTTAGCCTTTTTTTGTGGAATCATCATCTATGTCACACCTACTATAAGCTTGACATAAATGAGTGTGTGTTCACCAAAGCTAAGTTCTGGCTCTCTTCTCTCTGTTGTTGTCATTCATTCATTTCAGTCATATCTGACTCTTCATGACCCCATTTGGAGTTTTCTTGGCAAAGATACTGAGGTGGTTTGGTATTTCCTTTTCCAGTTCATTTTACAGATAAGGAAAATGAGGCAAACAGGGTTAAGTGACTTGCCCAGAGTCACAAAGCTAGTAAGAGGCTGGATATGAACTCAGGTCTTCCTGCCTCCAGGCAGGATAAGTACCCTATTCACTGGGCCACCTAACTGTCCCTTCCTTCTCTTTATCCACTCTCTTTTGGTGATCCCATCATTTTCGACTGTTATCTTGAAGCAGATGACTTCCACATCTGTATATTCAATCCTAATCTCCCCAATGCTGTTCCCACATCTGTAAATGCCTTCTATCTCCTCCTTAAATGTTTCATTGGTACGTGCTATTATTTTCCCCCATTTAACAGAATATTTTGGATATCAAATAATCTCAAGGCTGTCCTTAAGATAACAAAGACAATTTCCCCAAAATGCACAACGCCTTTGTCTGCTTGTCCTTTACTATCCACAACTTTGCTTATGACCTAGGAACAAATTCTCTGTACGTGCAACTAACTGGTACTCATCCATGCCTTATTAGCTTCTGGTGTCACTAATCCAATGAGAAACCTTTTTTTTTTTTCTTTAAATACACAGAGGAGAACAGAAGGAAGTTTAAGGCACCCAGTCAAGAATGACAGTGTGGAAATTATCACATTTATTATGTTCTTTTAAAAAATATATACAAGCTTTGCATGATAGAGAAATTATGTTTCACGGACAGTCCTCTTTTTTTGTACTTCTGCACATTGGAAATGCTCATATTTGATGATATTTGTCAAGAACAGAAATAACAAAAAACATGTACTTTTTAAAAAGTGGCTTTATTCCCTTATTTATCAAATCAATGAAGCTAACCTGTAAGCTTATTTTTTCTTTGTTGCTCAGAATTTATTTTTTATTCAATTCTATGAGTTTTTTAAATAGTATTTTATTCCCCCCCCTCAATCCCATAAGCTTATTTTAAAGAAAAAAAAAAAGATAAGTAGAAGGGAATATTAATAGAAAACAGACTTAGGAAGATAAAACAAGCATATGATTTAAATCTGTTTCTCAAATTCTCCAGTCTACTATATACTACACAGAAGGCAATAAAAGTCACTAGTTAGAGGACCTAGGTTCAAATTCTGGCTCTCTTATTATCACATGACCTTGGGTAAGTCACTGGACCTCTCTGGACCTCAGGTCCTCATCTGTAAACTGAAGGGGACTGCTCTAGATCAGGGCTTCTTAAACTTTTTCCACTTGAGACCCCTTTGTGCATTTTGGCAGCATTCATTGGCTTTGCATGGCCTGAGGGCATGTGAGGTGCAAAGTGCACATGCTTTGTGTTCAGAACCAAGGCTGCAGTGAAGTTCCATGGTGCAATGTGGGCAGGCGCTGCCAAAAACACCTCAGATCCATTTTATCCATTTAATTTTTAATTAATTTTTAGTCGTTTCACGTTCAGAAACCTTTAACTGTTGCCAAATTTTTTTGTTCTCACAGTTTAAGATGCACTGTGATGGCCTCTAAGGTCCTGTTCTGCTCTTGATGATTCTTTGATCTAATTAAAAAACATTAAATTAAATTTATTTATTTATTTGATTAAAAACCATTCATTAGTCTATACTATGTGATATGCCAATAAGACACTTACACTCCGGGTTGGGGGGGGTGGAACAACACATTCACAGATAAGTATAGTACAAAATTGATCCAAAGATCCTGGGAGAGAGGGACAGCAGTGAGAACTGGTGATAGGAAAGGTCTGGAAAGGCTGAGATCATGATTCTGAGCTGGAAGGGACTTGGGTCATCCAGTCCCAGTCTGATTTGACAGATGAGGATGAATTCTGATCCAGTGACCAGCCCAAGATCACACAGGTGCCCAAGAAGACAAGGGCAGGATTGGAACCAATCTCCTGGTCTTCTCCATGGCATTGGAGGTGGCATTAGAGTTGATCCTTGGAGAGAGCTAGTTATTCAAAGAGGAGGGAACAATAAGGACCACAGCTAGTGTTTGCATAATGCTTTAAGGGATTGCAAAGTGCTTCTCCTTTCATCCTCACAACAGCTTGGTGATAGGTGTTACTATTACTCACATTTTACAGATGAAGAAAATGAAGTCCCAAGTGATTAAGTGACTTGACCAGAGGCGTCATATCGCTAGTCAGTAGGTAGGAATTGAAAATGGGTTTTTCTGATACCGGCTGCAGCACTCCATCCATGGGGCCATCTAAGAACATCAATCATAGGAAGCAGCCCATCCAAAGACCTGGAGTCAGTAAGCATTTATTAAACACCTACTATGTGCTAGGCACCTTGCTAAGCACTAGAGATGCAAAGAAAAGCAGAAGACAGTTCCTGCCCTCGAGGAACTTACAATCTTCTGAAAATACAGCAGCTGATAAATTGCAAACGAATTCAGAAAGCAAGAATTGCCAACTTTTCATAGGTTTTTGGTACTTGTAGGGGTCACGAAGGAAAATTTCTCATTTTGCAGTTAAAGAAAGTGAAGTCCTTTGCTTTCTTCACTGGAAAACCCAAATCCTGGCAGGTGCATGTGGATGGAATCATTGTTCCAACCATGAATTTCTCCGGTAGTTAAACTGGCATTAATGCCAGTAGAAATGAGTCAGTTTCAAGACAGGGTCAATCAATCACCAGTCTGTCTTTTTGCTAGTGATAATTAGAAAGATCAGCCAGTAAGAGAGAGGGAAACAACGACACTAAAAAAGCACAGTGTGCTGCCCCTTAGGAAGTTCTAAGAAGAACTGACATTTCTCTAGCCTTTTCAGGTTTTCATAACTCATTACAAGCATTATGTCAGATCCCACTAGAAAGCAGCTAGATGCCATAGAGGATAGAGTGCTAAGTGAAGTCAGAAAGTCTTGAGTTCAGCTGTTCCTCACTCACTGAATCTGCCTCAGTTTCTTCATCTGTGAAACTGGGCTGACGAAAGCACCTATCCCACAGTATTATTATGGGGATCAAATGGGATTACCTATGTTAATTCTTTGCAAGCTTCAAAGTGCTGTATAAATGTTACGCATTATTATTAGCATATACATTCCTTGATGGCAGGGACTTCCTCCCTCTCCCCTTTCTTTGTATCTCCAGTGTTTAGCAGAGTACCCAGAACATAGTAGGTGCTTAATGAATGCTTGTTGACAAGAATAACTGATATTTGTATAGGTCTTTAAAGCTTGTGACTGATGTTATTTTCATTTGATCTTCCCCTCGGCCCTATGAAGTAAATGCTTTATTGTTCAGTCATTTCAGTCATGTCTGATGCTTTGTGACCCCATTTGGGGTTTTCTTGGCAAAGATACTGGAGTGGTTTTCCATTTCCTTCTCTAGCTCATTTTACAGCTGAGGAAACTGAGGCAAACAAGGTTAAGTTATTTGCCCAGGATCACACAGCTACTAAGTGTCTGAGGCTGGATTTGAACTCAGGTTTTCTTAATTCTGGATGTGGTGCTCTATTCCCTGCACCACCTACCTGCCCTCTTGTTGACTGACTGATCTTCAAAACAGCCCCATGAGGGAGGGGATCCAAGTATTATTATATCCATCTTACAAAGAATGAGTCTTCCCAACTTGAGGTGTGGCACTCTATCCACTGTACCATCTAGCTGTCCCCTCCCACCCCCAACCTCCCAGTTACACAATTAGTGTCAAAACTGAGATTTCCACTCCAGTGTCTCCTGACCTGAAGTCCAGGGTTCTTTGTTGCCTCGGTGTATAAAGCATGAAAAGACTAATTAGAGATTAATTAGAGAAATTAAAAATGGGAAGAATATTCAAAGACAATTTAGCAATAACCTTGAGAGCACAAGGTGGTGGGCAGTGAGATATTTGGATATTCACTGTGGTCATATAGCAGGATGCATAACTGCCACCCACAGGATATGCTCCCAAGAAAATTAGATTGTAATCAAATGCATGTGGTTCACCCACATCCCCTGATGTGGAGACGAGTAGCAGACAAAAAAGGTTGGCATCAGCCAAAGGCTGCTATTTCAGTAGTCTTGGAACATGCAGGACAGAAGTGGGCAGCCCAACTGAGGGGCTGAAACGTGGATGTTTTGGATTTCTGGAGGCTGCGGTCTCCTCATCTGTCAAACGAAAGCATTGAAATAGAAGGCTTCTAAGGTGGATTCTATCTGGGGCTTCCTGTCACTTTATAAAAGTGCACAAGACCACTCATAGCCATTTGGCCATTAACTTCAGTGAGCCTCTGTTATCTGAGCTGTAAAATGGGGGCAGTGATTTCTCACTGCTTGTTGTGAAAGAAGTACTTTGTCAAATATAAAAGGCTATAGACATTTTAAGATATTGTTATTATTATTTTTATCTAGAGGGAAGTGAAGTTAGGGCAAGAGGCTTTTGTGCAGGAGTTGTGGACAAGATTGACATAAAAGGGGGGCAGAAGCCACCTGCTGCAGTAGAATTCTGACTCTGGTCTTTACGACCTGTGTGGCCTTGGATGAGCTATTTGACCTCTCTGGTTCAGTCACTTACCTTTCGTGGGCCTCAGTTTCCTCCAGAGTCAAATGAGGGGCTGGGGCCAGCCAGCCTCGGAAGTTCCTTCCATCGCTGGATGTAAGATACTGTGGGGTGGCAGATGAGCACTCTCCTTTGCTTTCCCTTCCTCCTCGCCACAGCATCTCTCCTCACCAAGGCCCTTGGGGCAGAGGCAGGGGCAGGAACTAGATAAGCTGCTGGCACCTGGGAGTGGAAGAGTCTAAGAAAAAGGAAAGGGGAAAGGGGAAAAATGAATGAGACAAAGGGGAAAGCAAGTGCTTGGAGGCCAGGCAAGGAGCAGGGTTTTTCCTCTTTGTCAGTAGGTAGTTGTAGTCTGAGAAACCAGGGAACAAACCCACCCAGAGGCAGCACTTGGAGAGAGGGAGGGCAGCTACTGGATTTGGGGTCCAGCTACCTGGGTTCGAATCTCTCCACCTAGCAGTGATGTTGGACAGGTTGCTACACCTACTAGCCTTCAGTTTCCCCATCTGTAAAATGAGGTTGTGGGACCTGGATTCAAATACAGTCTGTCATTTACTCCTTGTTTGACCTTGGGCAAGTCACTTGACTTCCCTGGGTCTCAGTTCCCTCATTTGTAAAAGGAGAAGTTTGTACTACAAGGCCTCTGAGGTCATCTTCAGCTTTACCATCTATGATCCTATGACCTGTAGGGTCTCTTCCAATTTGAAAACTATGGGTCCCATACTTACAAAAATAGTGATAGCAGCTCTTTGTGGTGGCCAAGAATTGGAAATTGAGGGGATGCCCATCAACTGGGAAATGGGTGAAAGAGGTGGGCTACATGAATGTGATGAAATATTATTGTGCTATAAGAAATGATAAAGGGGATGGTTTCAGAAAAACCTAGGAAGACTTATACGAGCTGATGAAAAGTGAAGTGAGCAGAACCAGGAGGATATTGTACACAGTAACAGCAATCTTGTAAAGGTAATCCATTGTGAAAGATTTTACTATTCTTATCAATATATGACAGTTCCAAAGGCCTCATGATGAAGAATGCTATCCCATTCCAGAGAGAAAACTGATGGACTTAGTGTAGATTGAAGCATTTTTTTTTAATTTTTAAAATTTTCTTATTTTTTTTTTATTTTTGGCAACATAGCTAATATGAAAATATGTTTGCATGACTTCACGTGTAAAAAAATAAATTTAAAAAAGAAAGCTATGGGTCCTTGTGGAGGAGGAGACGTAAGAGGGCTGAAGTGGAGGAGAAGAGACTTCCTTTAAGACCCAATGAAGCTCCCACCCTCCCCCAGATTTGCATTTTCCAGGAGTTACCACAGGCTCTTTCAAGAGTGAAAGGGAATGTTGGGCTTACAATGTGGCTTACAGGGGCCTTAAGAGCAATGACTAGAGCACCACTGTGCTCTCTTGGGGCATCTAGGCAGGCAGAGGTGGAGAGTATGGGATGGAGAGAGTTGGGCATCTAGGGGTTTGAGGGCAAGGGGACAACTTTCTAAGTGGTGTGGGAGGGTGGAAGAAGGAAATAGGAAGGGAGAAGGTAGAGGGCAGCTGTGCACAGAAACACGGAAGAAAGCTAGAGCTGGATGGCAACCTCAGAGGTGATAGAATCCAGCCTCCTCCTTTTACAGGAGAGCCAACTGAGGATCTGAGAGGGGAAATGACTTGCCCAAGGGCACAAACACAGTAAATGATAGGCCAGGGATTCACATCCAGGCCCAGAGCTTTCACCATCATGCCCACTACCCCAAAAGGATCAGGGACAGTTTTTAGAATAGAGGACAGTGGAGAGAGTGACACATTTAGAGTCCAAGGATTTGAGTTAGAATCCCAAATGCCACTCATCACTTGTGTGACCTTGGATAAGTCACTTCCTCTCTTGGGTCTCTGTTTCCCCATCTGAAAAATGAGGGAGGTTGGATGAAATGACTTTTAGTCCTTTCTAGCTCAAAATCTAATAGCCCATGCAGAAGTCCAATTGAGAGATTATGTCTTTGCCTCACTGGCTGTTTATAAGAATTTGTATTATCAGAAGGGAGAATTTTTGCATCAAACACTGAAGTCAAAACAGCCCCACCTACTCATGTTGGGGGGAGCGAGGAGGAGGAAGACGTTCTTCTAGTCACCTGTATCTCATTAAAAAAAAAAAAGGAAAGCCATTTTACAGCTGCAATCCATTTGATCATAACGGCCCCTGAAGCCCAGCTTTATTGATGTGTGTGCTTTGCATTCTACCAATCCCATTTGGAAAGCTTCACCTGGGTAGCTGGCTTCGTGCCCATGCTATAAATGATGCTGTGTGATCTAAGAGCTGGTCAGCTCCCACCTCTTGCCCTGGGTACCCTGTGCCTGAGTCCATCAGGACCTGAAACTTTTCCTGTCTTTTTGGACCAGATTGAACCTGCCCCACGTGGAATTCCAAAGCTCCTCCAAAGGAGGGACTTCTCAAGGAGAGAGAGGCAGAAGGTGGGGGTGTAGTGGGGTGGCTGCCAGCAGCCAGTAGGAGGACAGGTCCTGTTATGTGTTTCCTTTACTGTGACCCCAAGGAAGTTGTCTGAAAAGGATGCTGTGGGAATTCCAAATATGGTCATTTTCCCCAGCTGCTAACACCCCTATTAAAAGCTCTCCAGAAGAGAACCTCACTTCACTCTTGGTGAAAGATGATCCAGGAAATGAACATTTCTTGGTTTATGAGTGCATTTACTGAAACATATCATAGCTGGGGGGACAAGAAGGATTCATTTGATTCCAGTCTCCCCTTCCTCCCTCCCTGCTGCCAAGTCTGCTAGACAATCCTTTCTCCCACCTCTGACACATTGTCTTTGTGACTCCGGCTCATCCCAACCTCTCAAAGTATTCTGGGAGTATAAGTTGAAGAGGAGGTGCCCACATGTACTGGTAGAGGGAATGTCCTCATCTGGGAACTTCTCATAACAATGAAATCACAGGTGTAGTCCCCTCCCCACCCCCTCCCCCATGCCCATAGGAGGCAAACTTGGTGCCTGGCTCTGCATTCAGAGTATTTGTCTTCAAATCTCAGCCCTCTCATTACCTTTGTGACTGGGGACTTGTCACTTCACTGCCCCCTCAATTCCTCAATTTGCTCCTGTGTAAGATAGACATAGAGAGGCAGCTAGGTAGGTGGCACAGTGTATAGAGTTCTGGTCCTGGAGTCAGGAAGAACTGAGTTCAAATCCAGCCTCAGACACCTACTAAGTGTGTGACCCCGGACAAGTCGCTTATTCTGTTTGCCTCAGTTTCCTTGACTGTTAAATGAGGATAATAAAAGCACCAATCTCCCAAGGTTGTGAAGATCAGATGAGATATTTTAAAGCGCTTAGTAGAGTGCCTGGCACATAGTAAGTGTTCTGTAAACGTTAGCTATTACTATGTCAGAGACAAACAGGAAGAGAGACAAATGGTAGATGAATAACAGGTTTTAGAGCTGTCTAACACCTATGGTCCGCAGAGTCCCACTTCCCGCTCCCTCTGTGTATCACTAGAAGGATGCATAGCTGGCTTAAGGCGGGGAAACTGGAGACACCATAAACCCTTCAGCGTCCCTGAATCCGAAGCTTGGGTGAATGAGCACTCCTCCCCTCCCCCACCTCTAAGTCTCTCCAGTGGGCGCCGAGGAGTGCTCCCATCGCGGACTTGGACTGAAGCCTCAACTGGAGGGGATCAGCTTTTCCCCGGGCCCCGCCCACCTCTCCTCCTTGCCCCTCCCACCCCTAGCCCCGCGGAGTGTCCCCTTGCTTCCCTCGCCAGTTCTGCCCTGGCCAAGTACCCTAAGCTCAGTCCCCGTCGTCTCTCCCTTTCTTCCTCCCCCCGCCCCCTCTCTTTTCCTTCCTCCCCTTTCTGCTGTGCGCTGAAGACCGGGGAGGCGAGCTCAGCGCTGAAACTTCTCCGTGGCTTTCGCCGGAGAACTGGGCATGCTCAGGAGGCAGGAGACTTTGGGCTTGCAAGTGGGAAGCGTATGCCTTACCGCGGCCAGGTGGAGCCGGTCCATGGGAGCGAGCGGCCAGCGCCAGGGCCCGACGCCGCTGCGCTGCCCAGCTCCGGTGCCAGCCTGGGCAGACCCCGAGCCAGGATGTCCTCCTTGGCTGCATACGGTAAATGGGTTTACTTGCTCATTTTTCCCCCCTACTGGTCTGGCGTGGGGGCAATCCCTCAGCTGTCCTTGTTCGGGATACCCTCTGATCATAGAGTGTAAACTTCTGGGTCCGAGTGAAGAGGTGGGGTGGGGGCTGCCGCAGCTTGGCTTTCGAGGGAGGCAGGGTCATCGTCTTGGGGGTGCCGAGCTGTGAAATCAGGGCTGAGGGCAGAGTTGTACAAAGATACTAGCAAGGATCAGCAAGCTCGCCAAACTTAAGGCTTGGGAGTGGGGACTTGTTTTCCAGGAAAATTCTCTTTCTCCGAAGCCACCAGAGAGAGATTTGTATTGCAGGGATCCGAGGAGGGGTTGGGAGGAGGGTGACGGCTCAACTCCCCCTGAGGCTTCTGCTGCCGGGGTGACCTTGGGCCAGTCACCCAAGTTCTTCAGGCCTCAGTTTGGCCAAGGAAGGTAATGCTAACATCTACCTCATCAGGCTGGGGTGAGTTTAAATTAATTTAAAACCGGAGACCCTAAAAAATAAGTCAGTTTGGAAATAAAGGTGCTGGGTAGACACTGCTCTTTGCAAATATTTCCAATTTCAGAATAAATCACAGTCCCCAAGATTTCAGACTCACACCACAAGCTGTGCTAAAGATACCAGTTAAGGGTTCTTATCAATGCTTCTGTTTGTGAGAAAAGTAATTTAGTTCATCCTTTATCAGAGATGCTGTTGAGTGACTTGGTTAGGAAATAGAAACTCAGAATGATTTTTCTCTTTCCCTTGTATTAGATCAGTTGTGAAAGGTGTTTAAAAAGTGAAGTCTGGTAAGGAATTACTGGGAAAATTAGCCACTGCCATAAGAGCTTCTATTGTGGGAGAACCTAGGAGTTTTAGGCAAGGTGAGAAAGGCAAAGGCCAACCAATGCAGGAGGCTGCCTCCATTTCCTGTTCCCTCCGGCAAGCTTAAAGGGACCTGCCTTACAAGGCATAACCCACTTAAAATGATTACTCAGGTACGGGAGGCTGGGGATGGATGTGCAGGTGAATTGCCAACAAAGTGCATTGGGGAACCTATTTCCCCACCTCTAAGCCTTTGCTGGGACCAGGGCTGGTTCTTCTGGCAGTCACTTTTTAGCTGCCTCACAGTTTTCTTTTTGCATCTGAAGAATCTTAACAGATTCTTACAAGGATGGGTGAGCACATTGATGAGGATTTCAAAATACATCCATTCATTGACAGACATCTATTTTTAATCCTTTCTGCTATCAGAGGAATCCAACTTTTGTACTTGACTGCCTTTTAGATTTCCCAGGCTGCCTGGGGATGCTCTCAATGCCAGGTTTCAATAATAACGGGTACTATAAACGACTAGAAGCTTTCAAGGCTTAATTGGGCACCCAAGTGGGGAAAATGAATTCAGAATAAGTTAAATCACTTTGAAAAGCGAGCTACTTCACTAATTAAAGGGGAAGCAAGTTATTTCTTCAGAACTAAAAATTAGGCAGGAGGTTGTTTTTTTTTAATGCTAAAGGTATTTGAAACTCAATAAAATAAACTCGAATTCAAATTCTGCCTCTAACTAGTTGTGTGACCACGGGCTAGTCACTTCACATCTCTGCCTCAGTTTCTATATGAGTAAAATAAAAGGATTGAACTGGATGGCTTCTGAGGTACATTCTAGACCTAAGTGTACAATCCTATCCTATGAGTCTATGATTTTTCCAATGTTTGGTTTGTACCTTTCCCAGAATTTCCCCTCCTCCCCTGTGGTCTCTGAGTAATGGCTGAGGATTATCTGCAGAGTTGGTATTAATTCAAACATAGAGTAATAAAATTGAGATAGAAGATGTTATCCCCTCAAGGTTTTTCCAATCAAGCAATCAAGTTAGTGAGAATCTCATTTCACCCCCTTCAGTATTTCCCTTAGTTCCTGGGGTATGCACAGTTCCTTATCTGAAGATAGCATCATACCTGCCATGTTTTAACTCATCTGCTTATTGAAGGCAGAGTCAGGCTTAAAAGAATGTTGAGTGACCATAAGATTGAACTCGGGTTTAGATGACTGGATGTGAGGTGGCCGAATAGTATCTCCCTATCCTGATCTTAGAGGTATCTAACTTTGCTTTTCTTGTCTCCGTAAATGTATTTGTCTTGGTGCAAGGCAAAGCTTGAAGGATGACCGGTTTTCACGTTAGCAGGAAATTTTAGGCTCTGATGAAGGCCAGAGTTTTAATGCAACATACATTTTATGGAGTGTTTGAAGACAGGCAGGAGGACAGGACAAAAATGGTAGATACATTTTTTTTGGTTTTGTCTTGTTTTTTTTTTTACTCTCAAGCAATTTAACATTCTAGCAAGGGGGAATTAGATACTATAATATAGGGTTTTCAACCTGGGCTCCACAGCTCCCCCAGTGGTCCAGTTTATAGATTTTTAGGGAGTCTGAACTTGGGTGGGAAAAATGCTTTCTTTATTTTCACTAACCTCTAACTGAAAGTTAACATTTCCTTTAATTAAAAAAAATTCTGAGAAATTTCAAATAAAAAAAAAATTCTGAGAAGGGGTCCATAGGCTTCACTTAAGCTGCCATGATACCAAAAAAAAAAAACCCAACATTTTTCCATTGGAATGATATGAGTAAAATTCAAAAGTGGGAAACAGATCTCTTTGTGAGAAATCGGTGAAGGGTTCAGGAAGGAGATGCCATTTGAGTGGAGGCAGGAGGGATGGAAAGGATTCTGATTGGGAGTGTGTGGGGGTGTTTTCAAGTCTTCTACCCATAGGATAACTAATATGGTTCATAAATCAGGATCATAAGTCTAGAGCTTGAAGGGACCTCAGAAAGCATCTAGCCTAACTCATTTTGTAGATGAAGAATCTGAGGTCAAGAGAAGGATTCTTATTTTTTTTAAAGGATTCTTGTATTTAAAAAATTTTAGGCTTATAAATAAACTCTTTTAAAAATGCTAATCATTTCCTAATAATTTTCCTCTGCCAACCCTATAGAAAATCCTCCCTTTGACCATTCTCTGTACTAAAGGAAAAGTTAAGCACAACCAACTATCCCGCAGCAATTGTACTAACTGCATATATAGTATTCTGCACCTGTAGTCCCCCTCTCCCCCTGCCCCTTTGTGCTTTCATCATCTATTGGTTGGTGTCAAGGCTGGTTCTTGTATTTAGCCTGCATTTTAACTGCTTTTTTTGCTTTTCCATTACTAGCTTGTTCTACAGTATTCGTGCTTTTCTGGTTTTCTGTAGAACTGTCATTCAAAGGTTAGGAAGACCTCTGAAACTCTGGTAGACTCACTGTGACAAACTTTCAAGAGGATGTGGATGGGAAACACACTAATACGCAGGCGTGGATGGGTTGTGATTTGCGTCACTGGGGGGGACATTCATATCAATAAGGTCACAGATCACTTTGAGTTGTGTATATTGTTATCCTGGTTCCACTCTTTTTTTTTTTTTTTTTTTTTTGCTCATCATTAGCTTGTTCAAGGCTTTCTATGCTTTTTAAAAAAATTTATTTTCATTTATCATTTCATGCAATGTGATTGTCTTCTGTTACATTGATACATTTGGGGCAGTGATGTGGTGCAATGATAGAACTTTGGGCCTGGAGTCAGGAAGACCTGAATTTAAATGTGGCCTCAGACACTTATTAGCTGTGTGACCCTGGACAATTCACTTAACCCCATTTGCCTCAGTTTCCTCTTCTATAAAGTATTGCTGTGATTATTTTGTTATATAGGAGAACTTTTTGAGGGCTATACCCAGTAATAGGGTTGCTGAGTCAAAAGCTATGAACAGCTGCGTGACTTTTCTAGAATACCTGAATTGTTTTCCCAAATGTTTGAACCAAGCTCTACCAATTGTATGTTAGTGGGTTTATGTTCCCATAGCCCATCCAACAGCAACAATTGCTTCTTCTATTGTGTTTGTTAACTTGCTGGATATGAGCTGAAATCTCAGTTGTTTTAAATGATCATTTCTTGTATTAGTAACCTTGAATTTCTTTTGTTCATTGTTAATAGTTTGTATTTCTTTTTATTTTGACCTCATGCTTATTATATATGTACCTTTCTGTAATTTTAATTTTGTTTAACTGATGACATAATGTATTATACGTTCACAGCTGGTTGGCTGGGACTCTTTTGTAGAGAACAGATTGTTATTCTCAAGCCGTGTAAAAGAAGTACCAGGGAACTTTGTCCTCTACAGTGGGGAAATGATTGTCTGGTAGCTTACCAAATCCTTGCTCATACTGTCTTGTGTGCTTGTCAGCTGAGATGTCAACCGGTTCGTGGGGAAGCTTAAAAAAGGCATCATGGGGCTGGTGAAGCAGTTCAACAACATTATTTAATCAACTACTGATGACTGGGGGCACAAAGTGGGTACAAAGAGAGAAATGAAATGGTCCCTGCCCTTGCGAAACTTCCATTCTACTGAGGGCATATAACATATAATATACCCAGATAAGGAAATCTGAGGAGGGAAGAATACTAACCATGTTCTATGCAAGAGGTGATAAGGATGGAAGAAGAGTGGTGTCCGTATGTCTATAGAGAAGGGGATATGTGAAAGAGTTAATTTTCAGGTAGAATTGAGAGGATTTGGCAGCTCTGAGTGTGAGTGTTTGTGTATGTGTGTAGAGGTGTCAGTGACCTGGAGGGAAGGGTCCAAATGACTCCAAGGTTATGAATGTGGGTGCCTGGGAGGGTGTTGGTACCCTCGAGAGAAGTAAGGAATGAATGCTGCTGGTAACAGGAGAAAGACTGACCAGTCCTTTCATCAGAAAAGCTGGCTTGGAGAAGGGGATTGATTCTTGATTCCGTAGTTGCACAAATATATTCTAATCAAGTGAGAAAGATCAGCACCAACCTCGAGAGATTGACCCTAAGTTCTGTTTAGAACAGCTCAGTAACTAGAAAGAGCACCAGCTCTGAAGTCGGAGGACCTGGGTTCAGATTCCACCTATGATACTACCTGTGTGGCCCTGTGCAATCTACTTTACCGTCCTGAACTTTATTTTCCTCATCTGTAAAATGAAGCAGTTGGACTTGACGTCCTTTGCACTCCCTTCCAGTTGTAGATCAATGATCATATGGCTCTGGCATCTTTGGCTTAAATTATTTTAGGAACCATTTATTAAGCACCTGCTGTGAGCTGGGAATGGCACTAGAATCCCATGGAAAGCAGAGATGATAAAAAAAGCTGTCACTTTTTTGTCAAAGTGTTTTATTTGCATTATCTATTTGACCTTCCCATCTGTAAAATGGGGAAACAGAGGTTCAGAGAGATTAAGTGACTTGGGATTCAAACGCAGGTCTTCCTGACTCCAAGTCTAGAACTTTATCCTTTTTGCCACACTGCAGATTTCGGCCCGGGGTGGGGGGGGTAGGAAGATATTCATCTGGGACACACCATCTAGGGGGAAAAACAAGGGATGCTTTTGAATATGTTTAAATTTGAATATATTTAAATAAGGGCATCTAGTTGGTCCAGTGGATAGAGCCCCAAGCCTGGAGTCAGGAAGACTCATCTTCCTGAGTTCAAATCCAGCCTCAGCCATTTACTAGTTGCATGACCCTGGGCAAATCACTTAACTCTGATTGCCTTGCCAAAAGAACAAACAAACAAAAAGAGATCACAGAGTCAGACATGACTGAAACGTCTGAACAATGACAACAACATTTTTAAATTCCTATTTTATTTTAAAAATACTTTCAAGTTTTAATCAGAAAATTCAGATTTCCATGGCTTGTGAATGTTTTATGATGTCATCATGTATGTTACAGAGTGAGAGGCTATATGGTGTAATGGCTAGACAGTTGACCTAGGAACTGGGAAGTCCTGGGTTAAACTCTGGTCTCTGATACACAGCAGTTGTGTGACCACGGGCAAATCACGTTAACCTCTCAGTGCTTTAGGCAACTCTGTAGGATTGTGCAATACAGAGCCCGTCCTCATCCTCATTGGTAGAGTGTGTTCCCAGTGGGGAGTTTGCTGTCAATTAAAGCTATTTTTTAAAAAGTTACAGGGAAGGTTCAAAGCCTTGTGGCCTACAAGGGATGCCATTTTCAAAGGTGGGGCCAAATAGTGAGTTGTAGGGCACACATGCAAATGCCTTATCCACTGTACTTAAGGTTTTTCTTTCTACCTTCATGAAGCCCTTTTTGAAGAGGTTATGATTCATTTCTTGCCATTTTCCTTTATTATTTCTCTGCAACCTTAGGCAATGGATTTAAATTTCAATATTGCATTATAGGTGGGGATGCTGAAGGGGGCTCTGGTTTCTGTCCTAACCTACTTAACTAGTCTGGGCCCCAGTTTCCTCAAACATAGGTTGGGAGGATTAAGCTCCTTTGCACTATTTAGGTCTCAGATTTTGAGAAACAGAGACAAAGACTTCAACTCCCTTGATCTGACCACAGGGCTTATTGGGAACATACGATGAATTTACTCATACCAAAAGGGTAAGATGAAGGATGTGAATTCCTTGTTGCTGCCACCTGCTGGCTTCCTGGGCTTTGTGTGGCTTTGGGAAATGATGCTATGTTCAGAACTGCTCCCAGGAAGTAAGCTTTCTCCAGACAATAGAACAGCCTTGAGATGGCTCAGCAATATTAGTGGCTGATTTTCTACTGAAGCAGACGGAGGGAGCTGGTACCTTCTTATAAACAAGGCCATCTTGAGTAGGTCAAATCAGGCTAAACCGAGTTGGTCGAATTCCTTAAGAGTCTACATTTTCTCCAGGATAATCATCAATCACTCCCTGTCTCTACCTACAAATGCACCCTTCTCCTGTGGGGAAGAGGCCTGGTCTAACCTGCCTGCACCACTCCTTCCAGGTCTGTGGGCCTATTTCTAAATCCCTTTGGGGACTTTGTACCGAATTTTGCTCCCTAGGCAGTAGCAATTAAGCAAAACTTTCAGCTCTATTTCTTTTGAAAAGTCCCTTTTCTCCTTGCAAATGGCAGAGAGAAGATATCTTTTTACCCTGTGAAAACAGAAGGCCCAAGCTGCCTGTGAATGTGTGGATTTCCTCTTCACAGAAATGAGTTGGGTAGAAACTGATATGTTTCTGACTTGGCCTTTCCCTCAGCTCCCAAATCCTAGGTGATTTGGGCAGAGCTTTCCTCTTATTTTTTCTACCAAATCTGGGTCCTTGTTACACAATCAATAGTGCTTTCACTAAGCATTAATGAGGGTTCTTTTAATTAACACATGGCAAAGCAAGTACAAATCTCCTTTTTGGATTGAAAAACTATTTGAAATTTTAAAAATTAAATTTAAAAAAGATTAAATGCCTGTGTGTCATGGAAATAAAGACAAAAACACCCTACCTTCAAGGAATTTTCGTTGATTGTGGGGAAAATAACATGGATCCAGAGAAGTATATACTTGAATATGTATATGGCAGATGTTATAATACTGTAAATGTGGATAAGACACTTGCATATGTAATATACACAAAGTCAATTCAAGTATTTATGTAGGAGAAGGGAGTTATAGTACCTGGGGCCATCAGGAAAGGCTTTTGGTAATGGATGGCTCTTGAAGAGAATTAAGGTTTCCAGAGGGGGAGCTGAGCTGGAAGAGCATCATAAGCAGCTTAGCCTGTTCAAAAGCAGTGGGGGATGGGAAGCAAATGGGAGTTTGACTGGAAATTATGGGAGGAGGAGGGGGGAGGGGGAAAAGGGGAGGGGGAGAGAGAGAATAGGGAGAGGGAGAGAAGTGAGGGAGGAGGGGAAAGAGAAAAGGAGAGAGAGAGAAGAGGAGAGAGAGGAAATTGGTCTAGAGAGAGAGGCTGGAGCCAGCCTGTGAGGGGCCTCCATTCTATTTGGTGGTGATGGTGCTGGGGTGAGAGGGTCAGGGTTACAAATGTACCCAGGTAATTCGGAGGTAGTTTGAGGAGGAGGGAACACTGAGAAGGGAATCAGGACAGCCTTCAGTGAGGAGCTGGCCCCTGAGCAGAGTCAGCAAGGAAGGTGAGGATTCAGGGAGTCAAAGGTGAGGAAGGAAGGCCTTCTAGACTTGGAGGATGGTTTACAGGAAGACGAGGAAGCAAAAGAGGGAATGTTGACTTGGAGGGACAGTGTGGGAAGGGAGCTGAATTACCGGGAAAACAGAGCTCAGAAAGGTCTGTAATGTGGGGCAAACAAAACAGAATTGTAGAGGTAGGTGGGAGCCCCGTAAATGCCCTGCTCACTTGGGTTTTCTCCAAGAACTTGACAGAGGGCTGCTCAAGGATTGAAGCAGAAGAGTGATACCATACTGTCATCGCTGAACTTCAGGGGTCTGATTTTAATGGCTTCGTGAATGGCGGATCCAAGAAGGCAGAATGGAAGCAGAGAGATCAGTTAGCAGGCTACTGTAAGAGTCCAAGGGAGGGCCTGAACAGGGCTGGTTTCTAGGTGAGTGGAGAGAAGGGAACAGCTGTGAGAGGCGTTGTGGAGGATTGAATTGACTTGGCAGCCAGTGATGGAGGGGATGGCGAGGACTGGGACCTGTGATGACATTGGCACAGAGAACTCCAGAGGGAACTTCTTCTCCCAGTGTGTGTTGGCTCCTTTTCTGTACCTTATAGTCTTGTCTCCAGCACTAAGTTGTTGCATGAGCTGCCCAGGGACCCTCAGCTAGTATGTATTAGAAGTAGGACCCAAACCCAAGTTCTCCAGCCTTAGAGACCTCTCCATAACGCTCTGCCTATCCCTCACTCTCTTTCCTATCCCCTTCTACCTTTCCCTCCCTTTCCCACCACATGCATATACGCAATATATGTATATACACATACATAACAATACACATATATATGTACACATATACATATATGTATAAATCCACACAGTATGTATGCATATATAAATTATATGGATTGTAAAATTGATAATATATTTAAAGTGCTTTGCAAACTTTAAAGTGATCTCTTAGTTACTATCATCCTTTTTAAGATGACAAGTAATTATATTTAATTATTAATTATATTTGTGGTTGGTTACTATCATCATCACTTTTATTATTCAAGGTCACCCAAAAGTCTTAGCACAATTTTAAGCTTTTATAGTTTAATATACATACAAACTTTATAGAACTATGTGAATGTGAGTTGTGATTATTTCAGAGTTTGGAATGGGATTTAAAGGCATAAAAATACTTAGGTATAGTCAGAAATTTTTTTCCATCAGCTATTAAGTGCTGCTTAACTTCATCTCGATTTTACAAATATATATGTATATATGTTGGTATATATGTACATATATGTGTGTATACACGCAACATATATAAATCCAATGTATCTCTTTATCTCATCTGTCTGTCTGTCTGTCTATCTATCTATCTATCTATCTATCTATCTATCTATATTCCCCTAGATTGTTTTCAAGTCTGGTTTCTAACTCTTCTAAACAACTCATGCTTTTTATACAAAATAGTATTTTAAAACATTTTAAAATAGAACATCAGATTTTAAAGCAGACGTGAAATATTTTCTTCACAGTTCAAATAAACATTCAATATAACATTGAATTTAAATAATGTATTAAATGTGAATATTTATCAACTGAATATGTATCAAGTGAAGATATATCAATATGAACATGTATCAATTGAATATATTCATTACTGTGAAGATAACATTTCATTTCTCTTTTGAAATCTACTTTGAAAGGTTTTTAACTGTCGTATTCTATAGAAAGGACCCTGAACCATTTAAAACTTGGAAGTTTATGTTAAAGGCCAGGCTCAAAAACAATCTAGGAGAACCAGACTTTTGTCTAATGGATAAATAATGATGTTGTAAAATTAGAAGTAACACAAAAGATTATTTCAAAGAGAAGATCTGAGAGAGGTGGATTGGGGAAGAAAAAACCACCATTTCATAATTGGGGAAAGGCTGGTCATGGGAAAGTCATACTGCCAAACAGAAGATGGCTGGAATCTGTCTTTTTCTTGCTTGAGTCTATTTTAGGAGAAAAGGTGGAGGAATGCTGTGTGGTCAGAAAGCTGGTAATGGGTACATAAGAGGCCACGTCAGGCCTTTTCTGAGATTGAGAGAAAGTCATGATAGCTAAAACTTAACCTGCAGCAGTAAAAGAAGTGACAGGCTGGGTTCTTTCATCCCAGGCAAAGGCAGAACCTGGCAATTGGGGATTTTAATGCTGAATCAGGGAGCAGAGGAGCCAGAGGAAAAACAACGGCATCCTTAAACCATAGTAAATGGAAGCCAACTGCAAGGCCCTTTGATATAAAACTGGACAGAGTAGAATCCAATGCAGAGCCAAGCTTGATGAATAGCAAATAAAGCTCCATTGCTTCTCCATTAAGGTCTCTCTCCGAGCCTTTATCCCAGTGTGTAGGTGACCCTGCATCATCAAAGGCTATGCCAGCATTGGACAGCCTCTAACAAGGGCTTCCAAGAGGGAAAGGCTTTGAGTACAGGTCAGTTGATGGATTTTATGTCTGCCATCTGAAGGCCAGCATCGATGAATGCAACCCATGCTCCTTTCTGTATGATAGGATATTTAAAAACTCTTTAAAACAGAACATAAAAATCTTAAAATAGATATGAAGTGGTTTTTAATCACAGTTTTGAAAAAAATATTTTTGACTTACACAGGAAAGAAACTTGGAAAACATCTATCATGTACAAAGCATTAGATACAAGTAAGATAATATATAAAAATTCAGGTGGTTATACATGTCATTTATTATGATTGCTATTACCACCACCACCACTATCACCACCACCACCACTATCACCACCACCAC
>NW_020951112.1:3102512-3115131 GCF_900497805.2 Vombatus ursinus | reverse complement strand
ACCACCACCACCACTATCACCACCACCACCACTATCACCACCACCACCACTACTCCTAATTCCACTACTCCTCTTCCTCCTCTTTTTACTCCTACTCCTCCTCCTCCTCCTCCTCCTCCTGCTACTACTACTACCACCACTACCACCATAATCATCATTACTGCCAACGTCTTGTGGCTCTGGGTTCTATTTGCCTCATCTGTTAAATGGAAGTGGGAAAAGGGTTGGAGTAGATAGCCTCTAGTGTCCCTTTTAACTCTATTCCTGACATACCTGTGTGACATTAGGCAGGTCACCTAACATCTAGGGTCTCAGTTTCTTATCTGTAAAATGAGAAGCATTGGAGTAGGTGGCATTGGAGGTCCATTAAAACTCTTACAGTCTATGAATTGTTCCAAATCCAACTTATGGCTGGTTTCTCTTTAGCAGGAGCTTATCCTCAGAGGGTTTGGGAGTGTTTCATAGAATAGATGGCCCTTTGATGCCATGAAACCTATCAATTCCATTTAATTGGGGCAACTAGGTGGCGCAGTGGATAGAGCACCGGCCCTGGATTCAGGAGGACTTGAGTTCAAATCTGGCCTCAGACACATAACACTTACTAGCTGTGTGACCCTGGGCAAGTCACTTAACCCCATTGCCTAACCAAAAAAAAACAAAAACCAAACAAAACCAAACAATTCCATTTAATTCCAATAAATAGAATCCCTCCCTCTTCTCCCTATCCCTCACTCAACATTGCACACACTCTCTGTTTTTTTTAACCCCATGGTTGCCAAAATGGTAGATGGAGCTTACCCTTTCAACCAAATCAATCTTCATTTAGGTCTCTTCATAAACATCCAGACTTTTCATTCTTCATTCATGTTTTGTATCCCCTACATTGCTCAGGTTTCCAATATCTGCTCCCTACACACTAACATCCTCTCTGCTGCTCCTTAGTCTATTTACTTTCTTTTCCCCCAAGAACTGTCCATTATTTTTCTTCTCTATTATGAGACTTGTTCACTGAATCATAAGACCATAGTTCTGGAACTAGAAGGGACCACCTTATAGACCACCAAGTCAAACCCCTTCATTTTGCCAATGAGGAAACTGAGACCCAGAGAGGCAAAGTGATTTACCTAGTGTAACACATCTAGTCAATATCAGAGGCGGGATTTAAAACCAGGTCTTCTTGACTCCGAGTTCTCACCATATTGGCGTACTTGATTTTCCCTCTTTTGGGTATTTCATTTCCTACTTGTATGCCTTGGCATTGGCTGCCCTTCACACCTGGAATGTGCATCTTCCTCAGTTCTGTCTCTTTGAATCCCTTCAAGACCTAGCATAAGGACCACCTTCTACATGAAAACTTTTCTGATTCCTCCCAGCAGCTAGTTCTCTCCTTCCCAAAACTATTTCAATTTATTTTGTATATATCCTACATATAATTACATATGTATCTAGCACAGGAGGTAGAGGGACTGTGTAACTGAGACCACAGGGATTGGAGACCTCAGTTACTTGCTGTTTTTTATCTGTCTTCATGGTTTGTCAGCTCCAAAGGAAACTGACCTCTAGTTGAAGGAATAGGCTTTCCATTCTCACGTAGGTTGGCTCATTGCTCCTACCTAGGCTACTGGGGAAGGGGGCAGAGTATTGCTTTTGGGTCTAATCTGGGGTTTCCCCAAAAAGAGAGAAAATAAAAGAAACTTAATGCATACATATGAATTAAGAATGGATACAAGATTTGTTCCTACTCAAAGAAAGTGTGTTACAGAATGATCAAAACAGAATTCAGTAACTCACTTTTTGCTCCTAGCTTAGTCACCTGGGAGGTCAATATTCAAGTCTTGTTGAGACATACAAAGTTTTTGCAAGACTGCTCATTACCATGTTATATTTCACCTCAGGTGGAATTGTTCAGTCAGTCAGCTGAGTTTGATTGTTATGGTTCCCTCCCTCCAAGCCTGGCTCCTCCCTTGGCTAAGGTACTGTAGTCATGGTTGAACTCTGTTTTGAAGGTGCTTCCCTCTGCTGTAGCCATTTCTATTTTGTGGCATGAAATTACTGATACCTTGCTAGTGGGAGATGCCACTTCTGACACCATGAGACGCCAAGCACTTTGTGTTCTCATAAAGCCCTATAACAAAGGAAAGAAGATACAAAATGGGATAGTCGCATCCCAGGCACAGATTTGGCTCATCGTGACATATGTTCACAGATTGTGACCTCGTAGTGTGAAGGGACCCTCATTGGACCCTCTGGACAGTTTAGAGTTGCTCTCCCATTTTGAAGCCTGAAGGAAAATGAACAGCTTGAGGGGATGGGTGACTCCTTTGATACATTCAGAGTATCAATTCAGTAGCTGGTAATGGGGACTTAACACATCAGTGAATCATGGCCACATAGAAGTAACTTCTCTATGGTGCACTGGATGTAACTAGAAATCTCTGTGTATGTAGTATGTGTGTGTGTATGGGGTGGGGGTAGGGAGAGGGAGAAGGCAGCAGCCCCCAAAACATGTATGTATTGTCTCAGTACAATGTAAGCTTCTTGATAGCAGGACCAATTGACTGGTGTCTCTGTGTCCCCAGCCTCTAGCACAGTACTCAGAACTCTTTATACCAGACAGTATACTAGGGCCTAGGGACACAAAGACAAAAATAAAAAAAAAGTACCTGCCCTCCAGGGGCTTATAGAATCATAGAAATTGAGAATTTGAAAAGACCTCAGTGATCACCTAGTCTAACCTATGTAAAACAGGAATCCCTATTACAACAAGGGCTTACTTTCTCCTGCTTGGTTTTGTGAGTGACAAGATGGGGCCTGATATAAGAGATGTTATGGAGGCAGAATCAGCTGGACTTGAAAACTGAGTTTGGAGGGGGAGTGAGACAGAGGATCCAAAGGTGGAATTTTGGTTGTCGAGGATGGTGGCAATAAAAAGGCAAGTTTTGGAGGAAGGGAGGGGTGGGAGCCCTTAGATGATGAGCTCTGTGCAGGACTTGTCTTTCTCCTTGTAACCTCTACCAATCAACCTTTTCTCTTGGGAGGGAAAAACCATTCATGTGGCAAGGACTTCAAACACAATTCACCAGTGAAGGATTAGCTAAGAAGTCAGGGGCCTGACAGCTTTAAGATTAGTTATTCAGCAGAGATGTTTTTGGTCTGAACTTTGTTGGTTAGTAGAACTGTATAAATGAGAGGTGACCTGTGTCACATACAGCTGCTAGAGTAGTTTTCCCAGTTTTCCATTTTCTTTTCCTCCCCTATGCAAGAGGCTACTATAGCCACCTATGGTATCAAATGCTAGCTACTCTATCTGACCCTCAGGGCCCTTTACCAACTCTCTTCCTTCTAACTTAGTAAACTTATGACTTATGGTTGCCTAACAGATGCTATATAAGCAAACAATAAAAATTAGTATTTATATAAGGCTGTAAAGTTTGCAAAGCACTTCATATAGTTTTTCCTCAATTGATCCTCACAACAGCCTTGTGAAATAGATCCCAGAGTTATTTTATTCCCATTTTGCATGTGAGGAAATTTAATTTTAGAGAAATGAAGTGACTTGGCCATGGGTCACTTGGTCAATAATTAGCAGAGGCAGAATTCGAACCTGGGTCCTCTTGATTATGAGTGAAGCAAGTCATCTACTGCCCCATGTTCCTTCTACAAAAACACATTTCAAATGTGTAACCAGTTCAGGAAAACAGGGGCTTTGTCATGTGAGCATGGTGATGCACTTCCTTCCAAGGTCATATTTGCATCCCATGGGAGTTCTAAAGTTTGTTATCCCCATGGCCCAGGGTATCATCTCTATTCTGCCATTTTTCTTTCCTTCTCGATTGCTGCATGGGGGTACATGTGGGGCAGCCTTCTCCAATTTATTGGTTGGACCATCTCCTCTGTTCTGTGTTGACATTACCTCCACCCCTACATTGCTTTTTGCCTCAGGGGAAGAATTCTTCACGTCAGCTCTTATGCCTGGCGTGTCTTGGGTATATTTTACTTAGCTGTGTCTATGGTTTTGTGTACATCATTTCTCTTATTTATAATATAACAATCAGGGTAGCTAGGTGGCACCAGAGTGCATAGAGTGCAGGGCCTGGAATCAGGAAGACTCATCTTCCTGAGTTCAAATCTGGTTTTAGACACTGGCTGTGTGAGTCATCAAACTTCTCAGAGCTCTAGGCAACTCTCTGAGACTTTAAATTGCATAGAAGGTGGCAACTTGCATTAGTAGAGAGAATTTCCTCTCCTGGGAGTTCCCTGTATGAAGCTTCAGGCCCTGGTCTTTAGTTTCTCAGCCAAGCCATGTAACCTATGCTGACTCACCCTCTCTCTTTTCTACAGACAAAGAGGTCAGCAGCGGGAGCTACAACCTCTCCAGTGCAACAACAGGAAGTTACTACAGCTGTGTCAGCCAGATCACCATAGGTAAGCAAGCAGGTGCCATTTTGTTTTAGAAAATAAAACTATGTGTGTGCCTGGATGTGGAGATTAGAGACACCTGAACTCTGGAACATTTGGTATTGGGGTCATTTGGGCTAAAAGTCCTCTGCTTGGGAGAAGGAGGTAGTTGGGAGCCCCTTTAAAGAACTGAAAGGCTTCTCTATGGCATTAGAGAAGGAAAATCTGGTTCAGGGTGGGGAGTCCCAGAGAGCTACATGGATTTGCTCAAAGTCTTGCCAAAGTCAGCATTTGAACTCATATTCTTTGACTCCCAAACCAAACCCAGCATTCTTTCTACTACCCCACAATACTATCATAATTATCAAATTATTAACAATAATAAAAAGGGTCCCAGACACATGGTACATGATACCTAGTGGCTAAATTGGAACCCAGAGCTAGAGATGCCCTCCTGGGGAGTGGTCTCATATCTCTTTTTCCTGGGGTCTCCCCAATTTGTGTTCCAGGTTTTCTAAGTCCAATGCTTAGAATTCCATTTCTTCATGGCTTCCTGGGAACTTGCCACCACCGAGGGTGCCCAGCATTGCTGCTTCTGATTCTTTCTGTGAAGAAGGTCTTAATATAGACTGACATATGATTATGCCTTTCCTCTATGCCTGAGGATCCACAAGGCTTAAAAACTCAAGTGGATTTCACTGCTCTTTCAGATTATTTAAACTGAAAAAAAGGCTTCTTCAGAACTTCATAAGATTTCAGAAATAGAATAAATTATTACTTTAAATATTTCTTTCAGAGTTTCAGCAGTGCAACAATTATACATTGCAACTTTCAAAGACTGTTTCTTGAGCGAATGAATCAACTTAAAACTTTCATGATCCTTCTGAGTCTTGATGCTCTCCCACTTGGCTTAAGAGGCCAGAGAGTTTACAGTGGGGAAAAGAGGCTTGAGCTGCTTAAGAAGCTTGTAATGATACTCTGTGCCTTGGAGTTATGGGCTTCACAACTTTTTCAGTTGTTAGGGAATATCCAACTTGAATTGTTTTAAATCATTTCTTCTTTTGTGCCTGACCTGTGATTTTGTTGGTGCAGTAGGTTATGCCTAATAAGGAAACTATCTATCTCAATCAAATAGTGCTGGACAGGGAGTTAGGAAAACCTGAGTTCAAATCAGACCTCAGATACTTACTAACTATGTGACTGTAGGCAAGTCACTTAACCTCTGTTTCCTCATCTGCAAAAGGGTGATGATAGTAGCACCTACCGCCCAAGGTTGTTGTGAGGATCAAATGAGATAATATTTGTAAAGCCCTTAGCACAGTGCCTAAACATAGTAGGTGCTGTATACGTGTTAGCTCTTATTATTATTATTTATAAAATGAGGATAATACTAGCATCTACCTCCCAGGGTTGTGGTCACAATAAAATGCAATAATATTTGTAAAGCTCTTTGCAAACCTTAAAGTGTTATATAAATGCTAGTTATCATCATCATCATCATCATCATCATCAACACTGGGGCAGCTGGGTGGTGCGGGGTGGATAGAGAGTGATGCCTAGAGTCAGGAAGAATCATCTTCCTGAGTTCAAATATGACCTCAGACATTTTCTAGCTCTGTGTTCCTGGACAAGTTACTCGACCCTCTTTGCCTCAGTTTACTCTTCTATAAAATGAGCTACAGAAGGAAATGGCAAACCACTCCAGTATCTTTGCCAAGAAAACTCCAAATGGGGTAACAAAGAGTCAGACATGACTGAAATGGCTAAATAACAACAAAAAACTTTTGACTCCAGAGCCAGTGTTCATTTATTCCATACATATCTCATATTTACATGTCAATGTCCATGTTGTTTCCATAGTCTTAGTAGAATGTAAGGTTCTAGAGGGCAATAAAGGGACCATTTCCTATTTTTTTGTCTGTGTATATAGTAGGTGCTAAATGAATGTTTGTTGAATGAATGGATGGAGGAAGGGAGGAAGTACTCACACAGAAGCAGCCTAGCATCTTAAAAAAGTATGCTGATTTTGGAGTCAGAGAACTTGAGATTGATTCCCAGCTCTGCTATCTACTGCCTGTGGTACCTTGGGGAAGCCATTTAATGTTTGGACCTTCATTCCTCAATGGTAAAATGAAGAGTTGGGTTAGACAGCTTCTAAGATCTCTTTCTGCTCCAAACTTATAATTCTATGAAACTCTGATTCTATTGAATGTTGCAGTCTATTTGCCCTCAAATCAAAGATTTTCTGAATTACTTAATAATTAAATAATAAATTAATTTTTAAAATTAAATTATGAAACTGGTTATTGCTATAATAGTCACTGCTTTCTAGGAGAGCTTATAGACTCACTCTGGGAGTGAGCTTTAGACACTGTCCAACAAATGAGAAAATCACCAAGTGCATAGGAGAAGTCAAATCAAGCAGCCTGAGAGATTCCAGGATGTAACAATTCCTTCTTTTGGGGAAAGTCAGGGAAGGCTTCATGGAAGAGGAGGCTGGACATGAGCTGGGCTTTGAAGGAAATAAAAGGGTTTCAACCGGCACAGATGTGGACACAGGTTCATTCCAGGTATACAAATGTCTGGACGTGGGAGAGGTCAGAACCAAAAAAATAGAGGCCCTTGAATGTAGCATTTTGTTTTGTAAATATTAGGGAGACCCAGAAAGTTTTTGAGAGAGAGTGAGTGTGTGTGTGTGTGTGTGTGTGTGTGTGTGTGTGTGTGTGTGTGTGTGAGTGAGAGAGAGAGAGAGAGAGAGAGAGAGAATAAATCAGATGTGCCTTAAGAAGGTTATTCTGGCTACTGGTTGAAGCTTGCTCCTAATTAAGTAGTTGTTGAGAAAAGCTTGCCCTGCATTTGCAGTCAGAGAACCTGGGTCATAATCTTACCTCTCTTACTTCACATCTGAGGCTGATAGACCTGGAGCCAGAAGGGAACTCAGAGACCATCATGTCCAACCTTGTTTTATAGGCGAACAAACTGAACTTCTCAGAAGAGGAATGAGTTGTCCAGTAGGTTCACACAACTACCAAGTGTTGGAAATGGGATTTGAACCCAGGTCTCCTGACACTAAGATTAGTGCTCTTGGCAGCTATGGGGCTGCCAACTTGTAGAGGCAGGGTAGCCAGTCTGTCCAGGGGTCAGTGATAAAACCCCCTGATTGAGCTCAGGTCACTCTGGGCACATCCTGTCCTTCCTTCCAGGGAGCAGCTTCTAAGTTCTTTGTGTTCCTGGCCCTGCCTCCAATGTAATTTATCTGTAGAGATTCTGATCCACCAAGACCAATTCATTTCTTTCCAGCACCATGGGTAAAATGAATTCCGTGGAGAGCAATAAATAGACATTCTTCCAAATAGTTTGAATATTATGTGATTTGAAAATATTTGTCAATATCTTCAATTCTGGTGGCAAACTAGGTGGTGATTTCAGAAAATAACAAAAAGCCTCCTTAGTTTTCTAGATCATGCATCTATGCCAATCCAACAGGACTCATAAATTGGCTAAAAATTTACCTCTAAAAGGAAACAAAGCAAAACAACCTTAAATTCCTGGCAAGCTGCAGGCTTCCTCAGAGACTATTAAACCTAATGTCTTCAGGCTATTTTCTCTTGTAGTACAATGTCTCCAGCTGGTGTTGGAAATATGAAGGGGGTGGGAAAGGAAACTGACATTTGTGAAGGACTCGAAAAGAGAACAGAAAAAGATGTTGCTGCCATCATCTTTCATTTATATGGCACTTTAAGGTTGCAAAAAAGCAGTTTCTCCACAGAAACTCTGTGCAGTAGGTAGGATAAGGATAAAGACCAGACCTTCCCTGTTGCCATGGGGAACTCCCAAGCCAGAAAATCCTTTCTAAGAGTGCAGATTGGCACCTGCTCTTCAACCTACAGTTTTCAAGAAACCTAAAGCATTGAGAAGGTAAATGACTTGCCCAGGGTCGTGTAACTAGTACGCTTTGGAGGTAAGTTTGGAACCTTGGACAGCTGCCTCTAAATCCAGTGCTCTTTACCCTCTTTGGAGAGGTGGGGAACGGGAAGGGACTAAGTGTTTATGTGATGCCTGGTGTGTGCTGTGTGCTGTGCTAAGCCCTTTACAAAAATTATCTCATTTGATCCTCACAAAAACCCTTTGAGGGTTAACCTTAATTCCAAGGTGCTTTTATTATCCTCATTTTGCTGTGGAAGAAGATTGGGCAGAGGTTAAGTGACTTGTCCAAGGTCACACAGCTGTTACGTGTCTGAGGCTGAATTTCAACTAAAGTCTTCTTAGCTTCAGGTCCAGCAGTCTATCTACTGAGCCACCCAGCTGCCTAATTAAGCTGCCTCTTTAATCCTTCTCCTAGAAGATTTTAAAAATGCAAACAAATGATTATCTTTAGTAATAATTTTGGATTCTGAATTTGGAAATGTTTACTAAAAGATGAATAACATCTCAAATAATTAGGACTTTCATGTAACTGGATTTATGTGTCCAAATTTGTACTATATATGTAGTAGAGATACAAGATGGCTAATCTTAGTACTGGTGGTATATGTCAGAAAATTAGTTTTTAAAAATATCCATGTTATCAGAAAACATTTCCTTCAACAGGAATCAAATATAAAGTTGTCTATTGGGCATTTATAACCTT
Organism: Vombatus ursinus; assembly: GCF_900497805.2. NCBI lineage: Eukaryota > Metazoa > Chordata > Mammalia > Diprotodontia > Vombatidae > Vombatus > Vombatus ursinus. The sequence continues at coordinate 3,106,103 of NW_020951112.1, read as the reverse complement.
TCACCACCTGGATGCCCCTCCCTTGTTTTTCCAGTTCTCTGTTTCCCATGTCTGGAATGCTCTCCCTTCTCATTGCCAGCTCTTGGCTTTCTTTAGGTTCCAACTAACCTACTATCTTCTATAGGAAGCCTTTCCCAGACTGTCTTAATTCTAGGACCTTCCCTCTATCAATTATTTCTTTGTTATCCTGTACAGAACTTTTTTTGCCTAGTTATGTCCTCATTAGATTGTGAGGTCCTTGCAAGCAGAGACTGTCTCTTACCTTTCTTTGTATCCCCAGTGCTTAGTGCAGAGCCTGGTACATAATAGGCACTTAATAAATGTTTAGTGACTGCCACCTCCTAAAACACAGAGACCTCCAGGTATATAAATCAACATGTAAATAAGTATATTCCCATTATTATTTAATGAGAATTTGTGTTCAGTACTGGAGAAGTATTATTTTGATCACCAGAAATAATTTCATCCATTGGATTATTGAGCACGGTGTAGTGGATTGTGGTGCCCTCAAAAGGCAGGAAGAGGGGCAGCTAGGTGGCGCAGTGGATAGAGCACTGGCCCTAAAGTCAGGAGGACCTGAGTTCAAATCCAGCCTCAGACCAAACACTTGACACTTACTAGCTGTGTGACCCTGGGCAAGTCACTTAACCCCAATTGCCAAAAAAATAAAGGGCAGGAAGAACTGGGATCCGGTCCTGCTTCTGACATGTTCTAGTTTTGTGACCCTAACCAAGTCCCTGAACCTTTCTGTGCTCCAGGTGACTCTTTAAGATAATATTGTTGTTCAGTTGTTTTTCAGTTATGGCCAACTCTTCCTGGCCTTATTTGAGGTTTTCATGGCAGAGATACTGGAGTTGTTTGCCATTTACTTCTCCAACTCATTTTATGGATGAGGAAACTGAGGCAAACAGAGTGGAGTGATTTGCCTAGGGTCACACAGTTAGTAAGTGATTTGAATTCAGGAAAATCAGTTTCCCTGACTCAATCTATCCATTGTGCTACCTAACTGCCCTCCCTAAGAGTAGGCATTGCAGAGAAGGTGTCAACCTGTGTTGATAGAGGCATTTTCAGCACCCAGGAGTTCCCTAAATAAATGAAATTATAGGTGTAGTCCCTATCCCTGTTTCATAGGATTTTAGAATTTTAGAACTGGGACGAACTTCACAGGACAACTAGTTCTACCTCCTTTTTTCTTTTTTTCTTTCTTTTTTTTTTTTTTTTTTACAAATAAGGAAATTAAGGCTTGGAAAGAAAATCACACAAGTAATAGGTTCCAGGGCCAGGATTTGAATCACAATCTTCTTGGTTCAACTTGAAATCCAGAATGTTCTTTCAACTGCACTTCACTCTATCCATCATATCCACCATATTCTTCTTAGGCATAATTTTGAATGGGTTGAAATGAAAGGTGTATTTCTGCTTATGTTTAAATCAGCAGATGATTATTTAGCATCTACTGGGTACAGAGCACTGAATGAGTTGCTAAATTTAGAGACGATACAGTTCCTGCCCTCATGGAACTTACCGTCTAGTAGGAGAAGGTTGCACATATACAAATAACCAACATTTGACACAATGTCTGGTAGATACATTGATGAGAAAACTTGCTTTAGGAAGTCTGAGAATGGGAAGAGATGACATAGAAAGCTTTCTGGAGGAGAAGATCTTTGACAATTGGAAATAGGGTGAGGGTGGAAAGAACATTTCGGAAGTAAAAACAACATGAATGATCGCACATTGGTGGTAAAGTGACAGGAGTCAAGAGAGTCAGTCAGTAGTTGAGTTTGGTTCTAGAGCTGAGTATAAGGAGATGGATAGCATGAGATTAGGGCCAAAAGATCAGTTGATGAGGCAGAAAACCCAATTTATCTTCACATTTAGATTCCCCATCTGTAAAATGGGGATAATAATAACAACAATGTCACAAGAATGGTATGAGGATCAAATGAGTTAATATAAAGTGCTTTGCAAATCTTAAAGCACTATATAAATGCTATTATTATGCACATTTGAGATAGATGGGGCTTTGTTGTACAATACAGTTCTTTAAGTGACCTTCGGTAAATCACTTCACCATTCTTGGCCTCAGGTACTTTAATTATAAAACAAGGAGGGGGAAGGGGATGGCTAGATTAGATGGCTCCAGAGGTTCCTTCCAGCTCTAAGTCTATGAACCAGAAAGGTCTTCAAAATTTCAGCTGTTGGAGAACAGGCCCTGTTTCCATATGCCTTAAACCCATAATCCTACCTCTGAATGTCTCATTCTCCACATATGACCTCTCCTCTTTCTTTACTGAGATTAGGGACATCCACTCCTATAAATTCATCTGCATAAATAACTTTGAAATGATCTTTTTCCTAAGCTCCAGTTGGATAGGACCACACATACACCACTAAGCATATCTAAAAAATAACCCATGGTCTTCCCCACATAGCCTTTCTATTCTGACTTCACCATTTTTGTGAATGGTGCCATCTTCCTGGTTGGCCAGAAGATAAATGTTGGAAGCATCCTCAACTCTTCCTTGCTTTTGGATTGTATTGACTTCTTTATAAAGTTTCATAACTCTTTCTTTTCTTTTCTTTTTTTATTAACATTTCTTTTTTAATTTTTAAAAATTTTTTTAAATTTTTAAATTTTTTAAATTTATTTTTATTTTTTTATTTTTAACATGTATTTTTAAAACTTTGGGTTACAAATTTTCTCCCTTCCTCCTTCCCCACCCACCTTCATTGAAAAGGCAAGCATCTCAATACAGGTCATAAATGTGTAGTCATGCAAAACACTTCCATAGTAATCATGTTGTGAAACACTAAGTATATTTCCCTTCATCCTATCCTACCCCCCATTTATTCTATTCTCTCTTTTGACCCTGTCCCTCCTCAGAAGTGTTTGTTTTTGATTATCCCCTCCCTCAATCTGCCCTCTCCTCTATCAACCCCCTGCCCTCTTGTCCCTTTTCCCCCTTATTTTCCTGTAGAGTAAGATAGATTTCCATACCCCATTGTGTATGTTATTCCCTCCTTAAGCCAAATCCTATGAGAATAAGATTCACTTATTCCCTCTCACCTTACCCCATTTCCCCTCCACTGTAAAAGCCTTTTCTTGTCTGTTTCATGTGAGATATTTTACCTCATTCTACTTCTCCCTTTCTCCTTCTCCCAGTATAATCTTCTCCCACCCCTTAATTTTATTTTCCCAATATCGCCCCTTCATCTTGAACTCACCCTGTGTCCTCTATCTATCTATACAAACATATAATTTTCTCCCTCCCACTACCCTAATACTGACAAAGGACTCATGAGTTACAAATATCATCTTTCCCTGCAGGAATGTAAACAGTTCAATCTTAATAAGTCTCATGATTTCTCTTTCCTGTTTACCTTTCCCATGTTTCACTTGAGTCTTGTATTTGAAGGTCAAGTTTTCTATTCAGCTCTGGTCTTTTCCACAGGAATGCTTGAAAGTCCTCTATTTCATTGAATGACCATTTTTTGCCCTGAAGGATTATACTCAGTTTTGCTGGGTAGGTGATTCTAGGTTGTAGTCCTAATTCCTTTGCCCTCCGGAATATCATACTCCATGCACTC
>NW_020951112.1:3075745-3102412 GCF_900497805.2 Vombatus ursinus | reverse complement strand
TCTCTTCTATTTTTTCATTCCTTTAGATTAGTGTTACAGTGCCTTGAGTTCTCAAATTGCCCCTATCTTCCAATTTCTCCATTCTAATTTTTAAGGAAGTATTTTATTCAGTAAGCTTTTGGACTTCCTTTTCCATTTGGCTAATTTTGATTTTAAGGGCATTCTTCTCATTGGCTTTTTGGACCTCTTTTGCCATTTGGGTTAGGCTATTTTTTGAGGTGTTATTTTCTTCAGTATTTTTTTGGGACTCCTTTAGCATCACTCTCAGTTTTCCCTATACTTCTCTTACTTGCTTATCAAAATCCTTTTTGAGCTCTTTAGCCTGGGACCAATTCATATTTTTCTTGGAGGCTTTGGTTGTAGGAGCTTTGCCTTCATTGTCTTCTTCTGGTTGTATGTTTTGATCTTCTTTGTCATCAAAGTAAGATAATATAGTCTGACTCTTTTTGTGCTGCTTGCTCATGATCCCAGCCAATTACTTGAGTTACAAACTCTTTGTTAAGGTAGCAGTCTGTTTCCAGTGTGGAGAATGTACTGTCCCAAGCTTCAGGGGTTTTGTGCAGCTGTGTTCAGAGATACTTCTAGGGACCTGCAAATTTTCAGTTCTTCCAAGGTGGTATGATCAGGGGCAAGGTGTTTACTCCTTTCCTGGCCTGTGCTCTGTTCTTTGAGCACTCTTTTCTGTCTTGGAACTGTGAGGAGGATTTCTTCTCCACAGCCACTACAAGCTCCACCACGCCAGTGCTCCTCCTTGCCCTAGGACTGCCACCCAGAACTGTGACCCAGATCAAAGCATGGGCAGAGCAAGAGAATCCTGCACCAGCAGAGAGATCCCTGCAATCCCCCTCTGATCATCAACTCGATTCCCCCTCAGGCTGTGGGCCGGAATCTCAGGAGGCAGCCGCTATCCCCACCAAACTCAGGGACTGGAGCTGAGACCACCGGCTTCTCTCTCTCCCTGCTGACACACACTTTTACCACTGACCTTCCAAGTTGTCTTTGGCATTCCTGGGTTGAGAAGTGTGGAAACTACCACAGCTGCCTGCGATTCAGTCCTCTGAGGCCTGCTCCAGGGTTTCTGCATCCTGCTCGCCCACACCAAACTGCACTCCTCTCCCAGCCAGGTGTGATATACCTTTCAGATCAACCATCCAGGCTGTCTTGGGCTGGAAATTTGTTTTGCTCTGTCTTTTTGTGGGTTCAGCTGCTTTAAAATTTGTTTATAGCCATTTTTTATAGGTATTTGGAGGGGTTTGGGGGAGAGCTCAAGTAAGTCACTGCTTTTACTCTGCCATCTTGGCTCCGCCCTCCTCTCTTTCCTTTCTTTTCCGTTGCAGTTGCCACCGATCTAATTCTGATCTTTTTTCTTTGCCAGTTGGCTAGGCTATTGTGTTAGTCTCTTAATTGCTGTCTCTACCCTAGTCTTATCCTTTCATACCATGCCTTGATCAAAAGCCTCAATGGTTCCAACTATCTGAAGAGTGAAGTCCAAACTCCTTAATCTTATGCTCATGACTCATAATGTTTTGGCAACACAATACAGTGGAAGATGCACTGAATTTGGAGTCGGAGGTCATGAAGTCAAATCCTGGCTCTTATTACTTATATGAACTTGGGCTCTCTGGGCCTTGGTTTTCCCTTTTGCAAAATGACTAGATTGGACTACATGGTCTCTCAGGTAACTACCATACCAGTTCTAGATTTATGACCTGGATTTGAATGTTAGCCCTTCTCTGTGACCTTGAAACTTGGATTAACATTATATCTCTGAATTTGAGTTTTCTCATCTGCAAAATGGGGATAATTACATCTATAGTGCCTGCCTTACAGGACTGTCGAGAGGCTCATGTAAGATACTGTGCAAATATTAAAATGCTATACAGAGGTCAGTTTATCAACATAATCATTTGAGAAGGGAGTGTGATCTGTAACTTTATAGATGTAGGAAACTCCCAATTAAAAAAAAAAACCTTCCTCTACCAGTTGTAGGTCAGCACCTTCTCTGCACTCTCATCTAAGAGAGTAGCCAAAGCAATGAGAAGTAAAGTCCAGGATGACCCATCATGTCTATATCTGAAGTGGGACTTGACCACAGGTCTTCCTCCAAGGCCAACTATGGTGCTTCTGGATGATGATGTTGCTGTTTTGTCTTCATATTTAAGATTTTAATTTACAGATGAGCTGTTGAATTCAAGTTACTGTCTAGGTGCTGATCTGCATTGCTAGTGGGAGTCTCTTCTCTGGAGAGTTCCTTACACCCATGAAATCATGGGTCTGGACCACAAATTATCCTTATTGTTACTCTAGGGATTGGGACTGCCTTAAGGAGGACTTTCTTTGGGTGACATCACTGGTAAAGGCTATGTAAAATATATAATGGAGCAGCATGTGATATTGCCTGACTTGCTTGTACTGACTTAAGATATTTATATTGCCAGGTTATGATGTTGCTGGGCCAGTGGCTATTGGGTTGTCCCACTGGAAGAACCCATATGCTCAAGGTGGACCTCCACTGTCATCCGATCTGCCACTCTTCATCTCCAAAGATGCAGGCATTCCTGTGTATCACCAATCTTTCACTCGAAAGACTGACATAGCGACCCCTTTGTCTTGCCCAGCTTCACTGTCCATCACTCCAGTGCCTTCTTACAGCAGCAGCAGCCAAGAGACTCTTAGTCAAGATACAACAGGTAAGAGCTTTTAGCTTCTTTGAGAAATGGTGTGACTCAAGGCTCCACTTGCTTTAGTCCCTTTCTGCATCACATTGAAACATAAGTTGTACTTAAAATTCTGATTGTGTGACAGCCAGATTACCAAACAGCCAACTGGATTCTCATGGAGTTGGTTTCCATGGGTTCCCATCAGGGTAAATTTGGGAGTAGTTGGTTATTGATTCAGATGCCTTTAATCTCCAGTAAAAGATGGTGATGAAACATCCTCCCCTCTTAGCGGAGGTTGAGGAGCATGAATGTGGAATATTACATATACTGCCAGATTTTGGTAGTATGTTGATTAGTCTTCCTATTTTTCTTCCCTCCCTCCCCACCTTTCTCTCACTCCCCTTTTAATATAAGGGATGGCTCACTGAATATGGGAAGAAGGGGAAAATAAATCGGAAGTAAAGATGCTTAGAAATGAAAGAAATTGATAAAAATGAAAAAAAATTTAGAAGTACTTAATTCTATTATAAAAGTTTTAACAGCTGTGAAGGAAAAAAAAAGGCCCAACTTTTCAACCTTCATTCAAGTCTCTCATTAGATATTTAAAGATCTAGAACTGATTGACCATTCATTCAATATCCTTGTTCTCAAACTGCTGTCCATTTTCTCCATGTATGGTGCAACTTGCTCATAAGAGTTTAGGTCTAAGGCTCTAAATAATGAGAGCAGGAGAAGTGCTTATAAGAGTGATTTTTTCACTGATTCCTTGGAGATCATTTTCAGCCAGTTAAAGAAATGTAGAAACGCAAAAGTGATTGAGCCCATTTTATCACTGCATTTAAATTACAAAGAGAAACAGTGGGGGATCATGTTGGGAGAACTGGCTTCAGAGTATGAAAGAACTGTGTACCATGCCTGCCTCACATGTATCCTGGCTCTGTGATCATAAATATGGTTGTCTTTCATCTACTCTCTCTTGCATTTACTTCTTATGTATTTGTAGTCTCCCCCATTAGAATGTAAGCTCAGTGAGGGCAGGGACTCTTTTTGCTTTTTCATTGTGTCACCAGGACTTACCATGGTGTCTGGCAAACAATAAGCATTTAATAAATACTCATTGATCATGGTACCCTGGAAAGAACTCTGACTCTTAAATCAAAAGACCTGGGTTCAAATTCCCAGTTTGATATGCATTATATGTGTGACCTTGGGCAAGTCATTTAATCTCCCTGGGCCTCAGTTTCCTCATCTGTAAAATGAAGAGGTTGGACTGCTTGGCTACTGAGGTTCCTTTTAACTCTAAATCTGTGAGCCTCTGATTAATAACGAAGGAGCTGATAACCAAAGGTAATGGAGGGAATTTCCATTCTGGGAGTCTCCCACAGGGATGGAATCACAGGTTTGGATTTTTTTTTAAAGAATGTTAAAAGTATGAATTATGTAGACTTTCCTCTGCCATTTCTTCCTCATGTGGATTATGGTTCTTTGGAAGCAGTAATGTGACCAAGAAACTAACTCTTCTAATCTAGAAATCCGCCACACTTCTACTAGTCACTTAGTCATGAGTTCACAAATGCTGCCACCTAGAGGTAAGATCTCTCTATTGCATTTCAAATGGTTATAGCGTAATTTGAGGTTAAGTTTGATCAAGTCTCATACATTAAATTTTTGAAATGTCCCTTGAGAATCTTTCAATCAAAATTGGTGCTTCATCAGCATCACACATAGGAACATGTTCCCCTTCCCTTTTAAAAGAAAATTATTTTTCCCATAATGTGTATAATTTGATGTGCTGATTGGAAATCAGTAATCCAAGCTCTGAAATCATCTGGGCTTACCAATGTCAAAGTAATGACTTAAAAGATTTTCCTAGTTTCTCTCATTTTGTTTTTTAAATAAAATTGTTTATTTTCAATGAACAAAAATTAATTTTCCCATGCCCCCTATTAAAAAAAGAAAAACAAAACCTTTGTAATACAAATGCATCATGAAGCAAAACAAATTCCTGCTCTGACCACATTCATTGAATATATTTCGTTGTGCATATTTAGTCCATCACTTCTTTGTCAGTCTCTTCTGATTCTTAGAGAAAGCTGGTTTCTGTACACAATGGTTCGGATGGTGTGAAACTAAGGGGCAGTGTGCTGTCTCTGGCTAGGGAAAATGAGAGGCTACGGAACCGCCTGAAGTGAAGCTTCCTGGGAGGTGACAACTGCCACATTACCATTTCATCGTATCTCTGTTACAATGGAGTATTTTTTTTTTCTCCTGTAGATTACCATAATCAGAAGCAATCTGATTTCAGTATGCAGTGTCTATTTTTAACGGGCAGTTTTAAAAATACAAAATGCTATTTGATTCCTGGGAGTCTAGCTGTTAGAAATGAGATATTGAATTCCCCTCCAAGGCAATCATGTTGCTGTTTTTTGTTAGATTCACAGAGATGGAAAGGACTCTTAAATATACTACTATGAAGCAGCTAATTTTATTTTTAAAATTGGAGACTTTGTGGTTTATCTATGTTTAAAACAGGCTCACAATTACATTCATACATGTCTTATAGTGATTACTTGATTTTAAAAAATGAATAGTTTGTAAAAGGCATAATGGGGCGGCTATGTGGTGCACAGTTCTGGGCCTGGAGTCAAGATGACTCATCTTCCTAAGTTCAAATCCAGTCTCGGGTACTTCCTAGTTTTGTGATCCTGGACAAGTCACTTAACCCTGTTTGCCTCAGTATACTCATCTGTAAAATGAGATGGAGAAGGAAATGGCAAACCACTCCAGTATCTCTGCTACCTATGTTTTGAGCCTAATCTCTCCTTTCCTGCATAGACTGAGGTAAATATAGGGGGAATTATGCCCCTGAGATGTTCAGAAGAATTATTTTTTATATTTGTTCTTATAAAAGCCAATTTGTGTTACATGGTTAAAAAAAAAAGAAAAGTAAACTCCAAGTGGGGTCACAAAGAGTCAGATGTGGCTCAACAACATGTCTTAGAAGATACAGCACTGAAAGACCTGGGCTCAAGTTCTCCCTCTGATATGGGTGATGGGACCCTGGGTAAAAGACTTAAAATATCAATGTTCTAGGGAATTCTCTAAGTCTGTAAGTTACTGAAAAGGTGTGTGTCTGCACTGATGTAGGGAGTCCCTTCTAGGAAGTTCCTATATTGGTTAAATCACAGGTAGGGTCCTTCCATAGGCACTTAAATGTCACAGTGGATAGAGCTCTGGGTCTGGAGTCAGGAAAACCTGAGCTCAAATGCAGCCTGAGACACTTACTAGCTATATAACCCTGGGCAAGTCACTTAACTCTGCCTCAGCTGTGAGGATCAAAAGAGATAATCATTGTAATGCACTTAGCACAGTGCCTGGTTCGTAGTAAGCACTATATACATATTAGCTATTATTATTAGCTATTAATATAATATGAAGACAGTTGGAAATACATTATAATACCAAGTACTAATAAAGTACTAAGTACTGATAGTATGTCTGGTACCATGTACTAATTCAGACTTTGTCACTTATTAGCTGTGTGATTTTAGGTAAGTCATTTCATGCCTCCTAAACTGGCCTAATTGTTGCTTCTCATACGTGATGCCATGTCTTTACACTGGCTGTCCCCAGTGCCTGAAATGCACTCCCTCCTCACTCCTGCCTCTTGGCTCCCCTGGCTTCTTTGTAGTCTTGGCTGTAAGAGGCCTTTCCAAGTTCCCCAATCCCTCTCCCTCACCCCTACAGCTAGCACCTTTCCCTTGAGATGATCATCCTTTTACAGTGTATAGATCTCAAATCTATGGAGTTATTTGTATATTGTCTCTTCCATTGGAATGTGAACCCTTTGAGGTCAAGGGCCATGTCTTTGCCTTTCTTTGTATCCCTAGTGCTTAGCATAGTCCCTGGCATGTAATAAGTACTTAATCAATGCTTATGAACTGACTGACCCTTTAGAGTCTCAGACAACTCTCTGAGACTTTAACTTATGGATTTTTTTGCTCAGCCTCTCTAGACAGAATTCTCACACAGATGAACATGTCGGTGATTGCTGATGTATTATTTTTTTCCAGGGGTATCAGTTTTCAGGGGAATTGGACTCACTCCTTTTCTGTTCCCTTCTTTTGCTTGAGTTAGGAGAAAGCATCCTGGAAATTATTAATCAGCTCAGATATGTCACTGCAGTATCAGATAATGTGGGAGCTGTCCAGCTGGAAAACCAAAAGCATCCTCTCTATTAACACCCAGTAAATGGCTCTCCAGACTTTTCATGAAGTTACCATCTGCAATAGGAAGTTCATGACTGTTTCAGGCTGGCCACTCCATTTTGGGGAGCTCTCATTGTTAGGATGTTTTTCCTTAATGCTATCTACATCTGCAGCTTCTACTCTTTGCCCCCATCCTGTTCTGTGGGGCTAAACAGAACAAGTTGAATCTCTTTTATGTGTAAGAGACCTTTATATACTTGTACAATGCTCTTGGTTTAACCCACTAAACTTTACTGAGCCTAAATACCCTCAAGTCTTTCACCCACTTGTCATATAGACTGGTCTTCTCTCAAGATCCTGTCTTCCCTTCTCCCGAAACACAGTAGCTTAAAGAGTCATGGGATAATGAATCTAGAGCTGGATGGGAACTTAGAGGTTTATAAATCTAGGGTAATCTCATTTTACAGATGATGAAACTGAGGTGAGTCAGTCAATAAACATTTATTAAGCACTGTGCTAAATGCTGAGGATACGAAGAAAGGCACAAGTCAATCCACCGTCATGGAGGCTAATGGGGAAAATAGCCTGCAAACAACTCTGCAAACAAGCTGTATACATGATGAGTTGGAAATAATCAACAGAGGGAAGGGGTAAAGGAAATTGGGAAAGGCTTTCTAAGGCTGAAGAAGATAAACTTCATGATGTCCTTCTTGGAATGAGGTACCTAGAACTGAGCACAAGATTAGAGCATCATTTCCTTCATGCTTCACAATGTTATATGATAAATGTGTTATATTAATAAAATTATATCATTTATTGCATCTTTTTCCTCTTCCTCCTCCTTTCCCTTGTGTACCTTATTTCTCCTCCAGACAAAAACGATGGGCAAATTCTTAATGTTACTACAGATTGGCCACTCACTTTGAGCTTTTAAACTTAGACAGTTGCCCTTGGCATTGAGAAATTGGGTTACTTGCCCATGATCACACAGCTTTTGAACTATGGATACCTAGGGAGAGAAATAAGAATGATACATGAACAGGATTATGAAGGGATAACTGGAAGGGACCTCAGGACCATCTAGACCATCTAGGGCTGCTTCTAAACTTGGGGTCTGTGAATTTTTTTTTAAAAACATAGGTTTCCTTTGTAATCTTTCTATTTGCTTTTATGCATTAAAATCATCATTCTGAGAAGAGATCCATAGGCTTTGCCAGCTTCCACAGGGGATCCATGACACAAAAATCAGGAAAAGCCCCTGATCTACTTCAACATCTTCATTTTACAAATGAGGAAACTGAGGCAGATAAAGGTTAAGTAACCTACCCAGGGTCATATAACTAGAAGTTTAGAGGGAGGACTTGAACCCAGGTCTTCCTAATTACAGGTGCAGTCCTCTGAGCTGTGTACCACATGCCTCTTTCAGCATTCCTTATCTCATCTGCTACTCTGGGATTCTTTTCAGTGAGCCTACAGAGGTTGTCTCCAAATTTTTATTCATTTATAAAAACGAGTAACTTATGCACCTTTGCAATAGTCTATAGAGCGTTAAACATGAAAGGATAGTAGAATAACAGCTTGTCTCAGGATCATTTCTATCTGAAGTCTATCAAACAAGATTAGAATAGGACAATAGAAATAGTAGTCATCCCAGGGACCACACATCATAGAATAATAATGACACTATTGTTATTAGCAGGATTACATGAATTTTTTAGTTCCTGGACTGCATTATGGATCTGGAGATTAGAAAATGATTTAGCAATAATTATGGTAATCCTGATAATAATAGCAAGTGTTTATATAGACCCTTAAGGTTTACAAAGTACTTTATAGATTTATCTTTTGAGTCTTAGACCAACCAGTAGAGATAGGTGCTGCTATTGTCCTCATTTTAGAAATAAGAAAACTGAGGCTGAGTGTGCATAAGTGACTTGCCTAAGGTCGTGCAGCTATTGGGTACCTGAGGAAAGATTTGCATTCAGATCTTCCTGACTCTGGGTCTAGCAATCCATCCTCTTCACTACCTAGATCCCTTTTCCCCAGTAAAGGATGAATACTTTATTCAGTTGAAAAGAGTAGTTTAACCAGTATACATTGCAGCCCACCATAATAATAATATCCCAGGGTTCTAGCTTCTGTCTGTAAGACAGAGTTTGAGTGTTCACATGTATCTTGCCATGTAATTCAAAGCAATTCACGAAGGTATTCCTTGACCTTATTAGATGAGATCCCTGGCCTTGCCAGCATTCGGAAACATAATGTGCTGTAACCTGAAAATGAGCTCTTGGCTATCATTAATTTGCCTTGGATAAAATGAGATACCTCGGATCTGTTTCTCCCCTACCCTGATCTTCTGTCTGCCTTGCAGACCCCACCTTTTCCCAGTTGAATGTGACTAGATACCCCGAGGGCCATGAGGAAAAAAAGAAAAGCCATGAGTTTTACAGGTCAGGGACAGGACTCACTGAATACAGGCTGGGCATTGCAACCTGAGCCCCTGAGGAAACAATTGGGTGCTGTGCAATCTGACCCCCAACAGAGTGGTGGCTTGTTCTGCCAGAAAAAACACAGGACTCCCTTGTGGCTGTGCCTCTCTTCCTCATTCTTCATCTGCTATCTATTCTGGCTTCAAGCAGCTGGCCTAAAACCTTCTTGTGGGAGGGTGCTGGGGCTCCTTGAGATGTCACTAATGGAAGATGAGTCATATTATACAAGGGAAGACAGAGAATTAGAGGGGGAGAAGAAACACAGACTTTGGGGATTCTCTCTGTCTCTGAATCTATCTTTTTGTTTTTCTCTTCGTCTTTCTATCTCTTCCTCCCTCTCTCCTTCCCTTCCTTCCTCCTTTTTTCCCTCCCTTCCTTCTTGCCTGCCTCTCTGTAACTTCTACCACTCCACCTGGGGCCAAGGAGAACAATTCTACTCCCTCTTGCATGTGACAGCTCTTCAAATACTTGATATGTCATGTCCTCCTAAATCTTCTCTAGCCTAACCATGCCCATTTCCTTCAACCATTTCTTCTGTGGAATGATCTCAGGGCCCTTGCACCCAAGCAGGGGCTGCATTTAGACAATCACAGGATGGCTAAGTTGAGGTGGGATCTCTCAGGCCACCTTGTCTAACTCGTGACCTGTACCAGATTGAGATTCCCCCCTTCCCTGCCTCATGCCTGACTAGTGGTCATGTAATTGATTCATGTACACATATAAGTGTGACAGCATGCCATAGCAGACAGAGGGCCAAGTCCAAAGTCAGGAAGACCTGGGCTTAAGTCCTATCTCTTCTACATACGTCAGTATGACCTGTGTGACCCTGGGAAAGTCATGTAACCTCTCAGTGGCCTAGAATAGCTATGTCAAACCTGAAGAGAAATGAGGGCCACTAAATTGTACATAAGGATTCCTGTTAGCTATCTATTGACTTAGAAATACATTATATACTTTTTTTTATTAATACATCAGCACATTAAAAGCCAATAGGAATCGCATTTTAATCTAGTTCAGCTCTCACCCTGCCCTCTTTCCTGAAGGGTTCTCTAAGACTCTCAGTAGCAGAGAGGGTGCCAGTATGTACTGGCAGAGGGAGTTCCTCTCTTGGAGTTTCCTCTGCTGAAGAAATCATAGGTCTGACTACATAATATAATTCTTCTATTTAGCATGTAATGATAAGAATTACAATTTTTAGAAGTGGAGTGTGAAAAACATGCTTCCAAGTTCTTGCCTCCTTGCTGGTCCCCCATGTCTGCACTGCTTTACCTTCTCACCTCTGCCTCTGACAGCATCCTAGCTGTCTTCAAGGTAAGCTGAAGCACTGCCTCCTTTCTGATGGTAGTCTCCTCTCTAGCAGTCATTTTGATTTGTTTCTTATATGTTTTGTATATATCCTGCTTTTTTTGTGAATGTGTTATAGCATATAAGGTCCTCAAGGAACTGCTCTACTTTTGTCTTTGTGTTGCTAAGATGGAGCACAGCGCCTGGCACATAGTACACTCTCCCCCTCTCTGTCTCTCTCTGTCTCTTTCTGTCACTGTCTCTTTAAATATTTTATTTATTTACTTATTATTTTTAATTTTCAACATTCACTTTTACAAGATTTTGAGTTCTAAATTTTCCCTCTCCCTCCCTTCTCCCCTCCCCAAGATGACATGTAATTTGATATAGGCTCTACATGTATAATCATATTAAACATATTTCCATATTAGTTGTGTTATGAAAGAAGAATCAGAGGGGAAAACCAGGAAAAGAAAAAAAAATAAAAAAGAGAGAAAATAGCATGCTTCAATCTGCTTTCAATTCCATAGTTCTCTTTCTGGAATTGGATAGCATTTTCCATCTTTAGTCTTTTGGAATTGCCCTAGATAATTGCACTGCTGAAAAGAACCAAGTCTATCAAAGTTGGTTATTGTACAATGTTGCTATTACTGTGTACAATGTTCTCTTGGTTCTGCTCACTTCACTCAGCATCAGTTCATGTAAGTCTTTCCAGGTTTTTCTGAAATCTGCCTGCTCACCATTTCTTATGGAACAATAGTATTCCATTGCATTCATATACTACAATTTGTTCAAGCATTCCCAAATTGATGGGCATCCCCTCAATTTCCAATTCTTTGCCACCACAAAAAGAGCTGCTATAAAATTTTATACATATGGATCCTTTCCCCATTTTCTGATCTCTTTGGGATACAGACTTAGAAGTGGTATTGCTGGATCCAAGGGTATGCACAGTTTTATAGCCCTTTGGGCGTAGTTCCAAATTGCTCTTCAGAATGGTTGGATCAGTTCACAACTACACCAACAATGCATAAGTGTACATAATATACTCTTAATAAATATCTGTTGATGGATTAATTAATTGAGGACAATAAAGGAGATTTTGAACACTTTGAATGTGAAATGGTGGGGCATTTTGATGAAAATCTCCTAAAAGTGGGGAGGAGGGCCTGGAAATGGGATGAGAGGCCAGAGCTGGAGAGAAAAATATGAAAGATATGCCTAGGGCTAATAACTAAAGATGAGGGAAAGAATGAGATTTCCAAGGGGCAGAGAGAGAAGAAAAGATGGCCAAGGATAGACCTTTAGCAAATGCTCACTTGAATTGTTCCAGATGAAAAGGCAGAGGATTGACTAGAGGTAGAAGAGCCAAGATCAATGTACTGTCATTCAAATCTGCTGTGCAATATCTATGTGTCTAAAAACAAAGGGGGTAATCGATATTGCCTGTCAACTGTATTCAAAGCAGTAGAGAGGTGGAGGCTGATGGGCACTGAGAAGCCACCATCACGTATAGGGATGGATGCATTTATCGATCATCCCTGGGCAATGCTCTCAGACTGTAAATTGCAAGGAAGGGTCCAACCTGTCTTGACAAGAGGAGACCTTCTCACCTGGAAGTTTCCTTCACTGATGAAACCTCAGGTTCAATCCCCTTCCCTTTGATGATGCCTTAGGTCTCTTTCACTTCTAAATCTTTGCTCCTATGAGTCTCCCAGTGCGTTCATTGATTCATACATAGACTCGTTCAATAAACATTTTTAATCACTTCCAAAGAGCAGTGTGCATGATACACTGCACTTAATCCTAAACAACAAACAAAACTCCCCATTTTTCTTGACAACTCTTCTAACCAGTGGTATCCTCTCCTTTCCTTCTCTTCCACTTTTTTTTTTAAGGCATTTGGGGTTAAGTGACTTGCCCAGGGTCACACAGCTAGTAAGTGTCAAGTGTTTGGTCTGAGGCCAGATTTGAACTCAGGTCCTCCTGACTTCAGGGTCAGTGTTCTATCCACTGTGCCACCTTAGCTGCCCCTCTTCCACTTCTAAATTTGCTTTGAAAAGCATCTACATCCAATGCTTCCTCTTCACCACCTCAGTCTTTTGCAGTATGGCACAGCCTTCTCCCTATCCTAAAGGAATGGTCTAACAAAATTTAAAAGTTCATTTGTTTCAAACTCAGAAAGCCTTTCCCCCATGAAAGACAATTGCAATCAGCCAGCAAATATTTATTGTGTGTAAGTTATTGCTCTGTGTACCAGAGAGACAATGAAAAAGCAAAAACAGTGCTCTGAACCCGGGACACAGGTTCACAGAAGAATGTGTGATACATACAATTAGGTAACTATAGAACCTAATCAGCCTTTGTCCCATCATTTATATAGAAAAAATCCATTTTGAGTTTGAGCAGGATAGTAATGCATCCTTCCTATTACAAATAACAAGGACCCCAGCCCTGGCCAACCCTCTTGTACTGGTCACTGCAGGCAAGTCATTCACTTCTGGTATTTAGCAGCATTAGAGGTTTTTGATAATTCCATATATACTTTCTTCCATGACTCAGTGATGACATTTGAGATGTTCTCTCTCGTTGATGGGTAGAGAAGGAAGTGCTGCAGTGGAAAGAATCAAGTACCTGGGCTCTAATCTGGGCAATACCATTTACTAGTTATGCAGCCTTGGCCAAGTTACTTTGCCTTGTCTCAGTCTTCTCATCTCTAAAGGGGAAGCTAGACAAGATGACCTCCAGAGACTAGAGTATGACGATCAGCATGGTGATGGGGCAACAGACCATCCCACAGAGGGCCAGTTCAATGACCTGGGAATGGTGACCTGGAGAAGAGCTGACTCGATGATGGGGGCATGTTAGCTGTCTTCAAGTTGAAGGGCTGGAATGTGGAAGACCTCCGAGTAGACTTGCTTTCCTGGGCCCCAGAAGGGCAGGTCTAGCAGCAATGAATAGCAGTTTCTCAGACTTGTTTTGCCTCTTGCAAGGAAAAACTCCCTAACAATTAGCATGATCCACTTTATAGCTAGAAGGAACCATAGACGATATCTAGACCAACCCATTTCCTTTAGAGGCAAGTGCACTGGGGCTCAGAGAGGTTGTCACGCAGGTAGAAGTAGCAGAGCTAGGAATTGTCTTCTTATTCTAAAGACAGTGACTTTTTTCACCATAGCACTGCCTTCCAAACTGGGGAACAGGTTGCCTTGAGAGATTGTGAGCTCCCATTCTGACCTTTGCTGGAAAGGCCACTCATTTGGGATGATACAGTCCAGGTTCCTGTCTAGGGTTGGCTTAGACTAGATGCCATTCAAAGATACTTCTGAGACTGTTCAGTTCTGTCCCTTCTGACTCAAAATCCTTTGATGCTGATCTGTACATATTATTTTTCTTAAATTACTGCTACTGAGAGAGAAATAGTTCTTTTAACCAAAGAGAGGACTTTAGTAGGCATACATAGAAAAAAAATATTTTGGGAGTGGAGGAAAAATTGGAGTGTGTATTTAGACCTACAACAAAGGCAAGACATTTACTTCATCCTTTTGCCAGAAGGAGGAGCTATTTCTTAACTTGTAGGTAAATAGTAATTAAAGCCCTTGGGATACTTTGTCTCTGAAAACTCAATGAGATGCTCCAAGACTTTGGTCATAAACACTGTGCTCCTCTAGTACCTTACAATTTGCAAAATGTTTTAACATCATGGGTACTAGCTCTCATCCAAACCATCCTCATAGGAAAAACCTGAGGCTGAACAAAACCATGGGGATAGAGAATGGGGATGGAAGGATGGGGGTGGGAGAAGGGCAGGTTAGAATGCAAACTCATGGGTCCTCAGCACAAGGTCAAAAAACAATGGTGTCAGCATAGACCCAGGGCTAGGCCTCCACATCAAAGGACGTTCCAGGCAGTCACGGCAACTGTGGCCCCATGACATAACGCAGAGAATCCTGTATTTGAAGTCTGAGGGCCTGAGTTCAAATACCGGCTCTGCTTCCAACTACTTTGTGACCTGGGGACAAGTTGCTTAGTCTTCTAACCTCAATTTCCTCACTTGTAAAATGCAGGGCTTAGACTAGATGGTCCCTACAGCTTCCTCAAGCTTGAAATTTTATGTCACTGTGAAACTCCCTACCATCAGTTGGATCTCAGATACCTAACATATAAGTGGATGGGGAAAGTGAGGCAAAAAAGAATTTTACTTGGAACAAATCGCTGACTTTGTAGGCAGAAGAATCTGGTTTTCATTTCTCTTTCTGATGCTTACTACCTGTGTGGCTTTGGACAGAGTATTCCGTGTCCCTAGGTCTTTGTTTCTTCGTTTGTTAAGTGAGAGGATTTTGTGCTAGCAGGCCCTGAGGTGCTATCTAGTTCTGGACATATGATCTTGTATGACCTTTGTCAATAAATTAACAACCTGCAAGTGACTACTTATTATTAGCTATGGTGGTCAGATGGGAGAGTGATTTGGCACTTACTCTTTTTCCTTGGCCTAATTGATTCTCTCTCCCTCCTTTGCCCATCATTTTCTTGCCTCTTCTGAGATCTCCTTGGAGCCTGACCTTGATACACAGCTGTAGAAAATGCCATTGAATTGCTGCAGGCAAGGAAGGAGTAAAGTGTCTTCCCATTCAGTATACATTTATTAAACACCTACTGCATACAAGGCACTTGTATCTTTAATCCTGCTGAGTGTGGGGTGGAGTTGGTGCTGGACTTTGCTAGTCGTGTGTGTGTGTGTGTGTGTGTGTGTGTGTGTGTGTGTGTGTGTGTGTTTAAGCAAGCACAGTATAGGAGCAGGAGCACTGGACTAGGAGTCAGGAGAGACCTGGAGTCCAGTTTTGCCCATGACATTTACTCATTATATAAGACAGGGCAAGTCGTATGACCTCTGCTTCTGAGCCTCAGTTTACTTACCTGTAAAAAAGGGACAATAATGCCTGCCCTACATCATAGGGTTGTTAAGAGGTTCCTATGAGGTGATGTACATGAAGGGCCTTGCAAACCTTAGAGCCCTAGGTAACTATTAATGGCTATTAATATTATCTCTGCTTTCTCATCTTCATTCTGTAGAATTCAAATAGAGACAGTCCTGGGGCAAGTTGCATGCTGCTATTATTCTTTTCCATTCAAGGGAGGAGTGAGATGAGCATTAAGCATTTGCTCTGTGCTAGGCCCTGTGATGAGCTCATTAAAATCCTATCTCATTTGCTCCTCAACCTTCTTCAGACAGAGGTTAACTGACTGGCCCAGAGTTACACAGTTAGTCTGAGGATTCATTTGAACTCGGGTCTTTCTTCCTGACCCTAGACCCAGTGCTGTATAAGGTTTAGTGAACTACTGCATTGGTAGATAAAATGGCTGCTTTTAGAAATTGAACAAAATGATTAAATGAGACAACATATATAAAGAGTTTTGAAAACCTTAAAGCACTACATAAAATTAATATTATTTTTAGGATTACGTCTCATCTTTAGCCTGTTCAATGAGACTATTATTATTGGCTAAATTTATATTGATCTTTTTATTTTTACAAAACATACATTTCCTGATGTATCCCAGAGGTACATCTCTTAGAACAGACCTGGGG
The DNA here is from genome assembly GCF_900497805.2 of Vombatus ursinus. Taxonomy (NCBI): domain Eukaryota; kingdom Metazoa; phylum Chordata; class Mammalia; order Diprotodontia; family Vombatidae; genus Vombatus; species Vombatus ursinus. Next base: position 3,086,181 of record NW_020951112.1, on the reverse strand, counting down.
CCAAACTTAACATAGGCTAAATTTCTTTGGGCCCTAGATAGGTTTTTAGTGGCTCCCTTTCCAAGTAAAGGTATAATTAATGCTTAAACTATTTTGCAAATAAACCATATTTTAAAAGGGAAATTTTAATTAATATCAACTAATTACACTTATTACTTAAGATTTTTATTTATCATGAAATCTCTTCTCAGACTAGAGATGGACTGAGGATGGTTGGTTGCCACAGATCACGTGACAAACAAGAGAGAGTGCTCAGTGGCAACCCACCTGCCAAGTTACGTGATGGGCACAATAGTGACTAGTGGAAGGTGGGTTAAGTGGGGCATGGACAAAGTGCTTGTTACATCTTTACTTTCTTTTACATCCTCTACACTTTTTGGACACCACCCAAAATCTTTTGGTGGGCTGCAAGTGGCCCACAGGTCGTATGTTGTACAGGCCTGCCTTAGAACAATGAATAAAAAAGAGGGGAAAATGTTGGACAAAACCAATCAAGATATTGATTGAAAAAATCTAGCATTATAGAACTTTGTTATTAGAATTAGTACTATTATTGAGAGAGCCACATTGGGTGGACCTCCTGTGGCTAAATCGTGGGATGCTGAGAACAAGCATGGATGGGGTGTGATTTATATTATTGGAGAGGATATTCAAATCAGTGAGATAATAGATAATTTGAAATTTTTGAGAATATTTAGAGGCCACATCACATAATGTATAGAAAGTGACCTTTGCATCAGAAAAACTTGTTTCCATTCCCCTCCCCTCTCTTGCATCCTAGCTATGTGTGAGTAAACAAATCACTTCATTTCTCAGTGCCCTAGGGAACTCTCCAAATCCGTGTTACCTAGGAGCTGTCCATTTGCTGATCTTTATCTGTGCTGGGAGTTCCTGAAAGGGGGATGGGGTGGAGAGAGAGATTTGAAACAAAAAGTCCTCCATTCCCCCTTCATTGTCTGCCCCCTGGTCCTCAGTCTTTATCATTTGGAGAATGACAGAGATAAAGTTCCTTGGAAGGCAAATCCAGAGCTTTTAAGCTTATGTTTTGATTGACCAAGACCTATAATAAGGAACAAAGTTGTTCTAGCCTATCACTCTTGCATCTTTTCCTAATTATTCCCTGGAGTTTGATTGACACATTTGCCAAGTCCTTCGAGATTGCTATCAGTTGCATAAATTTGTGTGTCAGAAGCTGAGGATGCTGAAAATGAGTATCTGTGGTTTCAGTCCAACGTCCATCACTTGTGAGCTGAGCCATCAGTGGGAGGGGAGCAGCTGCAGTCCCCTGCCATTTCTGGGGAGCTGCTGCTGCTGGCCAGTAAATTCTGATCTTGACTGATCCTTCGCCCACTAGGGGAAAAGTGAAGGATGATGGCTGAGACAGAGTTTGCAGTCTCTAAATTTAATCATGGCGGTTTGAGAATTTCAACCCATAATTTTAAATTGTTGGAGAGAACAAGTCTTGAAATGGAAACCTTTGTTCAGAACCATGTTTTTTTTTTTTTTTAACTGCTATAGTTTGTCCAGTAATGATCTTCAGCTGGAAATTATGGAATACCGTAAACTTAAGTAGAATTAGAATTAACTTTGAAGGTCATTCAAAGGGCAATAAAAAGATGCAGGGTAGGTGTGAGCAAGATGTAACATAATAACATTCATGAAGTCATAGGATCATAGATGGAGAGCTAGGAAGGACCTCAGCGGTCATCTACTCTAACTGTCTTGTTTTATAGATGAGGAACCTGAGACTCACAGGAGGGAAGTGACTTACCCAAGGTCACACAGGTTATAAGTGTAACAGAAGGAAGATTTGAACCCAGGCCCTCTGACTCCAGAGCTAGGATCTGTAGATGATGCCTATTTATTGTTGGAAGGTGAAGTAGTCATATTGGTAAAAAATGGATGCTTCCCTCCACTTTCCATCCTCTGCCCCTGTTCTTCCCCTCTTCCTTTTCTCTTTCCATAGCCTGTCTGCCTTCTTCTTCTCCTTTTGCTCCTTCTATCCCTACTTTTCCATCTATCCTCTCCCTTCCACTCTCTAGAGCTCTCCCGTTTCTGTGTTCTTCTCCTCATTGTCTGCTTCCTTCTTCCTCTATAAAATAATATGTAAAGTGTTTTTGCAAACCTTGAGTGTTATACAGGTGTCCCCCACAGTCCCAGGACAGTTTTAAGGTGTTAAAGCTCACCAGCTCTTTTTTTGTCCAGCGGTACTCTTCAGTTGGAAATCATGGAGCACCACAGTCAAAAGGAATTCAAGTCAAAGGTCACCTAAAGGATAATGGAAAAATGCAGGGTGGATGTGAGCAGGCTGTACCATGTAACCATTCAGGAAATTGTAGTATTGTTGATTTAGGACCAGAAAGCCGCTAAAACTTAGAACTACACTAAGACTGTTGGGTCCCCCTGTATCAGTGTTAGCTGACGTTGTCATCATCATCTCCTTTCTTCTTACCCATGCTTCCTGTTCCTGAAATGGGGTCTTATTTCATACATTATGCTTATTGTTCCTTCAATACTGATAGACTACTGCAGTATTTGTTCAGGTTATTAAGTCCCTTTTCTAGAACAAGAGGTTCTAGGGATCATCCTTAAACTAAGCCCCTATTCCTTAATCCCTAACTTCCTGTTGTCTAATTGTATTCATTACAATCCCCTCTTGACAATCTGTCTGATTATCAGTAATTGGCTTCTCCTTGGTGAATCTCTTTAAAGTGTGTCTGTCTTGTACCCACTGTATTCTTAAGTATTTCTTTTTTGGAGTTTGTCCCATTTGATCAGTTCTATTGACATCTCAGTTTCCTCCCAATTCTCCCTCTCTGTTTCTGGCTGAAAAGTCCCTTGAAGCCCCGACCCTCACACTCCTCTGGTGCTCCAGGGAAGAGTCAAGAAAGGACACATATTTTGCATATGTTTGATCAAGTTTTTGAGTCCAGCTTCTTTATTTTACAGAGGAGGAAATTTAGGCCCAAAGAGATTATCTGGAAGATCATAAATTTATTGCAGGAAGAGGTCTAAGAAGTTATCAACCTCCTCATTTTACAGGTAAAGAAACTGAGGCTCAGATAGTTGAAGTGATTTGCTCAGGGTCACTTAGCTAGTAAATATTTGAGATGGGATTTGAACCCAAATGTCCTTGACTTCAGGTACAGTATCTTGTCTCCTGTCACACTGTGGGTTGTTGGAAAGAAACTAGTAACAGATTGATATGGGGGAATCTAGTTTGTGTTGGTAACTGAAAGAAAAACTCTAAGACATAATTACCAGTAAGCACATTTTTGTTACTTGCAAAGTGACAGAGATGGACGGAAAAAGATAGTTTCTAAGCACAAATACAGCCTGATTTTCAGATAGGGCTTGTTTTATACAGAAGAACACAATCAAAGAAAATGCTTCCTCTATTTTGATCGGCTACATTAACAAGGTATTAGGAATACATGACAGTACAGAAAAACAAGCTCATATATGGGGAGACAGAGACAGAGAAAGACAGAAAGAGCATTTACTATGTGCCAGGTGCTGTAGTAAGTGTGGGGGATACAAAAAAAATAGGAAAAAATAGTCCCTACTGTTACGTTTAAAAAGTTCGAGAGACATAATTTCTGGGTAATTTAATCATCTTATTAATCATGCCAGCATTTTTAATAAAAGGTCAGTGACACTCTTGAATTCCAAAGATCATGGAGGCTGGCTCATGGCCTATATGCCCTTGGAAGAGGAATGTTTCTAAGGGTGGCAGTCAACTCTAATTGGTTAGCAATTAATGAGAGGTGGACTTTACAAAGAGAAGTGAGCTGGCTCCATTGAGGGGCTGAGAGTGACATCATGTTACTCTAGGACAAAGAGATTATCCTTATACCCAGACCACCCCTAGCCTTGGGCAATCTAGGCAAAGAATCTATATCCCTCCTCTCCCCTCCCCCCTCCCCATCCCTCCCCCAACAAACTTTGAGCTAGTTGGTGGAGTAGCAATATCCAGAATGAGGAGAATGTTAATCCTTTCAGCCCTGTCCTTGAGAGATTAGAGAAGGAAATGGGACAGAGGAAAAAAAGCTGGGGTCTCCCCAATTTTAGTAATTGCTATTAATATGAGAGAGAAATGATCATTTCTCTCACTACCCTTAAGGAACCCATTTTCTCACAGAGGAAGGCAGAACAAAAGGGAGATGAAAAGGGAGAGGGGAGAAAGAGAAATACCCATTTGGAGGAAGGAGAGCTGGTGAAGAGTGAGTTTAGCAGGGAATAAAGTGGGGCATGGCTGAGGTCCCCTCAAGAAATGGCAATCTCCACCAGTTATAATCCTGAGATCAGACCTCAGGGCAGCCTTAGGAAACAACTGCTTTAAAAAGTTATAGCTGATGGATGCTTGAGACAATTAAAAGTAACATATCAGTGATGCATGGTGCTAATAATTAACTCAGAAGGAAACATTGGTTTAAGCAGGTTACAGGGTATAGTGTTTTCCCATAGATGTGCATTACTATTACTTTCCCGACAAGCTACGGCAGTCATCTGCTTGTTAAGAACCAGGGTAAGAGTTCCTTAGGTTTCGGCTGTTTCTGAATTGCTTCTGACTTTGGAGTCAGAGGAACTGGGTTCAAATCTTGCTTACGACGCTTACCTTCTGTGTGACTTTGGGCAAATCTCTCTAACTTCCTTGGGTCTCATTTTCCTCATCCATAAAATAAGATGATCCCTAAAGTCTCTTCTGGCGTGAAATCTTATGATCCTATGTAAACTGGGATAGATTAAACCATTTTACATGGTGCCTCACCTCTGTAAGCCTCAGTTTCTTTTTCTGTAAAATAAGGAGGTTGTACTAAATGTCCTCTGAGGTCTCTTCTAGCTCTCAATTTATGATTCTCTGATCTTAGTGTAGCATGGTGTGGTGAGGAGTCTTGCATTAAGAGTCAAGATGACCTGAGTTTGAATTCAACCTTGGACACTTTCTAGTTATGTGACCCTGAACAAATCAATTAATTTCTCAGTCTCAGTTTTCTCATCTGTAAAATAATATTTACTTTAAAAGGTGGTTGCGAGGATCAAATGTAGAGTGTACCACAAAATTTAGAGCACAATATACATCTATTGCTACTGTTGTTATTTCATTCTTCTCATCTTTTTCAATGGAATTCAGACAAAAATGGTCTTGGGACAAGTTGCTGTGCTGCTATTATTTTTTTTTTAATTGAATGCCCTGTGGATTATTGTGTAGGTGGATAAAATGACTTCTTTTTAAAAAAGTTTTTCAGTTAAAAATCTATTTTCTCCTCCTGTCCCTTCTCAACCCCATTGGAAAAACCAAACCCTTAAAACAAATACCAATGGAAAAGCAAAACAATGAAATCCCACACTGGCCTTGTCAAATACATACACACACACACACACACACACACACACGCATGCTCATATGTATATGTATGCATATGTATACTTCTCATACCGCACGCTGAATCCTTTGCCTCTCTGTCAGGAGGTGGGTAGCATGCTTCATGATCAATTTTCTTTATTCATGGTTTGAAAGTGACTGCTTTTTGTGACTGAATAAAAGTATTAGGCCTTAAGTTCATCATCTCTAGACTCACTGAGAGTATCCTTGGGACAAGTTCAATAGGAGACAAAAGGATGGGGATGAGACACCCCTCATCTTGTCTCCTTGTGGTCTTCAGGTCTTCAACTGGGTGTCTGTGTTCTGAAAACTGTTCTTTTGACAGCTCAGAGATCATCTGTTTGTTTTTTAATTTGTAGGCAATGGGGGTTAAGTGACTTGCCCAGGCTCACACAGCTAGTAAGTGTCTAAGGCCAGATTTGAACTCAGGTCCTCCTGACTCCAGGGCCAGTGCTCTATCCCCTGCACCACTTAGCTGCCCCATCAGCTCAAGGATTGAGTCTTTCACTTGGGGACATCTTCATTTCCCCTTCAGTTTAGCCAGATTGTCTTTCTTAATCTTCCTCAGAAAGAGCATTTAATCTCCCATTTCTGCACCTTTGCCCAGGCTATCCCCCGCCTGGAATGCCTTCTCTCCTCTGTGCTACCACTAGAAATCCTCAGCTTATTTTAAAGCTCAGCTCAAGCACTACTTTCAGCATGAAGTCTTCTCTGCTGTTAGTGTTTCCTTCCTTCAGTCATTCAGTCATGCCCAAATCTTGTGACCCTGTGGACCCTACTATGCATGGGACTTTCTTGGCAAAGATACTGGAGTGGTTGCCATATCCTTCTCCAGTGAATTAAGATGAACAGAGGTTGAGTGCCTTGCCCAGGGTCACGTAGGTAATAAGTGTCTGAGGCTGAATTTGAACTTAGGTCTTCCTGACTCCGGGTCCAGTGTTCTACCTGCTGGGTCATCTAGCTGCCTCTTGGGAAAATAAGGATTAAATGATTTGCCGAAGAAAACTTGCATTAAAATCTGACTTCGGACACTAGCTGTGTGACCCTGGGCAAGTCTCTTAACCCTGTTTGCCTTAGTTTCCTCATCTGTAAAATGAACTGGAGAAGGAAATGGCGAACCACTCCAGTATCTCTGCCAAAAAAACCCTCAAATGGGATTAGGAAGAGTTGGACATGACTGAAAAATGAGCAACAAATTTCCAGACTCCAGGCCCAGTGATCCATCTACTGAGCCATCTAGCTACCCCTATCCTCAAAATGACCTTGTATATGTATTGTATACACAGTGTCCAAAACAGCTTAAAAATAGCCCTTAGACTTTTGGGATAACTGCACATCTCTATATTTCCCTTAATTAGAACGTAAGCTCTTTGTGGGCAAGCTATTTAACTTTTACTTTGGTATTGCAGTATGAGTGACACAGTAGACACTTAATACTCCAGAAATAATTCATTAAATTAATAATAAAAATTAATAAAATAAATGTTCAAAACTACTAATTAGTTGATGCCTGGCATGCACTCAGTGTTCACGTCTGCCTTTGGAAATCCTTAGTTTGTTTCAGATTTCAACTGAAAAGCTGCCTCTTGTACAATCCCTGGTGGTGCTCCTGCCTCCTCTTCCCCAGATTACTTTGTGTGTATTCAGTATGTGTTTCCACTACGTCGTCTCCCGTGATAGAAAGTAAGGGACTGTTTCTTTTTTTATGACTATATTGCCAGCACAGTGCCAGGCACATAGGTCCTTAATAACTGGTTTTTGATGGATTGTCATTTTACTTGAAGTAAATTCCCAGACAGGGACTATTTCGTACTTTAATACTTCAGTACACCATAGTCATGTCAGTTTGGCTACCCATTCTACCAATGCAGATAGCAACCTCTCTCCTTTTCAATTGACAGTCAGTATTGCCATGGCTAAAAAATCCACCCTTCATAGCCAAGGTGATCGTTAAACCCTCTAGACTTAGTTAAGTTGATCCTTAAACAGCAGACACAAAATCCTTCACTGGGCCCATATGGGAAGCGCTTTCAGCTTGGTAGGATCTGCTAAAGTTTTTGCTCTGCCGCTATAACCTTAGAGCCCAGGGTCCTAGGATCATATGCTTATTGCTGATAGAGACTTCATTGGAAGAAGGCTTTAGTGGGGGCAGACCCCTTCTATTGAAATATATACATGTAAAAAATGGAGTCAATCAACCAATTAATAAACATTTATTGAGCACCCACTTTGTGCTGAGCGTTATGCTTGGTGCTAGGAATACAAAGACAGAGAATGAAACAATCCTTACTCTCAAGTAGCTTAAATTCTCACAAGTGAGAGAATAAGTGCATATTTGTGTATTTAGGACAATTAAAGGTTAAATACAAACATTTTAAAATAGTCAACTTCAGGGTACTTTGGGAGGAAGTATCACTTGTTCTTGGGAGGATCAGGAAAGATTTCATGTAGAAGACAGTGTCTGAGCTGCAACGTGAAGGAAGAGGAGGATTCTGGGAGACAAAGTTGAGAAGCACTAGGTGTTCTGGACATGGAGAACATCTGGTGTAAAGGCAAAGAGATGGAGGATGACGTGACCATGGTGAGAAACACAGGGAAGGCCAGTTTGGCTGAAGCCCAGAGGGTGATGGGTGGAGTAATGTCCAGTGAGACTGGAAAGATGGGCTGAGGCCAGATTGTAGAAGGCTTTAAGAGCTACAGGGAAGAGTTTAGATTTTATCCTAGAGAAAAAAGGGAATGACTCTTGTGGATTCAATAGGGCAGTGATTTCCGACATTTTTGGTTCTTCAAAATTCAACAATAAAAAACAACAAACCACCTATGTTGTGAACTTCCAAGATAATTTAATATAATGCATATAATATTTTTTAGATTAACTACTTAAAATAATTACAATGAAAAATTTCCCCCAGCTCCAAATTATAATTTATATTATATAATTATAAAATGTGAAATTTTATTCTACCTATACTTACAAAAACCATATATAAATTATAAAACTAATTATACAATATATGAATTTTTGTGGGAGATTTTGGTAAGAGTTAAAAGAATAAACATAGAATGCTTCAAGAATTTACCTGATAGTTGTCAAAGAGGAAAACTATGTTTATGATATGTTTGGGCGATTATTTACCACTTAAGGTTCCATTCGCTTAATGTGAGAACCCCTTGGATCATTGTCCATTAAATGGGAGCCACTGGAGTTGGAGAAGAACATGGTTGGATATGTATTTCAGGAAAATCTCTTTGGCAGAAATGTGAAAGGTGGATAGGACTGGTGAGAGCATTGGGGAATAATCTGGGGAGGGGTGATGAGGGTCTGAACTAAGGTTATAGTTACAGGAGTAGAGAGAAGGGTTTGGGTATAAGAAGCAAAACAGAGGTAGAAATGTCAAGATTTGGCAACTGATTGGATATGTGGAATGAGAAAGAGTAAAGAATGAAGTTAATGCTGAGGATATGAACCCAGGAGACTGAAAGGAAAGATGGTGATGCCTTTGGCAGAGTTAGTGAAGTTTAGAAGAGAGGTTTTGGGGAAAACATGGTGAGTTCTCTTTTGGATGTGTTGAATTGGAAATGTCTAGTTTGAAATATTCATTAGGCAGTGGATAATGTGGGACTGACATTCAAGAGGGCTACTGATGCTGGAGATAGAAAACTGAGAGTCATTGGCATGCAGCCTAGGGAAGGAAGCGACTGTATGAATTCAGCTGTAAGAATTATTAGAATGAAACGCTGACCTTTGCATGAAGGTGAAGTCATTTTTATAAGATTTAGAGCTGGAAGATTCTTTTAAACTTACCTCACCTAACCCTCTTATTTTACAGATGAAGAAATTGAGGCTTAGAGATGGATCGAGACTCTCCCAAGGCTATACATCTTGCTTTTCTGCCTTTCTTATTTGTTTTCTTATTTGTTAAATGGGGATTAAATGTATATATGAACATTTTAAACAGTAATACACTGAGAGCTCTTTAACAGTTTTCTTTGGGAAATAAGGCTATCCATATAAAGAAAATAAGCCTTATAACTTAGATAAATTTATTTTATCTTGAATTTGACAAACATTACAAAACACGAACATTTCCACATATGAATAATAGAAAAAATTAGATTGTGTATGAAACCATGTGAACCTAGGACATTCAGCTTGTTTTTTTTTTTAATTACACATTAAATTTAAGATGATAGTTTCACCATTGTGTGTTCCTTTCCAGACCTTCTACTGTCTTCTTTGTGTTTTAAGGTGGTGATGTAGCATAATGAATAAAGTATTGGACTTAGAAGATGATTATGAAACATGATTTAAGATGATTTTAGATGTGTAACCCTGATCACCCATCTTTAAACTATAAATTTCTTAGGAGCAGGGACTTTTTTTTTTATTTATTTGTATCCTCAGCACTTAGTACAGTGCCTGGTGCATACTAGGTGCTTATTAAATGCTTCTTGACTTGACAGATCATTTAATCATTGCTTGCCTCAGCTTTTCCATCTGTAAAATGGTGGTAAAAATAGCACCTACCTACCAAAGTTGTAAGGATCAAATGAAATAATATATGTAAAATGCAAAACTTAAGTCTCTCCCTTTCCCCTTCCACCATTAAAGTCTTCCCTTGTAATGTAAGTGTAGTCAAGAAATATGAATTAATATATTAGCTGTGTCTGAAAATATATGCCTCAATCTGTTCCTCTAGTTCATCACTCTTATGCCAGGAGGTAGGATGCATGCCTCATCATTATTTTCGTGGAGTTATGGTTAATCATTATAGTGATTAATGTTCTCATGTCTTTACAATGTAGTCGTGATGTGTAATTGTTCTCCTGATTGTAAAAGTCCTCCCAGATTTTTCTGCATCATTCCCTTTTGTCATTTCTTTTTTTTCTTTTTTTTAATAAATTTATTTATTTTTAGTTTTCAACATTTACTTCCACAAGATTTTGAGTTCCAAATTTTCACCCCATCTCGCCCCTTCCCCCTCCCCAAGATGGCATGCATTCTGAATACCCCTTCCTCTAGTCTGCTTTCCCTGCTATCTCTCCCCCC